>NC_090440.1:773320525-773623555 GCF_031143425.1 Pleurodeles waltl | reverse complement strand
CCCAGGGCCTGAAGGATCCGACCTCCAGTGCAGGAGCGACCCCCAGGTGGCCCTCTCCCTTGCCCAGGTGGTGGCTACCCCTGGGAGCCCCCCCCCATTGCCTGCCTGCATCGCTGAAGAGACCCCTTGGTCTCCCATTGATTCCTATTGAGAACCCGACGCGTGTTTGCACACTGCACCCGGCCGCCCCCGTGCTGCTGAGAGTGTATTTTCTGTGTGGACTTGTGTCACCCCCGGTGCCCTACAAAACCCCCCTGGTCTGCCCTCCGGAGACGGGGGTACTTACCTGCTGGCAGACTGGAACCGGGGCACCCCCTTCTCCATTGAAGCCTATGCGTTTTGGGCACCACTTTGACCTCTGCACCTGACCAGCCCTGAGCTGCTGGTGTGGTAACTTTGGGGTTGCTCTGAACCCCCAACGGTGGGATACCTTGGACCCAAACTTGAACCCCGTAGGTGGTTTACTTACCTGCAAAAACTAACAAACTCTTACTCCCCCAGGAACTGTTGAAAATTGCAGTGTCTAGTTTTAAAATAGCCATATGCCATTTATGTGAAAACTGTATATGCTATTTTGCTAATTCAAAGTTCCTAAAGTACCTACCTGCAATACCTTTCATTTGAAGTATTACATGTAAATCTTGAACCTGTGCTCTTAAAATAAACTAAGAAAATATATTTTTCTATACAAAAACCTATTGGCCTGGAATTGTCTCTGAGTGTGTGTTCCTCATTTATTGCTTGTGTGTGTACAACAAATGCTTAACACTACTCCTTTGATAAGCCTACTGCTCGACCACACTACCACAAAATAGAGCATTAGAATTATCTCTTTTTGCCACTATCTTACCTCTAACTAAGGGGAACCCTTGGACTCTGTGCATACTATTCCTTACTTTGAAATAGTGCATACAGAGGCAACTTCCTACATTGGTGGATCAGCGGTGGGGTACAAGACTTTGCATTTGCTGGACTACTCAGCCAATACCTGATCACACAACTAAATTCCAAAAATTGTCATTAGAAACTGGTTTTTGAAATTTGAGCTATTGTTCAAAAATTTTAAAAGTCCTGCTAGGGCCTTGTGTTAGTCCCTATTAGCATTTCTTTTAGAGTTTAGAAGTTTTGTAAAAGTTTGAAATAAGTTCTAGAGATAGTTTTAGATTCTTAAAAGGTTTTCCAACTTTTAGAAACATAGGGGGTCATTACGACCTCGGCGGTCTTTTGAAAAGACCGCAGAGGCTGCGGGAGACAGAATACCGCCATTACCAGTGGTATTCCTGTCTCCCTATTATGACATTTCCACTGGCCCAGCGGACGGTAACAGTGTTACCGTCCGCTGGCCCAGCGGAAATGTCACATCAACATTGCAGCCGGCTCGTAATAGAGCCGGCGGCAATGCTGATGTGCAGCAGGTGCAGTAGCACCTATCGCACATTTAACTGCCCGAAATTTGGGCAGTGAAATGCGCGACGGGGGTATGCCTGGGGGCCCCTGCACTGCCCATGCCAAGTGCATGGGCAGTGCAGGGGCACCCAGGTGCACCCCAAGTCCCCTTACCGCCAGCCTTTCAATGGCAGTGTGTACAGCCACGGACAGGCCGGCGGTCGGGGACTCATAATCCTCAGGGCAGCGGTGCTTGCACCGCTGCCCTGGGGATTATGACCGCCAGGCGGAATCCTGGCGGGAAAATGGAGGGGCCGGCGGTATGGCCGTGGCAATTCCGCCACAGTCATAATTGCTGGCGGAACACCGCCAGCCTGTTGGCAGTGTTACCGCCAACATACCGCCGGCCGCCAGGGTCGTAATGACCCCCATAATGTCTACTGCAGAAGACTCAGTGGTGGAGCTCAACCTCACACCTTACCTGCGTCTTAGGATGCCAGAGTTAAGGACTCTCTGCAGAATCAAAAAAATTAAAACTGGTTCAAACCCTACCAAAGAACAGCTTCAGGAGCTCTTGGCAGAGTTTGCTAAAAACAACCCCTCTGATGATGCCCTCACTGTCACGGTTTTCAATGGGCTTACCGTCGAAGTTGATGAGGGTTGGGGAACGACCCCGGTTCCGGCAGGTTCTGCTCTGACCGAGGTAGGGGCGACCCCTTCCGGTAGCCACGGTGCTGTTTGACAATAGCAAGCGACTGCAGTCCGTGCCCTCCAGAAGGAGTCCCAGAGGAAAAACCCCAATAGGGTAAAAAACCTCCAACAGCAATTCCCTGAAACAGAAGGAGGACACCAAGGCATTAGAGTTGAAGATCCGAGGGTACAGGAGACGAAGACAGGTCAGGAAATACTGGATTCACAAGAAGAAACCAGCCGGAGCGTGACTACCACCAAAGGAGTGTTGCAACGCAATGAACAAGCAGCTGAATTCCCCTTATATACCCCAAGACAGGAAGTAGGGAACAGGAAGTAGAAACACCACCATCTTGGATTGGGGAAAAGAGTATAATAGTGAATAAAGCACATGCGTCCAAACAAAGAGAAACAATGCATGCTGGGAAGAGAGGAAGTGGGCAGCATGCTGGGAAAGGGAAAGGGCAGGCATAAAAACACCACCATGTGCAAGTATTCGGCTTTTGCCTGAAGATACTGGTAAGTGGTGAGCAGAGGTTTATATGAAATAGTCTGAAATGTAAAGCGCACTAAATGCACTATGCGCGGCAGCTCTGAAACCCACTCGGGGTCTCAAGTCCTGCTGCGTCTGCCCTTGCGGCAGAAATGAAAGAAGGGGACACGGCGAGTGCCGCGAGCCCTGACCAGGCTCGCGGCTTCTCCCGCGGCCTGTCTGTAAGCCACGGCTTCTCCCGCGGCCTGCACACAGGCCGTGGTATTAAACAAATGCCGTGCCACAGCGACCTGAGCCTGCGGCCGCGGCCACCACAGGAGCCGCGGCGTGACAGTAGGTCCCCCCCCGAGGCCCCAGGTTTGTGAGGGAATAGTCTAAAAAAGCAACGGACCAAAAGAGGGGCATGAACTGAAGAGGCATCCTCCCAGGAACACTCACTCATAGGGTAGCCTTTCCAATGAATAAGATATTGGAGGCGCCCATGGAAAAACCGAGAGTCACAGATTTCCTGGACCTTGTACTTGGGCACATTATCAACCAACAGAGGGGGAGGACAGGAAAATTGTCAGTGAAAAGGATCAGGAAGGTAAGGTTTAAGTTGAGAGACATGGAATACAGGGTGAATCTTCCAAGTCCGGGGCAGGCGAAGACGCACAGACACTGGGTTAATCTTTTTGAGAACCAGGAAGGGACCATAAAAACGGGGTTTGAATTTGTTCTGAGTGAGTCGGAGAGGTAGGAATCTAGAGGAGAGCCAAACTTTATCATGGACCTGATATTGAGGAGCCGCACAACGTCTCCTATCTGCTATCCTTTTCATGCGGGACTTAGTGGCCACAAGGTTGGAATGGATAACACGTTGGACACCCCGTAGCTGTCGAACATAGGAGGATATGGCAGGAAGATTGGAATTATCTTTCAGGGGAGTTGGAAAGGCCTTGGGATGGAAACCGTAGGAGCCATAGAAAGGGGAGACCTTCGAGGCGCTGTGTATGGAGTTGTTATAGGAGAATTCTGGAAGCGGTATATAGGTAGCCCAATTACTCTGCGTAGCATTGCAGAAGCTACGTAAATATTGTTTGAGGCCTTGATTGAGTCGTTCCGTCTGTCCGTTAGTTTGAGGATGGAACCCTGATGATAAGGCCACTTTGATTCCCAAGGTCTTACAGAATTGATTCCAGAATCGGGAGATATATTGAGGACCCCTATCCGATATAATGACCTGAGGTAATCCATGAAGTCGAAAGATTTCTTGTGTAAAGATTTGACCTAAATCTTTTGCAGTGGGCAACTTTCTTAATGCCGTGAAGTGAGCCATTTTAGTGAAGGAGTCCACGGTTACCATTATTACGTGATTTCCCATAGAAGAGGGTAATGAGCACATGAAATCTGTGGAGATGGTGTGCCGTGGACCTGGGGGAACTGGTAGTGGGCGAAGTAACCCTACTGGTTTAGTACGGGGTGTCTTGGCTTGAGCACATATAGGACAGGATGATACATATTCTTCCGTATCTGTTTTGAGAGTTGGCCACCAGAAGGAGCGAAGCAGAAGTTCTTGAGTAGCTTTCATTCCTCGATGACCTGTGATGGGGGAATCATGGCACATATGTAAGGCTTCAGTCTGTACTCGTTTAGTGGGTAAGAACAGGACCTTATCATGATAGTAATACCCTTTCTCTACATGAAGTTGCGGCCGCAACTTATTCAATTCTGTGTCTTCTAGACGGGCATATTCGGACCTGACTTGATCTAAAAAAAGTCTGTACTAAACCAATGATTTTGTTACTGTCAAATAGGTTCTGAACAGGAGAATCACTGCACTCAGGGTAACGTCGGGACAAGGCATCCGCCAGGATGTTCTGAGAACCAGGGATGTATGTGATATAAAAGTCATATTGGCTAAAAAAGAAAGCCTATCGAGCCTGCCGGCTATTCTGACACTGAAAGTTTCTTAGGCACTGTAGATTTCTGTGGTCTGTCCGGGCTTCAAAGGGTTCTTTCGAGCCCATCAGAAAGTGTCTCCATTCTGTGCATGCGGTCTTTAAGGCAAGTAATTCACGTTCTAGTACGGAATAGTTCAGTTCTGAGTAGGATAGGATATGGGAAAGGTAGAATACCGGGTGCTCTAAATCATCATCGTCTTGTCTTTGCAGTAAGGCAGCCCCAATGGCTCTTTCGGATGCGTCTGCGACCACAATGAATTGCTTGCTGGTGTCTGGGTGTCGTAGAATAGGGGCTTGAATAAAGGCTTTCTTTAAGTCTTGAAAGGCTAACTCTGCATCTTGTGTCCAACAAAAGCCTTTTCTTAGATGGTCTTTTTTGAGGGTTTGAGTAATATAGCTGGTTCTCTGTGCAAAGTCTGCTATAAATTGTCGATAAAAATTGGCTAATCCCACAAAACACTGAGTCTCCTTGATGGAAGAAGGAGATGGCCAATTCAATATAGGTTGCACCTTGTCTGAATCCATGGCGACTCCGGTTTGGTTAATGCAATACCCCAAGTATTTTACTTCCGTCTGATCAAACTCATAATTTTCCGGTTTGCAGAATAGATGGTGTTGTCGGAGTCGCTCTAGAACTTGGCGAACATGCTTAGAGTGTTCCTCTGGGTGAACAGAAAAAATTAAAATATCGTCGAGATAAACCACTACTGTTTGTGGCAAAAGATCGGAAAAGATAGAGTCCATGAACCTTTGAAATATGGAAGGAGCATTAGTTAGTCCGAATGGCATTACTCGATATTCGTAGTGACCAAAAGGTGTTCTAAAAGCGGTCTTCCACTCATCACCTTCTTTAATTCTTAAAAGATGGTAGGCTCCTCTGAGATCCAGCTTGGTGAATCTTTTTGCCCCTCTGACTGCTTCTAGGATGTCCTTAATGAGGGGTAACGGGTACCGATCCTTAATAGTGATTCTGTTTAATCCTCTAAAATCAATACAGGGACACAAATCTTTAGTCTTCTTAGGAACAAAGAAGAGAGGGGCCCCTGCAGGTGAAGAGGAGGGAACAATCAACCAGCTCTGTAGGTTCTCATCAAGGTATTCCTTAAGAATCTGCTTCTCAGGTTCTGTGAGAGAGTACATTCGCCCGAAAGGAACCACTGTATTTGGTTCTAAAGGAATGGCGCCATAGTATTCTCTATGGGGTGGCAGTTCAGGCTTTTCTGGCTTCTGGAATATGTCGGCATATTCCTGATATTGCCTGGGAACTCCCTGTAGGACGTTAATAGAGCATCCCACCATAGGGGGTGCGATTAGAAGACCTTTTGGGGACCAATAATCTCCTGCTAGGTAGCAGTGATGCTGGCAAAAGTGAGAGGATAAAGTAATAGTTCTTGTTTCCTAGTTGATGTAAGGGTTGTGTCGTGTGAGCCATGGAATTCCCAGGATCATGACGTGGTGTGGTGATGAAATTAAATCAAACGAAAGGTTTTCTTGGTGTTTCCCAAACTGTAGACAGAAAGTAGGGGTGGTATATTGTACGGGTCCTGAGGCCAAGAGTGACCCATCCACTGTGTGTATTTGTTCTGGTACTTCCTTAGGTAGTTGTGCTATCTGTCGTTCTTTGTCCCATGCTTCATCTAAATAGATGCCACTGGCTCCGCAGTCTAATAAAGCCAGGGTTCTTTCTTCTCGGCCATCAGTCAAGTGAAGGATAACTGGTAAAAGAAAAAGAGCAGTTCCTTCCTCCCTGGAAGAACAAATGGAAGGTATTTCACGATATCCCGTCCTCACCCTTCTCACTAAGGACGGGAGTTGGCGTTTCCCAAAGACTTGGTTGGACGAATGGGACAGGTGCGAATTAGGTGACCAGCTGCACCACAACATAGACAAAGTCCCTTTCTTCGTCTGTTTTCTCTTTCACTAGCTGATAAAGGTCCCTGAGCCGTATCAATTTGCATTCACTCTTCTTCGGTGGCTCCCTTGGGTTCAGGACGGACTTCCTCGGTACGATGAGAGAAGGTTCGAGATGTCACTGAGTGTGATGGCAAACAACTCTTCCTTTTCTCCATTCTTCATTCATTCAAGCGATATTCTATAGTTAGAGTCTGATCCATCAATCCTTTAAGGTTCTCTATCCTAGCAGAGTGCACCAGTTCGTCCTTAATGTCCTCTCTGAGACCTCTGCGGAACAGTGTCACCAAGGTACGTTCCACCCAGGATGTTTCTGCTGCTAATTGACTGAAGCGGGTGATGTATTGTAATACATCTTGATTCCCTTGTTGGATATCGCAAAGAGCTTCTTCTGCTGAAGCCTCGAGTCCAGGGCGCTCAAACATCTGTTTAAAGGTAGTGACAAAGGTGGAATAATTAGACAAGCAGGGATAATTTCTTGTCACTAAAGGAGTGGCCCAAGCCAAGGCTGGCCCCGATAAGGCGCTAATCAAATACCCCACCTTGGTCTTGTCTTGCACAAATTGCGAGGGGCGAAAGGCAAAGTAAACCGTCAAGGCATCCAGGAATTCTCTAAATTTGTTAGGCTCCCCGGAGAAACAAGGTGTAGTGGCAGCTACTGAGGGGACATCAGTGGTCCTGGATGCAAAGGCTTGTCGATAGACGGTATTTTCAGTACGTAGCAGTTGGAGTTCTTGCGCCTGTTGTTGTATTGTCATGAGCAGGGTCTGGCTGGTGGGTTCCGTATTTGCCACTGGATTATCCATGGTTCTGGACTGCAACTGGATTTTTTGGCGTTGCAATCTGTCACGGTTTTCAATGGGCTTACCGTCGAAGTTGATGAGGATTGGGGAACGACCCCGGTTCCGGCAGGTTCTGCTCTGGCCGAGGTAGGGGCGACCCCTTCCGGTAGCCACGGTGCTGTTTGACAATAGCAAGCCACTACAGTCCGTACCCTCCAGAAGGAGTCCCAGAGGAAAAACCCCAATAGGGTAAAAAACCTCCAACAGGAACTCCCTGAAACAAAATGAGGACACCAAGGCGTTAGAGCTGAAGATCCGAGGGTACAGGAAGACTGGAGACGAAGACAGGTCAGGAAATACTGGATTCACAAGAAGAAACCAGCCGGAGCGTGACTACCACCAAAGGAGTGTTGCAACGCAATGAACAAGCAGCTGAATTCCCCTTATATACCCCTAGATAGGAAGTAGGAAACAGGAAGTAGAAACACCACCATCTTAGATTGGGGAAAAGAGTATAATAGTGAATAAAGCACATGCGTCCAAACAAAGAGAAACAATGCATGCTGGGAAGAGAGGAAGTGGGCAGCATGCTGGGAAAGGGAAAAGGCAGGCATAAAAACACCACCATGCGCAAGTATTCGGCTTTTGCCTGTAGATACTGGTAAGTGGTGAGCAGAGGTTTATATGAAATAGTCTGAAATGTAAAGCGCACTAAATGCGCTATGCACGGCAGGTCTGAAACCCACTCGGGGTCTCAAGTCCCGCCGTGTCTGCCCTTGCGGCAGAAATGAAATAAGGGGAAGCGGCGAGTGCCGCGAGCCCTGACCAGGCTCGCGGCTTCTCCCGCGGCCTGCCCACAGGCCGCGGCATTAAACAAATGCCGCGGCGACCTGAGCCACAGGAGCCGCAGCGTGACACTCACAGAGGGGGAAGCTAGTGATGTGGAGGAGAATTTACCCCCTCCAGTCCTAGTTAGGGAGAACAGGGTCCCTCAAACCTTGTCTCCACAAGTGATAGTCAGAGATGCTGTTTCTCTCACAGGAGAGTCCAGCAACTCTGGAAACATTGAGGACAGCCTCAATGAAGAGGACCTCCTGCTATCCAGGATGGCCAAAAGATTGGCTTTAGAGAGACAGCTCCTAACCATAGAAAGGGAAAGACAAGAGATGGGTTTTGGTCCCATCAATGGTGGCAGCAACATAAATAGGGTCAGAGATTCTCCTGACATGTTGAAAATCCCAAAAGGGATTGTAACTAAATATGAAGATGGTGATGACATCACCAAATGGTTCACAGCTTTTGAGAGGGCTTGTGCAACCAGAAAAGTAAACAGATCTCACTGGGGTGCTCTCCTTTGGGAAATGTTCACTGGAAAGTGTAGGGATAGACTCCTCACACTCTCTGGTAAAGATGCAGAATCCTATGACCTCATGAAGGCTACCCTGATTGAGGGCTTTGGATTCTCCACTGAGGAGTATAGAATTAGGTTCAGGGGGGCTCAAAAATCCTCAAGCCAGACCTGGGTTGATTTTATAGACTACTCAGTGAAAACACTGGATGGTTGGGTAACTGGAAATGAAGTGCATGACTATGTTGGGCTTTATAATTTGTTTATGAAAGAACACATTTTAAGTAACTTCTTCAATGAAAAGTTGCATCAGTATCTGGTAGACCTAGGTCCAATTTCTCCCCAAGAATTGGGAAAGAAGGCAGACCACTGGGTCAAGACTAGAGTAACCAAAACTTCCACTGGGGGTGACCAAAAGAAAGGGGTTACAAAGCCTCTCCAGGAGAAAGTGGGTGACACTAGAAACAAAGAAAAAGAGTCCTCTGTAGGCCCCCAAAAACCAGACCAGGTGGGTGGGCCCCAATAAACAACCCAAAACAAAGGTGGGTACCAGGGTAAGAACTGGGATGCTACTAAGGCATGGTGCCAAAACTGTAGACAGACAGGGCACCACACCAAGGACACTTCTAGTCCCAAAAACAAACCCCCTAGCAAAATCCCAGGGGTGACCAGTGTAGCCATTGGGGATGACTCCTCAGATGAGGAGGTCTTCATAGCCTTCAACTGGAAAAAGGGCCCCACAGGTGAGTTGGAGATTCCAGAGGGAAGTAGACACTTTCACCACCTACTGGTGAATAGAATCCCAGCCACTGCCCTGAGAGACACTTGTGCCAGTCACACTATTGTGCATGACAGGCTGGTGTTCTCAAACCAGTACATCCCAGGTGAGACTGCCAGAGTAAGAGTTAGCCCAGACAGGGTCACTGATAGGCCTGTGGCTTTTGTGCCCATAGAAGTGGGTGAGACTTTTAGCTGGAGAAGGGTGGTAGTCAGTACAGACCTCCCCATTGATTGTCTCTTTGGAAATGACTACCCAGAGGTTAGTCAGAGCCCAAGAGAGGAACTGGTCCAGTGCCAGTCCTCTCCCAAGGATTCTGGAGGTCCTGCCCCTGCAGTAACTGCAAGCAGGCCCCAGAAGAAAAAGAAAAGAAAACAGTGTAGGAAGGGTGGACAACCTTTAGCCAAGGTTCCAGCAAGCCAATGAGATTCTGCTCCAGTAGGGGAAAACTCCAAAAGTGGCCCTGATAAAGTCCAACCTGACCCACAAGAAGTCCTGGCTAGTCAGGCAACTGTTAAGCCTGAGTGGGTGGCTCCTCAGCTAACAGAAGAAAGAGTGGAAGAAGGGTGTTTACTACAAGATGTGGTAACCCCCCACTCTAATACAGCAGACAGGCACCCTCAACCCAAAGAAGCCTGTAACTTAGCCCCTTCCCTTGTAGGTGAAGAGCTAAAGGTGTGGTTCTGGGCACTGACAGCTGTCAGTGGCCTCTGCTGGGTGTTAGCCTTTATGGCTGCACTATCCTTGGCAAGTTAGGCCCCCTGACCCTGTTGGTCATGGTGGGGTTACTCCAGCTCTGGGTAACCTCTTTGGGTAAGCTAGGGGTGACCCTGGCTAAGATAGGATTAGCAGAGGTGGATACCTCTAACCCCAAAATAGAGAGAATGGGTGGAGACATTAAAGACACAGACAAGAGGCAATTCAGACTAGGTCCTATCACTGTGGAAGTGGGTCAGTTCCCCAGAGGGAATGACCTGAACAGGAGGATGTAAGGCAGAGTAGGCCCTGCAACAAACCAGCCTATTTCCTCTACTCTTCCTCGCCTGACAGACTAGGAAGACTCTCCCAGCTTTGGCTGAGTCTCCTGTCCTGTGGGATGGGGGGGGGGGGGGCTTGTGTAAAGAAATTGCTCCCTGTTGCAGTTACCCCCCACTTTTTGCCTGATACTGATGCTGACTTGACTGAGAAGTGTGCTGGGACCCTGCTAACCAGGGCCCAGCACCAGTGTTCTTTCACCTAAAATGTACTGTTGTTTCCACAATTGGCAGAACCCTGGTACCCAGGAAAGTCCCTTGTAACTGGTACCCCTGGTACCAAGGGTCCTGATGCCAGGGAAGGTCTCTAAGGGCTGCAGCATGTCTTATGCCACCCTAGGGACCCCTCACTCAGCACAGACACACTGCTTGCCAACTTGTGTGTGCTGGTGGGGAGAAAATGACTAAGTCGACATGGCAATCCCCTCAGGGTGCCATGCCAACCTCACACTGCCTGTGGCATAGGTAAGTCACCCCTCTAACAGGCCTTACAGCCCTAAGGCAGGGTGCACTATACCACAGGTGAGGGCATAGGTGCATGAGCCCTATGCCCCTACAGTGTCTAAGCAAAACCTTAGACATTGTAAGTGCAGGGTAGACATAAGAGTATATGGTCTGGGAGTCTGTCAAAAACAAACTCCACAGCTCCATAATGGCTACACTGAATACTGGGAAGTTTAGTATCAAACTTCTCAGAATAATAAACCCACACTGATGCCAGTGTTGGATTTATTGAAAAAATGCACACAGAGAGCATCTTAGAGATGCCCCCTGTATTTTACCCAATTGTTCAGTGCAGGACTGACTGCTCTGTGCCAGCCTGCTGCTGACAGACGGGTTTCTGACCCCATGTGGTGAGAGCCTTTGTGCTCTCTGAGGAGAGAAACAAAGCCTGCTCTGGGTGGAGGTGCTTCACACCTCCCCCCTGCAGGAACTGTAACACCTAGCAGTGAGCCTCAAAGGCTCAGGCTTTGTGTTACAATGCCCCAGGGCACTCCAGCTAGTGGAGATGCCCGCCCCCTGGACACAGCCCCCACTTTTGGCGGCAAGTCCAGGAGAGATAATGAGAAAAACAAGGAGGAGTCACTGGCCAGTCAGGACAGCCCCTAAGGTGTCCTGAGCTGAAGTGACTCTGACTTTTAGAAATCCTCCATCTTGATTTTGGAGGATTCCCCCAATAGGAATAGGGATGTGCCCCCCTCCCCTCAGGGAGGAGGCACAAAGAGGGTGTAGCCACCCTCAAGGACAGTAGGCATTGGCTACTGCCCTCCCAGACCTAAACACACCCCTAAATCGAGTATTTAGGGGCTCCCAGAACCCAGCAAGATAGATTCCTGCACCTAAGAAGAAGAGGACTGCTAAGCTGAAAACCCCTGCAGAGAAGACGGAGGCACCAACTGCTTTGGCCCCAGCTCTACCGGCCTGTCTCCCCACTTCTAAAGACACTGCTCCAGCGACGCTTTCCACAGGGACCAGCGACCTCGGAATCCTGAGAGGACTGCCCTGCATCTAGAAGGACCAAAAACTCCTGAGGACAGCGGCTCTGTTCACCAAAGACTGCAACTTTGCAACAAAGAAGCAACTTTGAAACAACTTGCGTTTCCCGCCGGAAGCGTGAGACTTGGCACTCTGCACCCGACTCCCCCAGCTCGATTTGTGGAGAACAATCACTTCAGGGAGGTCTCGCCGGCGACTGCGAGACCGTGAGTAGCCAGAGTTGACCCCCCTGAGCCCCCACAGCGACGCCTGCAGAGGGAATCCAGAGGCTCCCCCTGACCGTGACTGCCTGCTTCTAAGATCCGACGCCTGGTAAAGACTCTGCACCCACAGCCCCCAGGGCCTGAAGGATCCGACCTCCAGTGCAGGAGTGACCCCCAGGTGGCTCTCTCCCTTGCCCAGGTGGTGGCTACCCCGAGGAGCCCCCCTTGCCTGCCTGCATCGCTGAAGAGACCCCTTGGTCTCCCATTGATTCCTATTGAGAACCCGACGCGTGTTTGCACACTGCACCCAGCCGCCCCCGTGCTGCTGAGGGTGTATTTTCTGTGTGGACTTGTGTCCCCCCGGTGCCCTACAAAACCCCCCTGGTCTGCCCTCCGAAGACGCGGGTACTTACCTGCTGGCAGACTGGAACCGGGGCACCCCCTTCTCCATTGAAGCCTATGCGTTTTGGGCACCACTTTGACCTCTGCACCTGACCGGCCCTGAGCTGCTGGTGTGGTAACTTTGGGGTTGCTCTGAACCCCCAATGGTGGGCTACCTTGGACCCAAACTTGAACCCCGTAGGTAGTTTACTTACCTGCAAAAACTAACAAACTCTTACTCCCCCCTGGAACTGTTGAAAATTGCACTGTGTCTAGTTTTAAAATAGCTATATGCCATTTATGTGAAAACTGTATATGCTATTTTGCTAATTCAAAGTTCCTAAAGTACCTACTTGCAATACCTTTCATTTGAAGTATTACATGTAAATCTTGAACTTGTGGTTCTTAAAATAAACTAAAAAAATATGTTTTTCTATACAAAAACCTATTGGCCTGGAATTGTCTCTGAGTGTGTGTTCCTCATTTATTGCTTGTGTGTGTACAACAAATGCTTAACACTACTCCTTTGATAAGCCTACTGCTTGACCACACTACCACAAAATAGAGCATTAGAATTATCTCTTTTTGCCACTATCTTACCTCTAAGGGGAACCCTTGGACTCTGTGCATACTATTCCTTACTTTGAAATAGTGCATACAGAGCCAACTTCCTACACTTGGCGAAAAAATTATCCTAATTTTTCCCAGTTCACTTACTATTCCTTGAGATTCTAGTCTGCCTGTCATCTAGATTTCTTTCTTGTGGCACAGTCATTAAAAAGGGGCACTGTTGAGATAAGAGCTAATCTCTTTTTGGATCATTCAATTGTGTCAATGGTCATAATTTTAGAAATGACTCCAAGGAGGAGGCCTAGATGGCAATTTGACAAGGCTCTGCTGTCTCATCAAACCTGGGTTAGTGATGCTAAACATTTTATTTGCGAGTTTTTTAAATAAACATTAATTTGCCCCCTGTTTTTTCGTTTTGGGATGCTTTTAAGGCAACTTTTAGGGGGCAGGTGATTTCATATAAAGCCAAATTAACCAGGGCTCGGGCAGTTAGGATTCAGGGCCTACAGACAGCAGTAAATAAAACCTGTATCCAGCTTATGTGATTGTTGGGCAGCTGTCTCCTGATGGGAACCCACCAACCTTTGCAAGATCAGCTATTAAGTGCAGAACAAGAACTTAGGGATTATTTACTGTTGGAAGAGATAGCGAGTGGTAGAGCTTACCAACAGAAGCTCTATGATGAAAGCCAACAGATGGGGAAATTCCTGGCTTGGACAGCTAAGACTCAGAGGAATAGGCAAATAATCAACAAAATCAGTGATCCTGTCACAGGAATAATGGCAGCTGAAAATGCAGAAATAGCTGGGGTATTTTTTAACCATTATAAGTGAATTTATGAAGAGGTTGAAGGAGTTCTGGAGCAGGACATAGAGCAATATTTTAATGGACTACAGCTCCCTCAAGTTTCAGACACCCAAAGAGCACATTTAAGAGCAAAATAGAATCACAGGCGGTGGTCTTAGCTTAAAAGAATATGGCCATTGCTAAGGAGCCTGGGACTGACGGGATTCCAGCGAATGTATACAAGACTTATTTTAGATGAACTCCCATTCCTCTTATTCCTTTTTAATTGCATAAAAGAAGGCGCTGAAATAGCCAAAAAAAAATAAAGTTCTTGTTAGTTTTATTAAAAAAGATAAAAACCCTGTAAACCCTTATTAATACCGCCCCATACATTTACCATATGTGGACAATAAATTATATATGAAGGTCTGGGCGGATAAGTTTGCACCATGTGCGCAATCATTGAGTCAACAGGAGCAAAATGGTTTTATGCCCAAAAGGTCAATGGTAGCCAACACCTATTGTTTGATGCAAGCTATTGATTATGTTACAGTTAATAAACAGAAGGCACAACCCTTTTGTGATGGATGCAGAAAAGGCATTTGACCTTGTCCACTGTAAAGCCCTTTTTTATATTCTGGCTATTTTTTGCATCCCATTGGCAATAGTAGATAGCTGAAGAAACTATACCAGGGGGCCAAGGCTAAGCACATTATTAATTCTTATAAAGCGGGGTTAGTGAAAATCAATTGTGTCTCTCATCATGGTTACCCCCTTTCCCCGTTTTTATTTCACTTTTGTTATTGAACCCTTAGCTTTCATAACTTGTAAGACTCAAGCTATTTTACTGCCTATTGAGGGAATGGTGAAAATCAAGTTATTCGCTAATGACATGATTTTATATTTAACATCCAGAATTCTTTTGGGTGAAATTGATCAAAGCTAATCAGGCTAAGACAGAGCTTTTATTGCTCAATTCAACTCGTTCCGCGCTCCCAACTGTTTCATAGATGGTCTCTCAGCACCCTGTTAGTTATTTATCGATATTTATTACAAATGATTTTTCACAACTATTTCGCTTAAATTACGACGCGACTCTTGTTAAAACAAAAATGTTGTTGGAGAGATGGGCTCTTTTACCTCTCTCTCTGGTTGGCAGAGTTGCTCTTATTAAGATGTCTGTTCCTTCTTTTCCTGGATCTTCCTCTAAAAATACCCAGTGTTTACTTCAAAGAATTAGATACGGTTATCAGAAGGTTTGTTTGGTCTGTGAAGCAACCTCAGGTTAAAATGTCTGTTCTGCAGCTCAACACAATACAAGGTGGCTTAGGGTTGCCAAATTTCAGGACATATTACCAGGCCACTCTAATTGATTCTTTAGTCCAGCTTGCATCAAATATGACAGTGTACAATAATGTTTTGTTTCGAGTGCGTGACTGGGGAGAGTTCAATTTGTTTAACAGTTTTCCTTGGTACTGCCAAACTTCTCAAGAAAACACAGTATAAAGTCCTAGAGACCTCAGCCTTGCATATCCAGACTTTTTTCAAATCTTGGGGAATTCCAGTGTGTCATGCTTATACTTCATCGCAGGAGTGTGAGGTCTGGGGGGTTGGTCTGTCATAAATTTTGGGTTCAGTCATGGCGAGTTTTAGGATTTGAGAAATTGGGGGATTTTTATAGTTTTTCATGCCTGATCCCATGGGATTTATTGAGGTAACAATTGGGTAACCAGGATGTGCTGCTCTGGTTCAATTTCACTCAGGTAACCAGCTTTTTAAAAACTATGAGGCATATTTACAAGAAAGTGGCACATCACTACCTGCGGAGACGGGAACATGGCTGCCAGCTAGCTGCGCTGGCCACAAGCCCCCGCCCTCTTGCCGCCTGTGCATTGGAGACTCTCTTACCTCTCTTGCGGCTTCACGCGGCTCATTGCCACGCTTATGAATGCGTCTGAGTATGCCCACACCGGATGGGCCCCCGTGGCAAGGGGATCCCACCAGGCGGGCTGAGATAGCACTACACCTCTCCCCATCGTCTCCACCAAGTTGCCTCCAGGTAGCCTGGTCGATTGCCGGAATGGAGGGGCGGCGGGCAGGCTACATTACCATGGCAGCTTGAGCAGAGTCAGCACAGGCTCTCCTCCGGCATTTTCCCGGCTGAAGCAGAGGCTGGGCAGAGGGCTGCCATTAGAGCCCATTTCCATCAGAGATTTTATCAGTATCAGCCAGATCGCCCCAGAGGGACAATCCTGTATGTCCCCCAGATGTTCATCGAGGCCTGGGGCCAGTACAGGGCAGCAGGGGCAGAAATTATCCCTTTCTGGGCCCAGTTTGGACCATTTGGACCCCCCACCAGCTACATCTAACTCACTGGTAGATATTGGGCCTAAGTACAAGCGTGCTATTAAAGGTAAGCCCCCCAAATTATTATCAATACCAGCAATACTCTGCAAGGGGGGGGCACCATTTCAAAACAATAAAGCCCTACTAACTAAACACAATATAGAAATAGGAGATACTGCAAAACTTAGCACTAAGAAAACTAAAATCACTCCTTCACTTAGGTCCTTTTTTAAGGTACAGGAGCAGATTGACCTGCCCACTCAACAGAGTATGTTTACCCCTCTAACAAATATGGACATTACCACAGCAGAAGCATCATCTATTCCGTCAGACCCACTACAGAGTTTAGTTACTCAAGAAATAGGACACATTATGCCAGGAGGGAATTGCACAGTATCACAGGAGGTAGAGGTTGCACAGAGCAGTATAACTTAGACGGACTCTTTACTTCAATCTATATTGTAACAGTTGAGAGGCAAGTTTGCTATATCTGAGTCTAATCAGGTTAAAATCCAAGGAGTCTGCGATAGTCTTGATGCTAAAATTACTAATCTGAAGGAGAGATTAAGGGCTATGGAGTCCACTACTGGGGTGCTACAGACTGAGGTGGAGGCTAATAGCCAAGAACTTCACGCCTTAAAACAAAATGAGAAGGACCTGAGCGATAAAGTAGAATCCTTGGAGAACCATTGTAGGCGGAATAACCTTAGGTTTTTGAATATTCCGGAGGGAGTAGAAGAAGACAGTATTAAAGGCCTTATTATAACCTTAATTAAAGAACATATTCCCACGGTAGCTGCCATTGACCTGGACTTGGAAATACAGAGAGCCCACCGGGATCCTTTCAGGAGGAATCCCAACAGAGATAAACCTAGGAAGCTTCTGGTTAACTTTGCCTCTTACCGAGTGAAGGAGCAGATTCTTACAGAGGCTCTCAAAGTACAGGGCATTAAGCATGACAGCTGGTCATTTTCAGCAAGGTCCGATATGTCTAGGGCGATGCAAGACCAACGATGGGAGCTGGGGAAGCACATGCAGGAGCTTAAAACCCTAGGTGCCACTTCACAACTGAGGATTCCGGCAACCCTGAGGGTAATGTGAAGGTATAAAATGCACAATATGAGAGATTCTCAAGAAGTTATGGCACTAATTGAACAGATAAAGAAGGAGAGTTAGCGGGCTCTGGAGCGGCGGGGCTCAGGGGTAGGATGATCCACCCATGATGGTTAATAGGAGGGTTCCCTACAGGGCTTGGTCGCCCCACTCACTGCTGCCGCTCCTGCCTGCCTTTGCCGCCTCCTGCCTGCAGATTCCTTCGCTCGCTCGCTGCTCCTGGGATTTCCCGCCGCTGCCTCCCTGCGGCCCCGCCCCCCTGTGATTCCATTCGCCGGACCGCTCCCGCCACCCAGCTGCTCCTCCCTCCCGGCTCCTTACTTAAGGGGACCGTAGGGGACCACAGAGTGTGACCGCTCAGCCCTCCACAGGGCTTGGTCGCCCCACTCACTGCTGCCGCTCCTGCCTGCCTTTGCCGCCTCCTGCCTGCAGATTCCTTCGCTCGCTCGCTGCTCCTGGGATTTCCCGCCGCTGCCTCCCTGCGGCCCCGCCCCCCTGTGATTCCATTCGCCGGACCGCTCCCGCCACCCAGCTGCTCCTCCCTCCCGGCTCCTTACTTATGACGCCCCCAGAGCGACCGCGCAGCGGACGCGCGCAGCGGGAGCTCCGACTGAGCGCCGAAGGTGCGCCAAAGGTAAGCCCGTCTGCGCCCGTCCGCGCCTGGACCGCGCCCAGCGCCAGACCCCCTGGTCCTCGCCCTCGCCAGCACACCCTGCACAGCTACGATGCCAGAACCCTCCACGCACTCAACGCCGGCCGAAACACCGCCTGCTACCGAGCCACCCCGAGACGCACCCACGGACCCTTCACCTGCCTGACCTGCCGCTTCACCAGCCTACGACCCAACACTGCACCTACTAAACCGAGCCCCAGCAACAAACACCTGATGTGCATCCTGCTCAACACCCGCTCCGTTCACAGGCATGCCGTCGAACTCTGGAACCTCCTCGACTCGACAGCACCAGACATCGCCTTCCTGACAGAAACCTGGATGAACGCCTCCTCAGCACCCGACGTCGCCATCGCCGTCCCAGAAGGCTACAAAATCACCAGGAGGGACCGCGTCAACCAGACAGGAGGAGGCATCGCCATCATCCACAAGAACACCATCCGCATCACGACCAACTCTGATGACACCTTCACCTCCGCCGAACACCTCCACTTCCAGATACACACCAACCCCAAGACCACGCTCAGAGGCACCCTCATCTACAGACCACCGGGACCACGCACACAGTTCAGCGAAGACATCACAGACTTCGTCAGCCCCCACGCCATCAATTCCACCGACTACATCCTCCTGGGGGACCTCAACTTCCACCTGGAGGACGACAAGGACCGCAACACCACTGCTCTACTGGACAACCTGGCCAACCTCGGACTCAAGCAACTGGTAACCACCCCTACACACCACGCCGGCCACACGCTTGACCCAGTCTTCTCATCCAGCAAATATGTCACCTTCAGCCACTCCACCAATCTCCAGTGGACTGACCACAGCTGCGTCCACTTCAGCTTCAGTAAAACGACGACCCACCACCACCCCCAACAAACCCCCCGCAGGAGCTGGAACAAGATCACCGGCGACCAGCTCACCACCTTCCTCAGCCAGAACCCCCCCACCAGCTCAACGGACCCCAACGAAGCCGCCAACAACCTCACACAGTGGATCACCAACTGCGCAGACGCCCTCGCACCACTGAAGAAGAACCCCCCCAGCAGACGCAGCAGCAAGAAAGCCTCCTGGTTCACCGACGAGCTCATCACCTCCAAGAAGAACTGCCGCTCCCTGGAGAACACCTGGCGCACCAACCAGACCACAGACAACATGACGGCCCTCAAACACGCCACCCGCAAACACCACCAACTGATCCGCGCCACAAAGAAGACAGCCTTCAAGGAACGACTGGACAACAACACCCACAACAGCAAGGAACTCTTCAGCATCGTCAAAGAGCTCTCCAACCCCGACGCCGGAAACAATGACATCACTCCCTCGCAAGACCTCTGCGACTCCCTCGCAGCCTTCTTCCACGACAAGATCGCCAACATTCACAACAGCTTCGGCCCACCAACCACAAACCCCACCACCGAACCGATGCCCCCCACCGCCACCCTCCGCACCTGGACCCCAGTCAGCACCGAAGACACAACACGCACAATGAACACCATCCACTCCGGATCCCCTACGGACCCCTGCCCACACCACATCTTCAACACGGCTGACCACATCATCGCACCCCACCTCCGTGACATCGTCAACGCCTCCTTCCACACCGCCACCTTCCCGGAGTGCTGGAAACACGCCGAGATCAGTGCCCTGCTGAAGAAACCAACTGCAGACCCCTCCGACCTCAAGAACTACCGCCCCATCTCGCTCCTCCCGTTTCCTGCCAAAGTCATCGAGAAGACCGTCAACAGACAGCTAGCTGCCTTCCTCGAGACCAACGGATCCCTCGACCACTCGCAATCCGGCTTCCGAGCCAACCACAGCACGGAGACCGCCCTCATCGCAGCCACAGACGACATCAGATCCCTAATGGACAATGGGGAAACTGCGGCCCTCATCCTCCTGGACCTCTCCGCAGCGTTCGACACTGTCTGCCACCGCACCCTGGTACAGCGCCTGAACAACACCGGCATCCAGGGGAAGGCCCTGGAGTGGATCGCCTCATTCCTCGCCGGAAGAACCCAGAGAGTCCGCCTCCCCCCGTTCCGGTCAGCGGCCACCGAAGTCATCTGCGGAGTTCCACAAGGGTCATCGCTCAGCCCCACCCTCTTCAACGTCTATATGAGCCCCCTCGCAACCATCGCACGTCAACACAACCTCAAGATCATCACCTACGCCGACGACACCCAGCTGATCCTCTCCCTCACCAGCGACCCGGACGCCGCCAGAGCCAGCCTACACGAAGGGATGAAAGACGTCGCCGAATGGATGAAGAACAGCCGCCTGAAACTGAACTCAGACAAGACGGAGGTCCTCATCCTGGGATCATCACCATCCGCCTGGGACGACTCCTGGTGGCCCCCCGCCCTGGGAGCCACCCCCAAGCCAACGGACCACGCTCGCAACCTAGGCTTCATCCTGGACTCCTCCCTCTCGATGACCAGACAAGTCAACGCCGTCTCATCTTCATGCTTCAACACCCTGCGCATGCTTCGAAAGATCTTCCGGTGGATCCCCACCGAGACCAGGAAGACGGTCACCCAGGCCCTCGTCACCAGTCGGCTGGACTACGGGAACGCCCACTACGCCGGCACCGCCGCCAAACTCCAGAAGAAACTCCAACGGATCCAGAACGCCTCAGCACGACTCATCCTGGACATCCCCCGACACAGCCACATCTCCGAACACCTGAGAGACCTGCACTGGCTCCCCGTCAACAAAAGAATCACGTTCCGACTCCTCACCCACGCACACAAGGCCCTCCACGACCTGGGCCCCAAGTTCCTCAACAGCCGCCTGACCTTCCACAAGCCCACCCGCCAGCTCCGCTCCGCCAGCCTCGCTCTCGCCACCGTCCCCCGCATCCGCAGAGCTACCGCCGGAGGAAGATCCTTCTCCTACCTGGCAGCCAAGACATGGAACTCCCTCCCCATCCACCTCCGGACAACGCAAGACCATCTCGCCTTCAGGAAGCAACTCAAGACCTGGCTGTTCGAGCAGTAGCGTTTCCCCCCCCCCCCCCAGCGCCTTGAGACCCTCCGGGTGAGCAGTGCGCTATACAAATGCCTTTGATTGATTGATTGAGGTCAAGAGATGGGTAGTTTTTGGGTGTCACGCAGCAAAATGATTTGGTTAAATATTCACTAGGTGGGGAGCAGATGGGAGAAAAAAGAAAAAGGAATCCTCACACTTGAATATAATTTTTGGGTTAGACAGGGGGCAGCTGCTTGTATCAGAACAGGATGACGGGGTCCGTTTAAGAGATGAGGAGTGGATGAGTATTCTTAAGACACAAAAATGGATTTCTCAGTTTTTCTGTACCCATCAATCTTGAAACGTGAAAAGGGTAGCAATTATTGTGAAAAATGGGATTCAAGGTTATTTGACAAATGTGAGGGCCAACCCTAGGGGGAGATGGGTATTGGCGAATATCAAGCTAGATGGGGTTGAGTACACTCTGGTCTCTTATTACGGACCCAATGTGGATGACCCTGGTCCACTTATGGATTTATATGAGCAATTATCAGATAGAGCTAAGAACCAGATAATAGTTGGAGGGGACTTCAATGTTCTGCTCAATCCCACTCTAGACAGATCCACCCATAGACAAACTGTTAACACAATTAAAATGAGGAACTGCCTGCACAACATAATAAAGACTGTCGGCTTGTTTGACCCCTGGCGAATTAGAATGGGGCAGACTAAGGAGTTTACTTTTTGGAATAAAAAATATGGCCACGCCTCTAGAATTTACTTTTTTCTGATAGATGTGAGAATTCAGGACTATATACCGGGCATTTCTCACCAGCCATGTCATCTTTCGGATCACTCAGTGGTTCAGCTGGACATGGTTCTCACTGGCCCACGTGCATATTCCAGACGGACATTAGATAGATCTCTTCTGGGGGAAGAAGAGATTATACAACTGTTGAGAAGGGATTCCAAGGACTTTTAAATCAATTTGGGCTCAGCATCGATAACCACTGTTTGGGAAGCATATAAGGCTTTTATTAGTGGGAAACTGATTTTCTATGTAACTTATAGGGCTAAGAGAACCAAAGCCATAACAGAGACATTGGAGGGTAACCTCCGCAAACTTCAAGCTTAGATGGACACTGCTAAGGATGCAATGACGCAGGTTGACTTGCAGCATCATATTCAGGAAGCTAAAAACTCACTTGAGTCTTTCCTGGAATCAATTGTGAGAAGCAAATGGGAAGCCAGTAAACTTTGCGCATTTTGAGTATGGAGAAGTATGTGGGAGGTTATTAGCCTGGATAACCAGGTCTGATAATACTAGAAATATTATTAAAAGTATAGTGATGGATGGGTCGGGTAGGGTGTCCTCAGAAGATCATGACATTTGTTAGATTTTTCTCAGAATTATATAAGAAAGACACTGTGGCTCCGACGGAGGTGATCGAAAACTGGTTTATGGGGAATATCCTACCTAGGATAGAACCAGACAAGAATCAGGCTCTTAATCAATGTTTCCAATGCAGGGAGGTAGAAAATGTTATTGCCGGTTGTAAAAAAAGGAAGGCTCCGGGCCCAGATGGGATCCCGGCCAAATTATATAAACTTCTAAAAAAAGAGCTTGTGCCAGTTTTAACCCAACTGATGAATTCGATATTCATAGAGTCTACCTCGGTTCCGTTTTCATGGAATGAAGCCATTATAACTTTAATATTAAAACCGCAGAACGATGCTAGGAGATGTGAGTCGTATAGGCCCATCTCGCTGCTTAATGACAATTATAAAATTTTCACACAAGTACTTGCTAGGAGATTAGACAAGGTGATCGGTGATCTGGTACATAACAACCAGAACGTTTTTATGAAAAATCGGCACTTAAGTGATTTGGTCCATGATTTAGTCTCTGCAATTGACATCTCTACTGTTACTAATATGCCTCTCGACATTTTAACAATTGATGCTGCAAAAGTGTAGGAAGTTGGCTCTGTATATATTATCTCAAAGTAAGAGATAGTGTGCACAGAGTCCAAGGGTTCCCCTTAGAGGTAAGATAGTGGCACAATGAGATAATCCTACTGCTCTATTTTGTGGTAGTGTGGTCGAGCAGTAGGCTTATCGGAGGGTAGTGTTAAGCATTTGTTGTACACACACAGGCAATAAATGAGGAACGCACACTCAAAGACTTAACTCCAGGCCAATAGCTTTTATATAGAAAAATATATTTTCTTAATTTATTTTAGAACCACAAGATTCAAGATGTGAAGTAAATACATAAATTGCAAGGTACTCCACACAGATAAGTAAGGAACTTTGAATTAGAGAAATAACATACACAGTTTTAGTTAAAATGGCAATAAGCTATTTTAAAAGTGGAAACAGGGCAAAAATAAACAGTTCCTGGGGGAGGTAAGTATTTGTTACTTTTTCAGGTAAGTAAGGCACTTAAAAGTTCAAGCTCCTGGGCATAGGCAGCCCACCGCTGGGGGTTCAAGGCAAACCCAAGGTGAAAGGAGGACCCAAAACACATAGGCGCCTATAGAGAACAGGGGTGCTCCGGTTCCAGTCTGCCAACAGGTAAGTACCTGCGTCTTCAGAGGGCAGACCAGGGGGGTTTTGTAGAGCACTTGGGGGGACAGAAGTATGCACACAAAACACACCCTCAGTGGCACAGGGGCGGCCGGGTGCAGTGTGCAAAGCAGGCATCAGGTTTTGAATAGGAATCAATAGAGGGACCCGGGGTCACTCTAGTAGTGCAGGCAGGGCACAGGGGGGCTTCTCGGGCCAGCCACCGACTGGGCTAGGTAGAGGGTTGCCTGAGGGTCACTCCTGCACTGGAGTTCAGTTTTTTCTGGTCCTGGGGGCTGCGGGTGCAGTGCTTGGTACAGGTGTTGGGTTCCTTGGCTCAGGCAGTCGCGGTCAAGGGAGCCTCTGGATTCTCTCTGCATGCGTCGCTGTGAGGGTCCAGGGGGGTCGTCTCGGGTTACTCACAAGGTCGCAGTCACCAGGGAGTCCTCCCTGTAGTGTTGGTTCTCTGGAGCTCGAGCCGGGGGCGTCGGGTGCAGAGTATCAAGTCTCACGCTTCCAGTGGGAAGAGTGAGGTCTTTGAAAGTTGCAAGAAAGTTGCAAACTTGTTGCTGTTTCTGAACAGTGCCGCTGTTCTCTGGAATTTCTTGGTCCTTCAGGTTCAGGGCAGTCCTCTGAGGCTTCAGAGGGTGCTGGTCCCTGTCGGATGCGTTGCTGTGCAGGTTCTTTGAGTCTGGAGACAGGCCGGTAGGGCTGGGGCCAAGTCAGTTGTCATTTCCGTCGTCTCTGCAGGGCTTTCAGGTCAGCAGTCCTTCTTCTTGTTGTAGGTTGCAGGAATCTGATTTCCTGGGTTCTGGGGTGCACCTAAATACTAAATGTAGGGGTATGTTTAGGTCAGGAGGGCAGTAGCCAATGGCTACTGTCCTGGAGGGTGGCTACACCCTCTTTGTGCCTCCTCCCTGAGGGGAGGGGGCACATCCCTAATCCTATTGGGGGAGTCCTCCAATATCAAGATGGAAGATTTCTAAAGGCAGGGGTCACCTCAGTTCAGGGCACCTTGCGGGCTGTCCTGGCTGGTGGGTGACCCCCTCCTTGTTTTTGTCAGTATCTCCTCCAGCTTTGCTGCCAAAAGTGGGGGCAGTGGCCAGAGGGGCGGGCATCTCTACTAGCTGGGATGCCCTGGGGTGCTGTAACAAAAGGCAGGAGCCTTTGAGGCTCACCGCCAGGTGTTACAGTTCCTGCAGGGGGGATGTGAGAAGCACCTCCACCCAGTACAGGCTTTGTTCCTGGCCACAGAGTGACAAAGGCACTCTCCCTGTGTGGCCAGCAACTCGTCTGGTTGTGGCAGGCTGGCAGAAACTGGTCAGCCTAGCACTAGGAGTTGGACTGGTATTCAGGGGGCATCTTTAAGATGCCCCCTGGGTGTATTTTACAATAAATCCCTCACTGGCATCAGTGTGCATTTATTGTGCTGAGATGTTTGATACCAAACTTCCCAGATTTCAGTGTAGCCATTATGGAACTGTGTTTGACAAACTCCCAGACCATATACTCTTTATGGATACCCTGCACTTACAATGTCTAAGGTTTTGCTTAGACACTGTAGGGGCATAGTGCTCATGCACATATGCCCTCACCTGTGGTATAGAGCACCCTGCCTTAGGGCTATAAGGCCTGCTAGAGGGGTGACCTACCTATGCCATAGGCAGTGTGAGGTTGGCATGGCACTCTGAGGGGAGTGCCATGTCGACTTAGTCATTTTCTCCCCACCAGCACACACAAGCTGTGAGGCAGTATGCATGTGCTGAGTGAGGGGTCCCCAGGGTGGCATAAGACATGCTGCAGCCCTTAGAGACCTTCCCTGGCATCAGTGCCCTTGGTACCAGGGGTACAAGGGACTTATCTGGGTGCCAGGGCTGTGCCAATTGTGGGAACAAAGGTACAGTTTAGGGAAAGAACACTGGTGCTGGGGCCTGGTTAGCAGGGTCCCAGGACACTTTCAGTCATAACTGGCATCAACAAAAGACAAAATGTCAGGGGGTAACCATGCCGAGAAGCCATTTCCTTACAAAAAGCATTGGACCGGGGGTGTTGGCAATTTTTGCAGGTAGTGATGGAACATAATAACTTTGGAGACAATTTTCTTAAGGCAATTAAAGCTATTTATAAAGCACCTTTAGCTAGGGTTCTGATTAATGGCGCTTTATCTCCACAGGTCAAAAGTGAACAAGGAACACAACAGGGATGTCCCCTCTCCCCCCTTCTCTTCAATTTATCTATTGAAGCTTTGGCTAGGAGAATCAGATTAGATCATAGAATAATACCTTTTCAGTATTGTAAAGAAATGGCTCCCTGTTGCAATTACCCCCCACTTTTTGCCTGATACTGATGCTGACTTGACTGAGAAGTGTGCTGGGACCCTGCTAACCAGGTCCCAGCACCAGTGTTCTTTCACCTATCATGTACCATTGTTTCCACAATTGGCACACCCTGGCATCCAGGTAAGTCCCTTGTAACTGGTACCCCTGGTACCAAGGGTCCTGATGCCAGGGAAGGTCTCTAAGGGCTGCAGCATATCTTATGCCACCCTGGGGACCCCTCACTCAGCACAGACACACTGCTTGCCAGCTTGTGTGTGCTAGTGGGGATAAAATGACAAAGTCGACATGGCACTCCCGTCAGGGTGCCATGCCAACCTCACACTGCCTGTGGCATAGGTAAGTCACCCCTCTAGCAGGCCTTACAGCCCTAAGGCAGGGTGCACTATACCACAGGTGAGGGCATAGGTGCATGAGCACTATGTCCCTACAGTGTCTAAGCAAAACCTTAGACATTGTAAGTGCAGGGTAGCCATAAGAGTATATGGTCTGGGAGTCTGTCAAAAGCGAACTCCACAGCTCCACAATGGCTACACTGAATACTGGGAAGTTTAGTATCAAACTTCTCAGAATAATAAACCCACACTGATGCCAGTGTTGGATTTATTAAAAAATGCACACAGAGTGCATCTTAGAGATGCCCCCTGTATTTTACCCAATTGTTCAGTGCAGGACTGACTAGTCTGTGCCAGCCTGCTGCTGAGAGACGAGTTTCTGACCCCATGTGGTGAGAGCCTTTGTGCTCTCTGAGGACAGAAACAAAAGCCTGCTCTGGGTGGAGGTGCTTCACACCTCCCCCCTGCAGGAACTGTAACACCTAGCAGTGAGCTTCAAAGTCTCAAGCTTCGTGTTACAATGCCCCAGGGCACTCCAGCTAGTGGAGATGCCCGCCCCCTGGACCCAGCCCCCACTTTTGGCAGCAAGTCCAGGAGAGATAATGAGAAAAACAAGGAGGAATCACTGGCCAGTCAGGACAGCCCCTAAGGTGTCCAGAGATGAGGTGACTCTGACTTTTAGAAATCCTCCATCTTGTAGAAGGAGGATTCCCCCAATAGGAATAGGGATGTGCCCCCCTCCCCTCAGGGAGGAGGCACAAAGAGGGTGTACCCACCCTCAAGGATAGTAGCCATTGGCTACTAACCCCCCAGACCTAAACACGCCCTTAAATTTAGTATTTAAGGGCTCCCCAGAACCTAGGAACTCAGATTCCTGCAACTTACAAAGAAGAGGACTGCTGAGCTGAAAAACCCCTGCAGAGAAGACGGAGACACCAACTGCTTTGGCCCCAGCCCTACCGGCCTGTCTCCCTCCTTCAGAAGAAAACTGCTCCAGCGACGCTTTCCCCAGGACCAGCGACCTCTGAATCCTCAGAGGACTGCCCTGCTTCCAAAAGACCAAGAAACTCCAGAGGACAGTGGCCCTGTTCAACAAAGACTGCAACTTTGTTTCCAGAGGAGCAGATTTAAAGACCCCTGCAATCCCCGCAAGAAGCGTGAGACTGGCAACACTGCACCCGGCGACCCCGACTCGACTGGTGAAGAAACAACGCTACAGGGAGGACCCCCTGGCGACTCCAAGACTGTGAGTAACCAAAGTTGTCCCCCCTGAGCCCCCACAGCGACGCCTGCAGAGGGAATCCCGAGGCACCCCTGACCGCGACTGCCTGACTCTGAAATCCCGACGCCTGGAAAAGACCCTGCACCCGCAGCCCCCAGGACCTGAAGGATCGGAACTCCAGTGCAGGAGTGACCCCCAGGAGGCCCTCTCCCTTGCCCAGGTGGTGGCTAGCCCGAGGAGCCCCCCCCCCCTTGCCTGCCTGCAACGCTGAAGAGACCCCTTGGTCTCTCATTGAAACCTATTGAAAACCCGACGCGTGTTTGCACACTGCACCCGGCCACCCCCGCGCTGCTGAGGGTGTACTTTTTGTGCTGACTTGTGTACCCCCCCGGTGCCCTACAAGGCCCCTCTGGTCTGCCCTCCGAAGACGCGGGTACTTACCTGCTGGCAGACTGGAACCGGGGCACCCCATTCTCCATTGAAGCCTATGTGTTTTGGGCACCTCTTTGACCTCTGCACCTGACCGGCCCTGAGCTGCTGGTGTGGTGACTTTGGGGTTGCTCTGAACCCCCAACGGTGGGCTACCTTGGACCCCAATTTGAACCCCGTAGGTGGTTTACTTACCTGCAAGAACTAACAATAACTTACCTCCCCCAGGAACTGTTGAAAATTGCACTGTGTCCACTTTTAAAATAGCTACTGTATATGTGTTTTATGTAAAAAGTATATATGCTATTGTGATTATTCAAAGTTCCTAAAGTACTTACCTGCAATACCTTTCAAATGAGATATTACATGTAGAATTTGAACCTGTGGTTCTTAAAATAAACTAAGAAAATATATTTTTCTATACAAAAACCTATTGGCTTGGAATTGTCTCTGAGTGTGTGTTCCTCATTTATTGCCTGTGTGTATGTACAACAAATGCTTAACACTACTCCTTGGATAAGCCTACTGCTCGACCACACTACCACAAAATAGAGCATTAGTATTATCTCTTTTTGCCACTATCTTACCTCTAAGGGGAACCCTTGGACTCTGTGCATACTATTCCTTACTTTGAAATAGTGCATACAGAGCCAACTTCCTACATTGGTGGATCAGCGGTGGGGTACAAGACTTTGCATTTGCTGGACTACTCAGCCAATACCTGATCACACAACAAATTCCAAAAATTGTCATTAGAAATTGATTTTTGCAATTTGAACTATTTTTCTAAATTTTTAAAAGTCCTGCTAGGGCCTTGTGTTAGTCCCTGTTAGCATTTCTTTTAGAGTTTAAAAGTTTTGTGAAAGTTTGAATTTAGGTTCTAGAACTAGTTTTAGATTCTTAAAAAGTATTCCAACTTTTAGAAACATAATGCCTGGTGCAGATGTGAATGTGGAGGAACTCGACCTCACACCTTACCTCCATCTTAAGATGAGGGAGCTAAGGTCACTCTGCAAAATAAAGAAAATCACAATTGGCTCAAGACCCTCCAAACAACAGTTCCAGGAGCTTTTGGCAGAGTTTGAAAAAGCCAACTCCTCTGAGGATGACAACCCAGAGGATGATAGTGACTTGGAGGAAGATTCCCACCTTCCAGTCCTAACTAGGGAACCCAGGGACCCTCAATCCCTGATTCCAACTGTGATAGTCAGAGATGCTGCTTCCTTCACAGGAGGGACCAGCACCTCTGGAATCACTGAGGATAGCCTCACTGAAGAGGACATCCAGTTAGCCAGGATGGCCAAAAGATTGGCTTTGGAAAGACAGATCCTAGCCATAGAAAGGGAAAGACAAGAGATGGGCCTAGGTACCATCAATGGTGGCAGCAACATAAATAGGGTCAGAGATTCTCCTGACATGTTGAAAATCCCTAAAGGGATTGTGACTAAATATGAAGATGGTGATGACATCACCAAATGGTTCACAGCTTTTGAGAGGGCTTGTGTAACCAGAAAAGTAAGCAGATCTCACTGGGGTGCCCTCCTTTGGGAAATGTTCACTGGAAAGTGTAGGGATAGACTCCTCACACTCTCTCGAAAAGATGCAGAATCTTATGACCTCATGAAGGGAACCCTGATTGAGGGCTTTGGATTCTCCACTGACGAGTATAGAATTAGGTTCAGGGGGGTTCAAAAATCCTCGAGCCAGACCTGGGTTGATTTTGTGGACTACTCAGTGAAAACACTGGATGGTTGGGTAACTGGAAATGAAGTGCATGACTATGTTGGGCTTTATAATTTGTTTATGAAAGAACACATTTTAAGTAACTGCTTCAATGAAAAGTTGCATCAGTATCTGGTAGACCTAGGACCAATTTCTCCCCAAGAATTGGGAAAGAAGGCGGACCATTGGGTCAAGACTAGGGTAACCAAAACTTCCACTGGGGGTGACCAAAAGAAAGGGGTTACAAAGACTCCCCAGGAGAAAGTGGGTGACACTAGAAACAAAGAAAAAGAGTTGTCTGTAGGCCCCCAAAAACCAGAACAGGTGGGTGGGCCCCAAGACACAACCCAAAACAAAGGTGGGTACCAGGGTAAAAACTGGGATGCCACTAAGGCATGGTGCCATAACTGTAGACAGACAGGGCACCACACCAAGGACACTTCTAGTCCCAAAAACAAACCCCCTAGCAAAATCCCAGGGGTGACCAGTGTAGCTATTGGGGATGACTCCTCAGATGAGGAGGTCTTCATAGCCTTCAACTGGAAAAAGGGCCCAACAGGTGAGTTGGAGATTCCAGAGGGAAGTAGACACTTCCACCACCTACTGGTGAATGGAATCCCAGCCACTGCCCTGAGAGACACTTGTGCCAGTCACACTATTGTGCATGACAGGCTGGTGTTCTCAAACCAGTACATCCCAGGTGAGATGGCCAGAGTTAGAGTTAGCCCAGACAGGGTCACTGATAGGCCTGTGGCTTTTGTGCCCATAGAAGTGGGTGGGACTTTTAGCTGGAGAAGGGTGGTAGTCAGTACAGACCTCCCCCTTGATTGTCTCCTTGGAAATGACTACCCAGAGGTTAGTCAGAGCCCAAGAGAGGAACTGGTCCAGTGCCAGTCCTCTCCCAAGGATTCTGAAGGTGCTACCTCTGCAGTAACTGCAAGTAGGCCCCAGAAGAAAAAGAAAAGAAAACAGAGTAGGAAAGGTGGACAACCTTTAGCCAAGGTTCCAGCAAGCCAAGGAGATTCTGCTCCAGTAGGGGAGAACTCCAAAAGTGGCGCTGGTACAGTCCAACTTGACCCACAAGAAGTCCTGGCTAGTCAGGCAACTGTTAAGCCTGAGTGGGTGGCTCCTCAGCTAACAGAAGAAAGAGTGGAAGAAGGGTGTTTACTACAACATGTGGTAACCCCCCACTCTAATACAGCAAACAGGCACCCTGAACCCAAAGAAGCCTGTAACTTAGCCCCTTCCCTTGTAGGTGAAGAGCTAAAGATGTGGTTCTGGGCACTGACAGCCGTCAGTGGCCTCTGCTGGGTGTTAGCCTTTATGGCTGCCCTATCCTTGGCATGGTGGTCAGACCCCATGCCAAATAGCAAGTTAGGCCCCCTGACCCTGTTGGTCATGGTGGGGTTACTCCAGCTCTGGGTAACCTCTTTGGGTAAGCTAGGGGTGACCCTGGCTAAGATAAGATTAGCAGAGGTGGATACCTCTAACCCCAAAATAGAGAGAATGGGTGAAGACATTAAAAGCACAGACAAGCGGCAGTTCAGATTAGGTCCTATTACTGTGGAAGTGGGTCAGTTCCCCAAAGGGAACGACCTGAACAGGAGGATATAAGGCAGAGTAGGCCCTGCAACAAACCAGCTTATTTCCTCTACTCTTCCTCGCCTGACAGACTAGGAAGACTCTCCCAGCTTTGGCTGAGTCTCCTGGCCTGTGGGCTGGGGGGTGGGGGGGGGGCTTGTGTAAAGAAATGGCTCCCTGTTGCAGTTACCCCCCACTTTTTGCCTGATACTGATGCTGACTTGACTGAGAAGTGTGCTGGGACCCTGCTAACCAGGCCCCAGCACCAGTGTTCTTTCACCTATAATGTACCATTGTTTCCACAATTGGCACACCCTGGCATCCAGGTAAGTCCCTTGAAACTGGTACCCCTGGTACCAAGGGTCCTGATGCCAGGGAAGGTCTCTAAGGGCTGCAGCATATCTTATGCCACCCTGGGGACCCCTCACTCAGCACAGACACACTGCTTGCCAGCTTGTGTGTGCTAGTGGGGATAAAATGACTAAGTCGACATGGCACTCCCCTCAGGGTGCCATGCCAACCTCACACTGCCTGTGGCATAGGTAAGTCACCCCTCTAGAAGGCTTTACAGCCCTAAGGCAGGGTGCACTATACCACAGGTGAGGGCATAGGTGCATGACCGCTGTGCCCCTACAGTGTCTAAGCAAAACCTTAGACATTGTAAGTGCAGGGTAGCCATAAGAGTATATGGTCTGGGAGTCTGTCAAAAACGAACTCCACAGCTCCATAATGGCTACACTGAATACTGGGAAGTTTAGTATCAAACTTCTCAGAATAATAAACCCACACTGATGCCAGTGTTGGATTTATTAAAAAATGCACACAGAGTGCATCTTAGAGATGCCCCCTGTATTTTACCCAATTGTTCAGTGCAGGACTGACTACTCTGTGCCAGCCTGCTGCTGAGAGACGAGTTTCTGACCCCATGTGGTGAGAGCCTTTGTGCTCTCTGAGGACAGAAACAAAAGCCTGCTCTGGGTGGAGGTGCTTCACACCTCCCCCCTGCAGGAACTGTAACACCTAGCAGTGAGCTTCAAAGGCTCAAGCTTCGTGTTACAATGCCCCAGGGCACTCCAGCTAGTGGACATGCCTTCCCCTTGGACCCAGCCCCCACTTTTGGCAGCAAGTCCAGGAGAGATAATGAGAAAATCAAGGAGGAATCACTGGCCAGTCAGGACAGCCCCTAAGGTGTCCTGAGCTGAGGTGACTCTGACTTTTAGAAATCCTCCATCTTGTAGAAGGAGGATTCCCCCAATAGGAATAGGGATGTGCCCCCCTCCCCTCAGGGAGGAGGCACAAAGAGGGTGTACCCACCCTCAAGGATAGTAGCCATTGGCTACTAACCCCCCAGACCTAAACACGCCCTTAAATTTAGTATTTAAGGGCTCCCCAGAACCTAGGAACTCAGATTCCTGCAACTTACGAAGAAGAGGACTGCTGAGCTGAAAAACCCCTGCAGAGAAGACGGAGACACCCACTGCTTTGGCCCCAGCCCTACCGGCCTGTCTCCCTCCTTCAGAAGAAAACTGCTCCAGCGACGCTTTCCCCAGGACCAGCGACCTCTGAATCCTCAGAGGACTGCCCTGCTTCCAAAAGACCAAGAAACTCCCGAGGAAAGCGGCCCTGTTCAACAAAGACTGCAACTTTGTTTCCAGAGGAGCAGATTTAAAGACCCCTGCAATCCCCGCAAGAAGCGTGAGACTTGCAACACTGCACCCGGCGACCCCGACTCGACTGGTGAAGAAACAACGCTACAGGGAGGACCCCCCCGGCGACTCCAAGACTGTGAGTAACCAAAGTTGTCCCCCCTGAGCCCCCACAGCGACGCCTGCAGAGGGAATCCCGAGGCTCCCCCTGACCGCGACTGCCTGACTCTGAAATCCCGACGCCTGGAAAAGACCCTGCACCCGCAGCCCCCAGGACCTGAAGGATCGGAACTCCAGTGCAGGAGTGACCCCCAGGAGGCCCTCTCCCTTGCCCAGGTGGTGGCTACCCCGAGGAGCCCCCCCCCCTTGCCTGCCTGCAACGCTGAAGAGACCCCTTGGTCTCTCATTGAAACCTATTGAAAACCCGACTCGTGTTTGCACACTGCTCCCGGCCGCCCCGCGCTGCTGAGGGTGTACTTTTTGTGCTGACTTGTGTCCCCCCCGGTGCCCTACAAAACCCCCCTGGTCTGCCCTCCGAAGACGCAGGTACTTACCTGCTGGCAGACTGGAACCAGGGCATCCCTTTCTCCATTGAAGCCTATGTGTTTTGGGCACCTCTTTGACCTCTGCACCTGACCGGCCCTGAGCTGCTGGTGTGGTGACTTTGGGGTTGCTCTGAACCCCCAACGGTGGGCTACCTTGGACCCCAATTTGAACCCCGTAGGTTGTTTACTTACCTGCAAGAACTAACAATAACTTACCTTATATGAGGGTTCTGGGGGGAACATACATGATACATTGACAAAACCTTTGGCACACCTTTTTTTATCTAATATTGAAAGCACAGCAGGAAATATGTACTAAGTGGATATTCAGTTTCCCCCCCACTCATATTGACTGGCTATTGTCGGTAAAGAGAATTTCTGACCTTGATTGCAGTAACGGCCAGCCCAAACGCCAGAGAATGTGGGAACCATTTTTGACATTCTATAGAATCAACTTTTCTGGGTAGATATGTTTGGGACAGTCTTCTGCAGTTGATTAGGGTAAGAGTCCAATTATTAATTCAGATGTAATAGAGAGGAGGAGGGGAGGTGGACTGGTCCTCACTTTCTCCCCCCCCGTACCTCCTCATTTCATGTCAATGGAGGCCGCACCTCACGTGTCCACTCTCGGGTCTGGGACCTGACAAGAGCCGAGACATGGTAAGACCTCTCCTGTCTTTTATCGTAAATGAGGACTCAAAAGAAAGAAAGAAAAATCAAGAAAGTGGCACATCATAGATGATGCGCCACTTTTCTTGCGCCCCCCTAGGGACACCTAAACAAAATATGGTTGCGCTGTATTTACAATACGGTGCACCTTGGTGGTCATTAGCACAATTGTGTCAACATTTTTTATGCTATTGTGACACTTTGCTACACCAGCATTGTTTGATGCTGGTGCAGCAAAGCTGAGGGAGGCCCATTGAATATAGTGAGTGCATCACTTTAACGCATGCTCTGAGCATGTATTAGAAATGACTAAAAAAATGGTGCAGTGAGATGTTGTAAATTTCACTGTGCCGTTTTGTTTGGGCCTCCCTGTGCCCGATCGCCCCCTTGTATACTTTCTGCCTGACACAAGCATAATGTTGCACAAGTGTTACCAGAGTGGCGCAATGCATGCATTGCACTACTTTGTAAGTATGGCACAGGGAAATTCCCTCCTTAACATCACATTAGCATAAACAATTATGCTAGTGTGGCGAAAGGAGGCGCAAGGGGCTTGTAAATATGCCCCTAACGGCCTCACACCCTAAACAATGAACAATCAATAATGGCAATCTGTTACTTCTCTGTGTACTGCATAACGCTGCACACAGAGAAGTAGCAAATTGTCATTATTTAGGGGACACCTTCCCACACATAAACAATAATTAATGGCGTTTTGCTTTTTCTATATGTGCGCCGAATGCAGCACACAGAGAAAAAGCAAAAACAATGAGAAATAAAAGTATTTCTCCTCAGTGGGGTGTTGTTCGTTTTTGGCATTGCCTCAGATTTACGATTTCTTGTAAATCTGGGGCAGTGTCAAAAGCAATTAGTGTTGCGTGGAAACACACACAGCAACATCCATTGCACGCCCCTCTGCCACAGAAAACTGCATCGGAGGGAGGGGGAGGGGAGATATTCACAAGGCGGCCTTAAGCCATGCAAAGTGGCTTACCGCCGCCTTGTAAATATTGAAATAGGCACAGTGCCACCAGAGCGTCGCTGAAAGTGGCATTCCAGTGGCACTAGAGGTTTGTAAATATGCCCCTAATTATGTTGTAACGAAAGAAGAGACTTGTCAAATTGTTTTTCGTATATGTAAAACCCGGCTGGTGGGAGTGGTAAACCCGTATCGGATTTTACAGCAACAGGCTAGTCAGAATGTATTCTGCGAGTTGCTGTCAAAAGTCTTTCAGGCAACCAATTGTAGGTATAATATTAAGGAATGGCAGCGCCTTTCTGAGACGGGCTATATATAGGGAGTTTAGAGCTGCAAACTATAAGCGAAAGGCGTTTCTATCCAGATGGATCCTATTAGAGGTCTGATAGGATACATAGGATGTTTCCATGTCATCCAGACCAGTGTAAGATGTAAGGCAATGGGGATGGGCAGGTTCTCACATTTCTTGACTGACCAATGCTTCAACAATTCTGGGTTGGGGTTTTTCATGCAGTTAGCTAGTCCTTGCACATTACAGTATCCCCAATGTCTATGTTAATGCTCTTTGGATCATCTCATGAGGTATACCGTTTACATAAACATCATCAATATTTTATATCTATTGCTATGGCTGTGACTCGGTCAATGATTCTTGAAAATTTGAAAACTCGTGTGGTCCTATTATATTCCCATTGGCATAATAAAATGGTCAGGACTCGATCCTTTGAAGAGTCTAATGCTAAATAGGTGGGGACTCCACAGAGAGTCAATAGAATATGGGGGCCTCTTACGCTATTGTAAATGGTTTCAATTTTTTTTAATCAGTTTTATTATCAGATAACAGCGTTCACGTGAATTGTTGCGTTCACTTGCTGGCGCTCTATTGTTTCTCACTGCCCTGATCATAATTATTTATAATAGACTAATCTATTTATAATAGATCTTGAGTGCTGTGTTGAAATGTATGCCAATATGCTGTTTTTGGTTACATGTCGGGAAATCGATTGGCATCATGCTTCTTGTTGCCTTTACGATTGTATACCCTTGCACTTTATTATCTGCTGCTTTATATATGTAATCAGGAATTGGTTTAGTTGATTGTGTACTGTACCGATTTATCTTTATGATTACATATCTTTGCACTTTAATATTTTCCGGTATGTAATCTGGAACCGGCTTAACTGACGTCATACTGCCCTGATTTGCGAGAGGCACCTTTTTCGATTAGTATTATTATATACTTCTGTACTTTAACACATTACTATCTGCAGCTAGCTATTTTTAATCTGAACTTTGTCTTGTCGCTTGTGTAAATGCATTAGAGCATCTGTACACTTGATATCGCTATGTTTCGTTATCAGCATGAGAAGATGACAACATGTTAATTGGGATTGTGAAAAATCTCTGTCTCTTTATTTCCTGCTCAATAAAAAGAAAATAGAAACAAGATTGATGGCATGTCATCAGTGGTGAAGGGATAAAACAAACAAAAAGCAAAAAAAACTCATTAACTTAATTAAAAATGCTCCAGCACTCCAGAACAAGGATGAATAGAGGCGCGAATTAGTTTGTTTGAATTAGGGCCAATGCTAAACCAGAACCCTAAACCTAATGTAATCCTTCACTGATGAGAAAGATTTGAAGAGCTAATAAAAAGGAACTCTGTTTTGGTAGGACTAAGTTTAACCATCTTAGAAGTAGTTTTCATTAACACACCTAGACGGAGTTACAGGCTTGGAACCGAGAGAGACCTTTGGCTGCCTTAGTGTTTTGTCACTTCCAGGAGGGTATTCGATGTTCCGTTCTTTTTCCGCCTAGCAACAAATATGACTGTGGCAGCCTAAAGATCCATATGTTAATTAGCCATATGCTGTTGTACGAAATCATTCTCCCTTGCAATATTTTCCCCATAGCTGTATTTCCAAAAAAGCAAGCCACGCAAGCTGCCCCATACTCCTTTTCCTTGATCTTTCTCATGTCACTACCCTCCCCTTTACTCTCTTAATGATTCACCGCTCACCGATAGGAACTAAAATGAGCATCATTTGAAACCCCGAAACTGAATTTCAATTGCGAGAAAGGCAGGAACGATTCGGTTTCATAAAAGCGGCACTTACATAGTTATCAACAGTGCACGATAGCTAAGATCCATCAAAAGGCAAATACAAAATTTGACAACCATTGTATGTTTTTAAACATTAAATATTTTCTAGATGTGTTGGGATTCGGTAATACCGTCTTTATGCTGCACTTCGTGACGTTTTAACAACTGTATTTTGTAGCAATGGTGCCATCATGTGGCAAATGTTGGGAAACAGCGTTTAAATTTTAAATTCTGCTTTTTGAAGAAGAAACTACTGCAATTTAAAAGGAAAATGGGGGATCATTTTTTGGGAGAATTAATAATGCATTACATTACATTACACACAACACATGGCTCTCGGTGAGCCATATAAAATAGGATTCCACCCCAAAACGCAGCAAAAGTTCAGTTACATTGAGAATACTAGAGCGCGATTGCCATTTGCTTTACTTGGGGTCCCTTAAGAAATATTAGCTCTATGCAGCTAGTCTGATATAGCGGTTCTTTATGTACTGTCAGAATCTCGCTCACTCTTAATAGGTCCTGGGGCCCCTTTCACTAATTCTGGGGTCTGATTAATTATTCTATTCATCTTTCCTTCTCAGTTCAGGGGTGAAGAGTAACACATGTGAATTCATTAAACAATTTCTTTACAACCCAAATGTCACCTAATAACAATAGGAGCCAATTCATAGGGTTAAATGGATATTTTACAGTCTCAAAGTCAACGGTACATAAATGAGTCTCAGAACCATAGTGTAAACATATATAGAATCACCAAAGGAGAATAAAAATACTGCACAATGTTAAACCTAGTTAGCATTTACAAGATTAAAACTTATATTGCAATGATGCACAAAATCAAGACAAGCATATGATTCTTGGTCACTAGAACTAAACTCTCTTGCCTAACCATTTAAACTAACTACTAGATATTTTAATACTAAAAGACTATTTGAGAAATGTCTGCAAACAGAAATTCAGTAGAGTATTCTGCTAAGAGAGGTGTGATGGCATAAAGCCACATAAAATTGTGAGGTATGTACCTCAGAAGGGTCGGTTCAGCTCTATAGTCTGAATCTTTCACTTACTAAACCCTCCTTAAATCAGTCTCCTAGGACAATTACATCACAGTCAAAGTTTCTCAAATGAGACACTAATTAAAATTAATTGGTAGTTACAATTTCCAACCCCTGATGCATACCATCTTGATACTCTTTGGGCTCAACAAATTCAAAAAAGTTACGACTGCCAAGCTTCCAGAACACTCTTCTCTCTGTCCTTGTGTAGTTCATCCCAGGCTTTCTTATCTTTCATGCTCAATGAGCTTCTTGTTGACTTCGTCTCCGTTCCTCAAACTTGCATCTTAAAATAAACATTTAAGAAAAACAACTCCACACTGAAAGTTAGGTGTAAAAGCAAACTTATATGTGTAATCCTTCACTCCAGCCAAGTTATTCAAACACAAATAAACCATATACCTTCAAATTAAATGAATTCTTAACATATGTATAAGAACATACGAAATTACTATGCAAAATAATACATTTTAAACAGCAGTCTTGAATAGATATTCACGTAGCAGTGATTATATGCCATAAACAAAGATGCACTCCACTCACATGCTTTGCAGTACAGGAATTAAGTGAACCACTTTCAATATTACACAAAATGTGGGCATCATGTGGTGTCCATCAGGAAATGATCACCCTTTCACGTTCTTTTCCCAGACATGCAGTGGCACAACAAGGCTACAGTCTTTCAACCCTCCCTCTGATGACTTTTAGAGCAATCACAAATCCCTCTTCATTCTTGAATGAAACTTTATAAAACATAGTTGTTTTGAACAACCTCCACCTGGGTGATTTCAGACACTTCATATAATCATAATATTTGCACTGACTATCTTTCAGTTTAACTTCTGGTCTCTTTCGGTTCCTGCCTTGTTGCACTTTCGTTCTCTGAAACATTCTGTATCCTACAAATAATACAATAGCTACGATCAAAAGAATCAGTAATGGTTTCAACACAAATTGCAATATTCCACTTCCTAAGCTGCCTAACCATCTGCCCATAGTAGAAAATCCAGTTCTCATTGCCTCCTGTGCACCTGTTGCTTTCAATCCCTTCAAATCTTTACCCTGAAATATTCTGAATATACTTTTGTAGATCTTCACTTGTATCTTGGATAAAAGTGCAGCACTGTTGAACTTTAAGTATCCAACAGACTCCGCGCTCTTCTGCGAGCAACATGTCTAACGCAAGTCAATTTTGCAAAACCATTGATCTGATCGCTATCATTTCCATATTGGCAACCAATAGTGCCCAAGCAATCCTCATGGCTAATTTATCCACTATAGTAGATAGCCTTCTGATTATCAAATCATTCAAAATCACTCCCACAGATGGAATCATAGCACCAAAAATGTCTCCTACTACCTCCCTTGTGCTCACACCTCATTTAGGTCTAAACCCTTTTGTCCAAACAGGATTATCAAAGTGCTCCACATGATAGATTTTGGGGAAAACAATTCCCAAATACAGGTATCATATTATCCATTTGATAGTCTAAAATATGCTTGCTTACTACAAACAAAATAACCACCAGGGATCACTGCACCTTCCCCATCCACATACAACTTGAAATTTCCCCGAACTTCAAATGGGTGCTCACATTCACTCTTTCCGAGAAACACATGGTTAATGGCGAACCTCTCCATCCAGATAAACAGTCTCCTTTTATGTTCCCAATCTAGAGCTGAAGCAGCTAGGTTTTCAGGTAACTGATGTTCTATTTCTTCCTTTGTCCATTTATTCTGACTTCGGAATAACTCATGTGTGAGATCCAGCTTCCAACTCTCTCCTCCTGTCTTTACCCCTTCGCTGCCAGGCCTTTTCCCCCTCCTGTGCCAGGCCTTTTTTTGGCTATTTGGGGCAGTTCGCGCTTTGGCCCTCATAACTTTTTGTCCACATAAGCTAGCCAAGCCAAATTTGCATCCTTTTTTTCCAACAACCTAGGGATTCTAGAGGTACCCAGACTTTGTGGGTTTCCCTGAAAAAGGCCAAGAAATTAGCCAAAATACAGTGAAAACTTTGTTTAAAAAAAAAAAAAAATGGGAAAAATTGGCTGCAGAAGAAGGCTTGTGTTTTTTCCCCTGAAAATGGCATCAACAAAGGGTTTGTGGTGCTAAAATCACCAGCTTCCCAGCTTTCAGGAACAGGCAGACTTGAATAAAATAAAACAATTTTTCAACACAAATTTGGCATTTTACTGGGACATACCCCATTTTTACGATTTTTTATGCTTTCAGCCTCCTTCCAGTCAGTGACAGAAATGGGCATGAAACCAATGCTGGATCGCAGAAACCTAAATATTTCTGAAAAGTAGACAAAATTCTGAATTCAGCAGGGGTCAGTTGTGTAGATCCTACAAGGGTTTCCTACAGAAAATAATAACTAAAAAAGAAAACTATTGAAACTGAGGTGAAAAAAAACAGCAATTTTTCTCTACGTTTTACTCTAACTTTTTCCTGCAATGTCAGATGTTTTAAAGCAATATACCGTTACGTCTGCTGGACTCTTCTGGTTGTGGGGATATATAGGGCTTGTAGATTCATCAAGAACCCTAGGTACCCAGAGCCAATAAATGAGCTGCACCATGCAGTGCGTCTTCATTCTATACCGGGTATACAGCAATTCATTTGCTGAAATATAAAGAGTGAAAAATAGCTATCAAGAAAACCTTTGTATTTCCAAAATGGGGACAAGATAAGGTGTTGAGGAGCAATGGTCATTTGCACATCTCTGAATTCCAGGGTGACCATACTAGCATGTGAATTACAAGGCATTTCTCAAATAGACGTCTTTTTTACACTCTCTATTATATTTGGAAGGAAAAAATGTAGAGAAAGACAAGGGGCAATACCACTTCTTTTGCTATTCTATGTTCCCCCAAGTCTCCCGATAAAAATGATACCTCACTTGTGTGGGTAGGCCTAGCGCCCCCAACAGGAAATGCCCCAAAACACAACATGGACACATCACATTTTTTGACAGAAAACAGAGGTGTTTTTTGCAAAGTACTAACCTGTAGATTTTGGCCTCTAGCTCAGCCGGCACATAGGGAAACCTACCAAACCTGTGCATTTGTGAAAACTATAGACCGAGAAGAATCCAAGATGGGGTGACTTGTGGGGCTCTGACTGGGTTCTGTTACCCAGAATCCTTTGCAAACCTCAAAATTTGGAGAAAAAAAACATGTTTTCCTCACATTTCAGTGACAGAAAGTTCTGGAATCTGAGAGGAGCCACAAATTTCCTTCCACCCTGCGTTCCCCCAATTCTCCCGATAAAAATGATACATCACTTGTGTAGGTAGGCCTAGAGCCCGTGACAGGAAATGCCCCAAAACACAACGTGGACACATCACATTTTTTTAAAGAAAACAGAGGTGTTTTTTGCAAAGTGCCTACTTGTAGATTTTGGCCTCTAGCTCAGCCGGCACCTAGGGAAACCTACCAAACCTGTGCATTTTTGAAAACTAGAGACCTAAGGGAATCGAAGATGGGGTAACTTGTGAGGCTCTGACCAGGTTCTGTTACCCAGAATCCTTTGCAAACCTCAAAATTTGGCTAAAAAAACACATTTTCCTCACATTTCGGTGACAGAAACTTGTGGAATCTTAGAGGAGCCACAAATTTCCTTCCGCCCAGCGTTCCCCAAAGTCTCCCGATAAAAATGATACCTCACTTGTGTGGGTAGGCCTAGCGCCCGTGACAGGAAATGCCCCAAAACACAACATGGACACCTCCCATTTTTTGACAGAAAACAGAGGTGTTTTTTGCAAAGTGCCTACCTGTAGATTTTGGCCTCTAGCTCATCCGGCACCTAGGGAAACCTACCAAACCTGTGCATTTCTGCAAACTAGAGACCTAGCGGAATCCAAGATGGGGTGACTTGTGGGGCTCTGACCAGGTTCTGTTACCCAGAATCCTTTGCAAACCTCAAAATTTGGCTAAAAAACACATTTTCCTCACATTTTGGTGACAGAAAGTTGTGGAATCTGGGAGGAGCCACAAATTTCCTTCCACCCAGCGTTCCCCCAAGTCTCCCGATAAATATGATACCTCACTTGTGTGGTTAGGCCTAGTGCCCGCGACACGAAATGCCCCAAAACACAACGTGGACACCTCCCATTTTTTAACCAAAAACTGAGGTGTTTTTTGCAAAGTGCCTACCTGTAGATTTTGGCCTCTAGCTCAGCCAGCACCTAGGGAAACCTACCAAACCTGTGCATTTTTGAAAACTAGAGACCAAGGGGAATCCAAGATGGGGTGACTAGTGGGGCTCTGACCAGGTTCTGTTACCCAGAATCATTTGCAAAACTCAACATTTGGCTAAAAAAACATATTTTCCTCACATTTCGGTGACAGAAAGTTGTGGAATCTTAGAGGAGCCACAAATTTCCTTCCACCCAGCGTTCCCCCAAGTCTCCCGATAAAAATGATACCTCACTTGTGGGGGTAGGCCTAGCGCCCGCGACAGGAAATCCCCCAAAACACAAAATGGACACCTCCCATTTTTTGACAGAAAACAGAGGTGTTTTTTGCAAAGTGCCTACTTATAGATTTTGGCCTCTAGCTCAGCCGGCACCTAGGGAAACCTACCAAACCTGTGCATTTTTTAAAACTAGAGACCTAGGGGAATCCAAGATGGGGTGACCTGTGGGGCTCTGACCAGGTTCTGTTACCCAGAATCCTTTGCAAACCTCAAGATTTGGCAAACAAAACATATTTTCCTCACATTTCATTGACAGAAAGTTGTGGAATCTGAGAGGAGCCACAAATTTCCTTCCACCGAGCGTTCCCCCAAGTCTCCCGATAAAAATGATACCTCACTTGTGTGGGTAGGCCTAGCGCCCGTGACAGGAAATGCCCCAAAACACAACGTGGACACCTCCCCTTTTTTGACAGAAAACAGAGGTGTTTTTTGCAAAGTGCCTACCTGTATATTTTGGCCTCTAGCTCACCCGGCACCTAGGGAAACCTACCAAACCTGTGCATTTTTTAAAACTAGAGACCTAAGGGAATCCAAGATAGGGTGACTTGTGGGGCTCTGACCAGGTTCTGTTACCCAGAATCCTTTGCAAACCTCAAAATTTGGCTAAAAAAACACATTTTCCTCACATTTCGGTGACAGAAAGTTGTGGAATCTGAGAGGAGCCACAAATTTCCTTCCACCCAGCGTTCCCCCAAGTCTCCCGATAAAAATGATACCTCACTTTTGGGGGTAGGCCTAGCGCCCGCTACAGAAAACGCCCCAAAACACAACGTGGACACCTCCCATTTTTTTACCAAAAACTGAGGTGTTTTTTGCAAAGTGCCTACCTGTAGATTTTGGCCTCTAGCTCAGCCGGCACCTAGGGAAACCTACCAAACCTGTGCATTTTTGAAAACTAGAGACCTAGGGGAATCGAAGATGGGGTGACTAGTGGGGCTCTGACCAGGTTCTGTTACCCAGAATCCTTTGCAAACCTCAACATTTGGCTAAAAAAACATATTTTCCTCACATTTCGGTGACAGAAAGTTGTGGAATCTAAGAGGAGCCACAAATTTCCTTCCACCCAGCGTTCCCCCAAGTCTCCCGATACAAATGATAACTCACTTGTGTAGGTAGGCCTAGCGCCCGTGACAGGAAATGCCCCAAAACACAACTTGGACACCTCCCATTTTTTGACAGAAAACAGAGGTGTTTTTTGCAAAGTGCCTACCTGTAGATTTTGGCCTCTAGCTCAGCCGGCACCTAGGGAAACCTACCAAACCTGTGCATTTTTGAAAACTAGAGACCTAGGGGAATCCAAGATGGGGTGACTAGTGGGGCTCTGACCAGGTTCTGTTACCCAGAATCCTTTGCAAACCTCAACATTTGGCTAAAAAAACACATTTTCCTCACATTTCGGTGACAGAAAGTTGTGGAATCTGAGAGGAGCCACAAAGTTCCTTACACCCAGCGTTCCCCCAAGTCTCCCGATAAAAATGATACCTCACTTGTGTGGGTAGGACTAGCGCCCGCGACAGGAATTGCCCCAAAACACAACGTGGACACCTCACATTTTTTGACAGAAAACAGGTGTTATTTGCAAAGTGCCTACCTGTAGATTTTGGCCTCTAGCTCAGCCGGCACCTAGGGAAACCTACCAAACCTGTGCATTTTTGAAAACTAGAGACCTAGGGGAATCCAAGATGGGGTGACTTGTGGGGCTCTGACCAGGTTCTGTTACCCAGAATCCTTTGCAAACCTCAAAATTTTACTAAAAAAAACAAATTTTCCTCACATTTCAGTGACAGAAAGTTGTGGAATGTGAGAGGAGCCACAAATTTCCTTCCACCCAGCGTTCCCCCAAGTCTCCCGATAGAAATTATACCTCACTGGTGTGGGTAGGCCTAGCGCCCGCGACAGGAAATGCCCCAAAACACAACGTGGTCACCTCCCATTTTTTGACAGAAAACAGAGGTGTTTTTTGCAAAGTGCCTACCTGTAGATTTTGGCCTCTAGCTCAGCCGGCACCTAGGGAAACCTACCAAACCTGTACATTTATGAAAACTACAGACCTAGGAGAATCCAAGATGGGGTGACTTGTGGGGCTCTGACCAGGTTCTGTTACCCAGAATCCTTTGCAAACCTCAAAATTTGGCTCAAAAACACATTTTCCTCACATTTCGGTGACAGAAAGTTGTGGAATCTGGGAGGAGCCACAAATTTCCTTCCACCCAGCGTTCCCCCAAGTCTCCCGATAAAAAAATGATACCTCACTTGTGTGGGTAGGCCTAGCACCCGCGACAGGAGACGCCCCAAAACACAACACGGACACCTCCCATTTTTTGACAGAAAACAGAGGTGTTTTTTGCAAAGTGCCTACCTATAGATTTTGGCCTCTAGCACAGCCGGCACCTAGGGAAACCTACCAAACCTGTGCATTTTTTAAAACTAGAGACCTAGGGGAATCCAAGATGGGGTGACCTCTGGGGCTCTGACCAGGTTCTGTTACCCAGAATCCTTTGCAAACCTCAAAATTTGGCAAAAAAAACATATTTTCCTCACATTTCGGTGACAGAAAGTTGTGGAATCTGAGAGGAGCCACAAATTTCCTTCCACCCAGCGTTCCCCCAAGTCTCCCGATAAAAATGATACCTCACTTATGTAGGTAGGCCTAGCGCCCGTGACAGGAAATGCCCCAAAACACAACGTGGACACCTCCCATTTTTTGACAGAAAACAGAGGTGTTTTTTGCAAAGTGCCTACCTGTAGATTTTGGCCTCTAGCTCAGCCGGCACCTAGGGAAACCTACCAAACCTGTGCATTTTTTTAAAACTAGAGACCTAAGGGAATCCATGATAGGGTGACTTGTGGGGCTCTGACCAGGTTCTGTTACCCAGAATCCTTTGCAAATCTCAAAATGTGGCTAAAAAAAACAAATTTTCCTCACATTTCAGTGACAGAAAGTTCTGGAATCTGAGAGGAGCCACAAAGTTCCTTACACCTAGCGTTCCCCCAAGTCTCCCGATAAAAATGATACCTCACTTGTGTGGGTAGGCCTAGCGCCCGCGACAGGAATTGCCCCAAAACACAACGTGGACACCTCCCATTTTTTTACCAAAAACTGAGGTGTTTTTTGCAAAGTGCCAACCTGTAGATTTTGGCCTCTAGCTGAGCCGGCACCTAGGGAAACCTACCAAACCTGTGCATTTTTGAAAACTAGAGACCTAGGGGAATCCAAGATGGGGTGACTAGTGGGGCTCTGACCAGGTTCTGTTACCCAGAATCCTTTGCAAACCTCAACATTTGGCTAAAAAAAATATTTTCCTCACATTTCGGTGACAGAAAGTTGTGGAATCTTAGAGGAGCCACAAATTTCCTTCCACCCAGCGTTCCCCCAAGTCTCCCGATAAAAATTATACCTCACTTATGTAGGAGGCCTAGCGCCCGTGACAGGAAATGCCCCAAAACACAACGTGGACACCTCCCATTTTTTGACAGAAAACAGAGGTGTTTTTTGCAAAGTGCCTACCTATAGATTTTGGCCTCTAGCACAGCCGGCACCTAGGGAAACCTACCAAACCTGTGCATTTTTGAAAACTAGAGACCTAGGGGAATCCAAGATGGGGTGACGTGTGGTGCTCTGGCCAGGTTCTGTTACCCAGAATCCTTTGCAAACCTCAAAATTTGGCAAAAAAACCATATTTTCCTCACATTTCGGTGACAGAAAGTTGTGGAATCTGAGAGGAGCCACAAATTTCCTTCCACCCAGCGTTCCCCCAAGTCTCCCGATAAAAATGATACCTCACTTATGTAGGTAGGCCTAGCGCCCGTGACAGGAAATGCCCCAAAACACAACGTGGACACCTCCCATTTTTTCACAGAAAACAGAGGTGTTTTTTGCAAAGTGCCTACCTGTAGATTTTGGCCTCTAGCTCAGCCGGCACCTAGGGAAACCTACCAAACCTGTGCATTTTTTTAAAACTAGAGACCTAAGGGAATCCATGATAGGGTGACTTGTGGGGCTCTGACCAGGATCTGTTACCCAGAATCCTTTGCAAATCTCAAAATGCGGCTAAAAAAAACAAATTTTCCTCACATTTCAGTGACAGAAAGTTCTGGAATCTGAGAGGAGCCACAAAGTTCCTTACACCTAGCGTTCCCCCAAGTCTCCCGATAAAAATGATACCTCACTTGTGTGGGTAGGCCTAGCGCCCGCGACAGGAATTGCCCCAAAACACAACGTGGACACCTCCCATTTTTTTACCAAAAACTGAGGTGTTTTTTGCAAAGTGCCTACCTGTAGATTTTGGCCTCTAGCTGAGCCGGCACCTAGGGAAACCTACCAAACCTGTGCATTTTTGAAAACTAGAGACCTAGGGGAATCCAAGATGGGGTGACTAGTGGGGCTCTGACCAGGTTCTGTTACCCAGAATCCTTTGCAAACCTCAACATTTGGCTAAAAAAAATATTTTCCTCACATTTCGGTGACAGAAAGTTGTGGAATCTTAGAGGAGCCACAAATTTCCTTCCACCCAGCGTTCCCCCAAGTCTCCCGATAAAAATTATACCTCACTTATGTAGGAGGCCTAGCGCCCGTGACAGGAAATGCCCCAAAACACAACGTGGACACCTCCCATTTTTTGACAGAAAACAGAGGTGTTTTTTGCAAAGTGCCTACCTATAGATTTTGGCCTCTAGCACAGCCGGCACCTACGGAAACCTACCAAACCTGTGCATTTTTGAAAACTAGAGACCTAGGGGAATCCAAGATGGGGTGACCTGTGGGGCTCTGACCAGGTTCTGTTACCCAAAATCCTTTACAAACCTCAAAATTTGGCAAAAAAAACATATTTTCTTCACATTTCGGTGACAGAAAGTTGTGGAATCTGAGAGGAGCCACAAATTTCCTTCCACCCAGCGTTCCCCCAAGTCTCCCGATAAAAATGATACCTCACTTATGTAGGTAGGCCTAGCGCCCGTGACAGGAAATGCCCCAAAACACAACGTGGACACCTCCCATTTTTTTACAGAAAACAGAGGTGTTTTTTGCAAAGTGCCTACCTGTAGATTTTGGCCTCTAGCTCACCCGGCACCTAGGGAAACCTACCAAACCTGTGCATTTTTTTAAAACTAGAGACCTAAGGGAATCCATGATAGGGTGACTTGTGGGGCTCTGCCCAGGTTCTGTTACCCAGAATCCTTTGCAAACCTCAAAATTTGGCTAAAAAAACAAATTTTCCTCACATTTCGGTGACAGAAAGTTGTGGAATCTGAGAGGAGCCACAAAGTTCCTTACACCCAGCGTTCCCCCAAGTCTCCTGATAAAAATGATACCTCACTTGTGTGGGTAGGCCTAGTGCCTGCGACAGGAATTGCCCCAAAACACAACGTGGACACCTAACATTTTTTGACAGAAAACTGAGGTGTTTTTTGCAACGTGCCTACGTGTAGATTTTGGCCTCTAGCTCAGCCGGCACCTAGGGAAACCTACTAAACCTGAGCATTTCTGAAAACTAGAGACCTAGGGGAATCTAAGATGGGGTGACTTGTGGGGCTCTGGCCAGGCTCTGTTACCCAGAATCCTTTGCAAACCTCAACATTTGGCTAAAAAAACACATTTTCCTCACATTTCGGTGACAGAAAGTTGTGGAATCTGAGAGGAGCCACAAAGTTCCTTACACCCAGCGTTCCCCCAAGTCTCCCGATAAAAATGATACCTCACTTGTGTGGGTAGGACTAGCGCCCGCGACAGGAATTGCCCCAAAACACAACGTGGACACCTCACATTTTTTGACAGAAAACAGGTGTTATTTGCAAAGTGCCTACCTGTAGATTTTGGCCTCTAGCTCAGCCGGCACCTAGGGAAACCTACCAAACCTGTGCATTTTTGAAAACTAGAGACCTAGGGGAATCCAAGATGGGGTGACTTGTGGGGCTCTGACCAGGTTCTGTTACCCAGAATCCTTTGCAAACCTCAAAATTTTACTAAAAAAAACAAATTTTCCTCACATTTCAGTGACAGAAAGTTGTGGAATGTGAGAGGAGCCACAAATTTCCTTCCACCCAGCGTTCCCCCAAGTCTCCCGATAGAAATTATACCTCACTGGTGTGGGTAGGCCTAGCGCCCGCGACAGGAAATGCCCCAAAACACAACGTGGTCACCTCCCATTTTTTGACAGAAAACAGAGGTGTTTTTTGCAAAGTGCCTACCTGTAGATTTTGGCCTCTAGCTCAGCCGGCACCTAGGGAAACCTACCAAACCTGTACATTTATGAAAACTAGAGACCTAGGAGAATCCAAGATGGGGTGACTTGTGGGGCTCTGACCAGGTTCTGTTACCCAGAATCCTTTGCAAACGTCAAAATTTGGCTAAAAAACACATTTTCCTCACATTTCGGTGACAGAAAGTTGTGGAATCTGGGAGGAGCCACAAATTTCCTTCCACCCAGCGTTCCCCCAAGTCTCCCGATAAAAAAATGATACCTCACTTGTGTGGGTAGGCCTAGCACCCGCGACAGGAGACGCCCCAAAACACAACACGGACACCTCCCATTTTTTGACAGAAAACAGATGTGTTTTTTGCAAAGTGCCTACCTATAGATTTTGGCCTCTAGCACAGCCGGCACCTAGGGAAACCTACCAAACCTGTGCATTTTTGAAAACTACAGACCTAGGGGAATCCAAGATGGGGTGACCTCTGGGGTTCTGACCAGGTTCTGTTACCCAGAATCCTTTGCAAACCTCAAAATTTGGCAAAAAAAACATATTTTCCTCACATTTCGGTGACAGAAAGTTGTGGAATCTGAGGGGAGCCACAAATTTCCTTCCACCCAGCGTTCCCCCAAGTCTCCCGATAAAAATGATACCTCACTTATGTAGGTAGGCCTAGCGCCCGTGACAGGAAATGCCCCAAAACACAACGTGGACACCTCCCATTTTTTGACAGAAAACAGAGGTGTTTTTTGCAAAGTGCCTACCTGTAGATTTTGGTCTCTAGCTCAGCCGGCACCTAGGGAAACCTACCAAACCTGTGCATTTTTTTAAAACTAGAGACCTAAGGGAATCCATGATAGGGTGACTTGTGGGGCTCTGACCAGGTTCTGTTACCCAGAATCCTTTGCAAACCTCAAAATTTGGCTAAAAAAACACATTTTCCTAACATTTCGGTGACAGAAAGTTGTGGAATCTGAGAGGAGCCACAAAGTTCCTTACACCCAGCGTTCCCCCAAGTCTCCCGATAAAAATGATACCTCACTTGTGTGGGTAGGCCTAGTGCCTGCGACAGGAATTGCCCCAAAACACAACGTGGACACCTCACATTTTTTGACAGAAAACAGGTGTTTTTTGCAAGGTGCCTACGTGTAGATTTTGGCCTCTAGCTCAGCCGGCACCTAGGGAAACCTACTAAACCTGAGCATTTCTGAAAACTAGAGACCTAGGGGATTCTAAGATGGGGTGACTTGTGGGGATCTGGCCAGGTTCTGTTACCCAGAATCCTTTGCAAACCTCAACATTTGGCTAAAAAAACACATTTTCCTCACATTTCGGTGACAGAAAGTTGTGGAATCTGAGAGGAGCCACAAAGGTCCTTACACCCAGCGTTCCCCCAAGTCTCCCGATAAAAATGATACCTCACTTGTGTGGGTAGGCCTAGCGCCCGCGACAGGAATTGCCCCAAAACACAACGTGGACACCTCACATTTTTTGACAGAAAACAGGTGTTATTTGCAAAGTGCCTACCTGTAGATTTTGGCCTCTAGCTCAGCCGGCACCTAGGGAAACCTACCAAACCTGTGCATTTTTGAAAACTAGAGACCTAGGGGAATCCAAGATGGGGTGACTTGTGGGGCTCTGACCAGGTTCTGTTACCCAGAATCCTTTGCAAACCTCAAAATTTTACTAAAAAAACACATTTTCCTCACATTTCAGTGACAGAAAGTTGTGGAATGTGAGAGGAGCCACACATTCCCTTCCACCCAGCGTTCCCCCAAGTCTCCCGTTAGAAATGATACCTCACTTGTGTGGGTAGGCCTAGCGCCCGCGACAGGAAATGCCCCAAAACACAACGTGGTCACCTCCCATTTTTTGACAGAAAACAGAGGTGTTTTTTGCAAAGTGCCTACCTGTAGATTTTGGCCTCTAGCTCAGCCGGCACCTAGGGAAACCTACCAAACCTGTGCATTTTTTAATACTAGAGACCTAGGGGAATCCAAGATGGGGTGACTTGTGGGGCTCTGACCAGGTTCTGTTACCCAGAATCCTTTGCAAACCTCAAAATTTTACTAAAAAAAACACATTTTCCTCACATTTCAGTGACAGAAAGTTGTGGAATGTGAGAGGAGCCACAAATTTCCTTCCACCCAGCGTTCCCCCAAGTCTCCCGATAAAAAAATGATACCTCACTTGTGTGGGTAGGCCTAGCACCCGTGACAGGAGACGCCCCAAAACACAACATGGACACCTCCCATTTTTGGACAGAAAACAGAGGTGTTTTTTGCAAAGTACCTACCTATAGATTTTGGCCTCTAGCTCAGCCGGCACCTAGGGAAACCTACCAAACCTGTGCATTTTTTTAAACTAGAGACCTAGGGGAATCCAAGATGGGGTGACTTGTGGGGCTCTGACCAGGTTCTGTCACCCAGAATCCTTTGCAAACCTTGAAATTTGGCAAAACAAACACATTTTCCTCACATTTCGGTGACAGAAAGTTGTGGAATCTGAGAGGAGCCACAAATTTCCTTCCACCCAGCGTTCCCCCAAGTCTCCCGATAAAAATGATACCTCACTTGTGTAGGTAGGCCTAGCGCCCGAGACAGGAAATGCCCCAAAACGCAACGTGGACACCTCCCATTCTTTGACAGAAAACAGAGGTGGTTTTTGCAAAGTGCCTACCTGTAGATTTTGGCCTCTAGCTCACCCGGCACCTAGGGAAACCTACCAAACCTGTGCATTTTTTAAAACTAGAGACCTAGGGGAATCCAAGATGGGGTGACTTGAGGGGCTCTGTCCAGGTTCTGTTACCCAGAATCCTTTGCAAACCTCAAAATTTGGCTAAAAAAACACATTTTCCTCACATTTCGGTGACAGAAAGTTGTGGAATCTGAGAGGAGCCACAAAGTTCCTTACACCCAGCGTTCCCCCAAGTCTCCCGATAAAAATGATACCTCACTTGTGTGGGTAGGCCTAGCGCCCGCGACAGGAATTGCCCCAAAACACAACGTGGACACCTCCCATTTTTTGTCAGAAAACAGGTGTTATTTGCAAAGTGCCTACCTGTAGATTTTGGCCTCTAACTCAGCCGGCACCTAGGGAAACCTACCAAACCTGTGCATTTTTGAAAACTAGAGACCTAGGGGAATCCAAGATGGGGTGACTTGTGGGGCTCTGACCAGGTTCTGTTACCCAGAATCCTTTGCAAACCTCAAAATTTTACTTAAAAAAACACATTTTCCTCACATTTCAGTGACAGAAAGTTGTGGAATATGAGAGAAGCCACAAATTTCCTTCCACCCAGCGTTCCCCCAAGTCTCCCGATAAAAATGATACCTCACTGGTGTGGGTAGGCCTAGCGCCCGCGACAGGAAATGCCCCAAAACACAACGTGGTCACCTCCCATTTGTTGACAGAAAACAGAGATGTTTTTTGCAAAGTGCCTACCTGTAGATTTTGGCCTCTAGCTCAGCCGGCACCTAGGGAAACCTACCAAACCTGTACATTTATGAAAACAAGAGACCTAGGGGAATCCAAGATGGGGTGACTTGTGGGGCTCTGACCAGGTTCTGTTACCCAGAATCCTTTGCAAACCTCAAAATTTGGCTAAAAAACACATTTTCCTCACATTTCGGTGACAGAAAGTTGTGGAATCTGGGAGGAGCCACAAATTTCCTTCCACCCAGCGTTCCCCCAAGTCTCCGATAAAAATGATACCTCACTTGTGTGGGTAGGCCTAGCGCCCACGTCAGGAAATGCCCCAAAACACAACGTGGACACCTCCCATTTTTTGACCGAAAACTGAGGTGTTTTTTGCAAAGTGCCTACCTGTAGATTTTGGCCTCTAGCTCAGCCGGCACCTAGGGAAACCTACCAAACCTGTGCATTTTTGAAAACTACAGACCTAGGGGAATCCAAGATGGGGTGACCTCTGGGGTTCTGACCAGGTTCTGTTACCCAGAATCCTTTGCAAACCTCAAAATTTGGCAAAAAAAACATATTTTCCTCACATTTCGGTGACAGAAAGTTGTGGAATCTGAGGGGAGCCACAAATTTCCTTCCACCCAGCGTTCCCCCAAGTCTCCCGATAAAAATGATACCTCACTTATGTAGGTAGGCCTAGCGCCCGTGACAGGAAATGCCCCAAAACACAACGTGGACACCTCCCATTTTTTGACAGAAAACAGAGGTGTTTTTTGCAAAGTGCCTACCTGTAGATTTTGGTCTCTAGCTCAGCCGGCACCTAGGGAAACCTACCAAACCTGTGCATTTTTTTAAAACTAGAGACCTAAGGGAATCCATGATAGGGTGACTTGTGGGGCTCTGACCAGGTTCTGTTACCCAGAATCATTTGCAAACCTCAAAATTTGGCTAAAAAAACACATTTTCCTAACATTTCGGTGACAGAAAGTTGTGGAATCTGAGAGGAGCCACAAAGTTCCTTACACCCAGCGTTCCCCCAAGTCTCCCGATAAAAATGATACCTCACTTGTGTGGGTAGGCCTAGTGCCTGCGACAGGAATTGCCCCAAAACACAACGTGGACACCTCACATTTTTTGACAGAAAACAGGTGTTTTTTGCAAGGTGCCTACGTGTAGATTTTGGCCTCTAGCTCAGCCGGCACCTAGGGAAACCTACTAAACCTGAGCATTTCTGAAAACTAGAGACCTAGGGGATTCTAAGATGGGGTGACTTGTGGGGATCTGGCCAGGTTCTGTTACCCAGAATCCTTTGCAAACCTCAACATTTGGCTAAAAAAACACATTTTCCTCACATTTCGGTGACAGAAAGTTGTGGAATCTGAGAGGAGCCACAAAGGTCCTTACACCCAGCGTTCCCCCAAGTCTCCCGATAAAAATGATACCTCACTTGTGTGGGTAGGCCTAGCGCCCGCGACAGGAATTGCCCCAAAACACAACGTGGACACCTCACATTTTTTGACAGAAAACAGGTGTTATTTGCAAAGTGCCTACCTGTAGATTTTGGCCTCTAGCTCAGCCGGCACCTAGGGAAACCTACCAAACCTGTGCATTTTTGAAAACTAGAGACCTAGGGGAATCCAAGATGGGGTGACTTGTGGGGCTCTGACCAGGTTCTGTTACCCAGAATCCTTTGCAAACCTCAAAATTTTACTAAAAAAACACATTTTCCTCACATTTCAGTGACAGAAAGTTGTGGAATGTGAGAGGAGCCACAAATTTCCTTCCACCCAGCGTTCCCCCAAGTCTCCCGTTAGAAATGATACCTCACTTGTGTGGGTAGGCCTAGCGCCCGCGACAGGAAATGCCCCAAAACACAACGTGGTCACCTCCCATTTTTTGACAGAAAACAGAGGTGTTTTTTGCAAAGTGCCTACCTGTAGATTTTGGCCTCTAGCTCAGCCGGCACCTAGGGAAACCTACCAAACCTGTGCATTTTTTAATACTAGAGACCTAGGGGAATCCAAGATGGGGTGACTTGTGGGGCTCTGACCAGGTTCTGTTACCCAGAATCCTTTGCAAACCTCAAAATTTTACTAAAAAAAACACATTTTCCTCACATTTCAGTGACAGAAAGTTGTGGAATGTGAGAGGAGCCACAAATTTCCTTCCACCCAGCGTTCCCCCAAGTCTCCCGATAAAAAAATGATACCTCACTTGTGTGGGTAGGCCTAGCACCCGTGACAGGAGACGCCCCAAAACACAACATGGACACCTCCCATTTTTGGACAGAAAACAGAGGTGTTTTTTGCAAAGTACCTACCTATAGATTTTGGCCTCTAGCTCAGCCGGCACCTAGGGAAACCTACTAAACCTGTGCATTTTTTTAAACTAGAGACCTAGGGGAATCCAAGATGGGGTGACTTGTGGGGCTCTGACCAGGTTCTGTCACCCAGAATCCTTTGCAAACCTTGAAATTTGGCAAAACAAACACATTTTCCTCACATTTCGGTGACAGAAAGTTGTGGAATCTGAGAGGAGCCACAAATTTCCTTCCACCCAGCGTTCCCCCAAGTCTCCCGATAAAAATGATACCTCACTTGTGTAGGTAGGCCTAGCGCCCGAGACAGGAAATGCCCCAAAACGCAACGTGGACACCTCCCATTCTTTGACAGAAAACAGAGGTGGTTTTTGCAAAGTGCCTACCTGTAGATTTTGGCCTCTAGCTCACCCGGCACCTAGGGAAACCTACCAAACCTGTGCATTTTTTAAAACTAGAGACCTAGGGGAATCCAAGATGGGGTGACTTGAGGGGCTCTGTCCAGGTTCTGTTACCCAGAATCCTTTGCAAACCTCAAAATTTGGCTAAAAAAACACATTTTCCTCACATTTCGGTGACAGAAAGTTGTGGAATCTGAGAGGAGCCACAAAGTTCCTTACACCCAGCGTTCCCCCAAGTCTCCCGATAAAAATGATACCTCACTTGTGTGGGTAGGCCTAGCGCCCGCGACAGGAATTGCCCCAAAACACAACGTGGACACCTCCCATTTTTTGTCAGAAAACAGGTGTTATTTGCAAAGTGCCTACCTGTAGATTTTGGCCTCTAACTCAGCCGGCACCTAGGGAAACCTACCAAACCTGTGCATTTTTGAAAACTAGAGACCTAGGGGAATCCAAGATGGGGTGACTTGTGGGGCTCTGACCAGGTTCTGTTACCCAGAATCCTTTGCAAACCTCAAAATTTTACTTAAAAAAACACATTTTCCTCACATTTCAGTGACAGAAAGTTGTGGAATATGAGAGAAGCCACAAATTTCCTTCCACCCAGCGTTCCCCCAAGTCTCCCGATAAAAATGATACCTCACTGGTGTGGGTAGGCCTAGCGCCCGCGACAGGAAATGCCCCAAAACACAACGTGGTCACCTCCCATTTGTTGACAGAAAACAGAGATGTTTTTTGCAAAGTGCCTACCTGTAGATTTTGGCCTCTAGCTCAGCCGGCACCTAGGGAAACCTACCAAACCTGTACATTTATGAAAACAAGAGACCTAGGGGAATCCAAGATGGGGTGACTTGTGGGGCTCTGACCAGGTTCTGTTACCCAGAATCCTTTGCAAACCTCAAAATTTGGCTAAAAAACACATTTTCCTCACATTTCGGTGACAGAAAGTTGTGGAATCTGGGAGGAGCCACAAATTTCCTTCCACCCAGCATTCCCCCAAGTCTCCGATAAAAATGATACCTCACTTGTGTGGGTAGGCCTAGCGCCCACGTCAGGAAATGCCCCAAAACACAACGTGGACACCTCCCATTTTTTGACCGAAAACTGAGGTGTTTTTTGCAAAGTGCCTACCTGTAGATTTTGGCCTCTAGCTCAGCCGGCACCTAGGGAAACCTACCAAACCTGTGCATTTTTGAAAACTAGAGACCTAGGGGAATCCAAGATGGGGTGACTTGTGGGGCTCTGGCCAGGTTCTGTTACCCAGAATCCTTTGCAAACCTCAACATTTCGCTAAAAAAACACATTTTCCTCACATTTCGGTGACAGAAAGTTGTGGAATCTGGGAGGAGCCACAAATTTCCTTCCACCCAGCGTTCCCCCAAGTCTCCCGATAAAAATGATACCTCACTTGTGTGGGTAGGCCTAGCGCCCGCGTCAGGAAATGCCCCAAAACACAACGTGGACACCTCCCATTTTTTGACCGAAAACTGAGGTGTTTTTTGCAAAGTGCCTACCTGTAGATTTTGGCCTCTAGCTCAGCCGGCACCTAGGGAAACCTACCAAACCTGTGCATTTTTTAAAACTAGAGACCTAGGGGAATCCAAGATGGGGTGACTTGTGGGGCTCTGGCCAGGTTCTGTTACCCAGAATCCTTTGCAAACCTCAACATTTCGCTAAAAAAACAAATTTTCCTCACATTTCGGTGACAGAAAGTTGTGGAATCTGGGAGGAGCCACAAATTTCCTTCCACCCAGCGTTCCCCCAAGTCTCCCGATAAAAATGATACCTCACTTGTGTGGGTAGGCCTAGCGCCCGCGTCAGGAAATGCCCCAAAACACAACGTGGACACCTCCCATTTTTTGACCGAAAACTGAGGTGTTTTTTGCAAAGTGCCTACCTGTAGATTTTGGCCTCTAGCTCAGCCGGCACCTAGGGAAACCTACCAAACCTGTGCATTTTTGAAAACTAGAGACCTAGGGGAATCCAAGATGGGGTGACTTGTGGGGCTCTGGCCAGGTTCTGTTACCCAGAATCCTTTGCAAACCTCAACATTTCGCTATAAAAACACATTTTCCTCACATTTCGGTGACAGAAAGTTGTGGAATCTGGGAGGAGCCACAAATTTCCTTCCACCCAGCGTTCCCCCAAGTCTCCCGATAAAAATGATACCTCACTTGTGTGGGTAGGCCTAGCGCCCGCGTCAGGAAATGCCCCAAAACACAACGTGGACACCTCCCATTTTTTGACCGAAAACTGAGGTGTTTTTTGCAAAGTGCCTACCTGTAGATTTTGGCCTCTAGCTCAACCGGCACCTAGGGAAACCTACCAAACCTGTGCATTTTTGAAAACTAGAGACCTAGGGGAATCCAAGATGGGGTGACTTGTGGGGCTCTGGCCAGGTTCTGTTACCCAGAATCCTTTGCAAACCTCAACATTTCGCTAAAAAAACACATTTTCCTCACATTTCGGTGACAGGAAGTTCTGGACTCTGAGAGAAGTCACAAATTTCCTTCCACCCAGCGTTCCCCCAAGTCTCCCGATAAAAATGATATCTCACTTGTGGGGGTAGGCCTAGCGCCCGTGACAGGAATTGCCCCAAAACACAAAGTGGACACCTCACATTTTTTGACAGAAAACAGGTGTTATTTGCAAAGTGCCTACCTGTAGATTTTGGCCTCTAGCTCAGCCGGCACCTAGGGAAACCTACCAAACCTGTACATTTATGAAAACAAGAGACCTAGGGGAATCCAAGATGGGGTGACTTGTGGGGCTCTGACCAGGTTCTGTTACCCAGAATCCTTTGCAAACCTCAAAATTTGGCTAAAAAACACATTTTCCTCACATTTCGGTGACAGAAAGTTGTGGAATCTGGGAGGAGCCACAAATTTCCTTCCACCCAGCGTTCCCCCAAGTCTCCCGATAAAAATGATACCTCACTTGTGTGGGTAGGCCTAGCGCCCGCGTCAGGAAATGCCCCAAAACACAACGTGGACACCTCCCATTTTTTGACCGAAAACTGAGGTGTTTTTTGCAAAGTGCCTACCTGTAGATTTTGGCCTCTAGCTCAGCCGGCACCTAGGGAAACCTACCAAACCTGTGCATTTTTGAAAACTAGAGACCTAGGGGAATCCAAGATGGGGTGACTTGTGGGGCTCTGGCCAGGTTCTGTTACCCAGAATCCTTTGCAAACCTCAACATTTCGCTATAAAAACACATTTTCCTCACATTTCGGTGACAGAAAGTTGTGGAATCTGGGAGGAGCCACAAATTTCCTTCCACCCAGCGTTCCCCCAAGTCTCCCGATAAAAATGATACCTCACTTGTGTGGGTAGGCCTAGCGCCCGCGTCAGGAAATGCCCCAAAACACAACGTGGACACCTCCCATTTTTTGACCGAAAACTGAGGTGTTTTTTGCAAAGTGCCTACCTGTAGATTTTGGCCTCTAGCTCAGCCGGCACCTAGGGAAACCTACCAAACCTGTGCATTTTTGAAAACTACAGACCTAGGGGAATCCAAGATGGGGTGACTTGTGGGGCTCTGGCCAGGTTCTGTTACCCAGAATCCTTTGCAAACCTCAACATTTCGCTAAAAAAACACATTTTCCTCACATTTAGGTGACAGGAAGTTCTGGACTCTGAGAGAAGTCACAAATTTCCTTCCACCCAGCGTTCCCCCAAGTCTCCCGATAAAAATGATACCTCACTTGTGGGGGTAGGCCTAGCGCCCGCGACAGGAATTGCCCCAAAACACAAAGTGGACACCTCACATTTTTTGACAGAAAACAGGTGTTATTTGCAAAGTGCCTACCTGTAGATTTTGGCCTCTAGCTCAGCCGGCACCTAGGGAAACCTACCAAACCTGTGCATTTTTTAAAACTAGAGACCTAGGGGAATCCAAGATGGGGTGACTTGTGGGGGCTCTGACCAGGTTCTGTTACCCAGAATCCTTTGCAAACCTCAAAATTTTACTAAAAAAAACACATTTTCCTCACATTTCAGTGACAGAAAGTTGTGGAATGTGAGAGGAGCCACAAATTTCCTTCCACCCAGCGTTCCCCCAAGTCTCCCGATAGAAATTATACCTCACTGGTGTGGGTAGGCCTAGTGCCCGCGACAGGAAATGCCCCAAAACACAACGTGGTCACCTCCCATTTTTTGACAGAAAACAGGTGTTATTTGCAAAGTGCCTACCTGTAGATTTTGGCCTCTAACTCAGCCGGCACCTAGGGAAACCTACCAAACCTGTGCATTTTTGAAAACTAGAGACCTAGGGGAATCCAAGATGGGGTGACCTGTGGGGCTCTGACCAGGTTCTGTTACCCAGAATCCTTTGCAAACCTCAAAATTTTACTAAAAAAAACACATTTTCCTCACATTTCAGTGACAGAAAGTTGTGGAATATGAGAGAAGCCACAAATTTCCTTCCACCCAGCGTTCCCCCAAGTCTCCCGATAAAAATGATACCTCACTGGTGTGGGTAGGCCTAGCGCCCGCGACAGGAAATGCCCCAAAACACAACGTGGTCACCTCCCATTTGTTGACAGAAAACAGAGATGTTTTTTGCAAAGTGCCTACCTGTAGATTTTGGCCTCTAGCTCAGCCGGCACCTAGGGAAACCTACCAAACCTGTACATTTATGAAAACTAGAGACCTAGGGGAATCCAAGATGGGGTGACTTGTGGGGCTCTGACCAGGTTCTGTTACCCAGAATCCTTTGCAAACCTCAAAATTTGGCTAAAAAACACATTTTCGTCACATTTCGGTGACAGAAAGTTGTGGAATCTGGGAGGAGCCACAAATTTCCTTCCACCCAGCGTTCCCCCAAGTCTCCCGATAAAAATGATACCTCACTTGTGTGGGTAGGCCTAGCGCCCGCGTCAGGAAATGCCCCAAAACACAACGTGGACACCTCCCATTTTTTGACCGAAAACTGAGGTGTTTTTTGCAAAGTGCCTACCTGTAGATTTTGGCCTCTAGCTCAACCGGCACCTAGGGAAACCTACCAAACCTGTGCATTTTTGAAAACTAGAGACCTAGGGGAATCCAAGATGGGGTGACTTGTGGGGTTCTGGCCAGGTTCTGTTACCCAGAATCCTTTGCAAACCTCAACATTTGGCTAAAAAAACACATTTTCCTCACATTTCGGTGACAGGAAGTTCTGGACTCTGAGAGAAGTCACAAATTTCCTTCCACCCAGCGTTCCCCCAAGTCTCCCGATAAAAATGATACCTCACTTGTGGGGGTAGGCCTAGCGCCCGCAACAGGAATTGCCCCAAAACACAAAGTGGACACCTCACATTTTTTGACAGAAAACAGGCGTTATTTGCAAAGTGCCTACCTGTAGATTTTGGCCTCTAGCTCAGCCGGCACCTAGGGAAACCTACCCAACCTGTGCATTTTTTAAAACTAGAGACCTAGGGGAATCCAAGATGGGGTGACTTGTGGGGGCTCTGACCAGGTTCTGTTACCCAGAATCCTTTGCAAACCTCAAAATTTTACTAAAAAAAACACATTTTCCTCACATTTCAGTGACAGAAAGTTGTGGAATGTGAGAGGAGCCACAAATTTCCTTCCACCCAGCGTTCCCCCAAGTCTCCCGATAGAAATTATACCTCACTGGTGTGGGTAGGCCTAGTGCCCGCGACAGGAAATGCCCCAAAACACAACGTGGTCACCTCCCATTTTTTGACAGAAAACAGAGGTGTTTTTTGCAAAGTGCCTACCTGTAGATTTTGTCCTCTAGCTCAGCCGGCACCTAGGGAAACCTACCAAACCTGTACATTTATGAAAACTAGAGACCTAGGAGAATCCAAGATGGGGTGACTTGTGGGGCTCTGACCAGGTTCTGTTACCCAGAATCCTTTGCAAACCTCAAAATTTGGCTAAAAAACACATTTTCCTCACATTTTGGTGACAGAAAGTTGTGGAATCTGGGAGGAGCCACAAATTTCCTTCCACCCAGCGTTCCCCCAAGTCTCCCGATAAAAAAATGATACCTCACTTGTGTGGGTAGGCCTAGCACCCGCGACAGTAGACGCCCCAAAACACAACATGGACACCTCCCATTTTTGGACAGAAAACAGAGGTGTTTTGTGCAAAGTACCTACCTATAGATTTTGGCCTCTAGCTCAGCCGGCACCTAGGGAAACCTACCAAACCCGTGCATTTTGTAAAACTAGAGACCTAGGGGAATCCAAGATGGGGTGACTTGTGGGGCTCTGACCAGGTTCTGTTACCCAGAATCCTTTGCAAACCTCAAAATTTGGCTAAAAAACACATTTTCCTCACATTTCGGTGACAGAAAGTTGTGGAATCTGGGAGGAGCCACAAATTTCCTTCCACCCAGCGTTCCCCCAAGTCTCCCGATAAAAATGATACCTCACTTGTGTGGGTAGGCCTAGCGCCCACGTCAGGAAATGCCCCAAAACACAACGTGGACACCTCCCATTTTTTGACCGAAAACTGAGGTGTTTTTTGCAAAGTGCCTACCTGTAGATTTTGGCCTCTAGCTCAGCCGGCACCTAGGGAAACCTACCAAACCTGTGCATTTTTGAAAACTAGAGACCTAGGGGAATCCAAGATGGGGTGACTTGTGGGGCTCTGGCCAGGTTCTGTTACCCAGAATCCTTTGCAAACCTCAACATTTCGCTAAAAAACACATTTTCCTCACATTTCGGTGACAGAATGTTGTGGAATCTGGGAGGAGCCACAAATTTCCTTCCACCCAGCGTTCCCCCAAGTCTCCCGATAAAAATGATACCTCACTTGTGTGGGTAGGCCTAGGGCCCGCGTCAGGAAATGCCCCAAAACACAACGTGGACACCTCCCATTTTTTGACCGAAAACTGAGGTGTTTTTTGCAAAGTGCCTACCTGTAGATTTTGGCCTCTAGCTCAGCCGGCACCTAGGGAAACCTACCAAACCTGTGCATTTTTTAAAACTAGAGACCTAGGGGAATCCAAGATGGGGTGACTTGTGGGGCTCTGGCCAGGTTCTGTTACCCAGAATCCTTTGCAAACCTCAACATTTCGCTAAAAAAACACATTTTCCTCACATTTCGGTGACAGGAAGTTCTGGACTCTGAGAGAAGTCACAAATTTCCTTCCACCCAGCGTTCCCCCAAGTCTCCCGATAAAAATGATACCTCACTTGTGTGGGTAGGCCTAGCGCCCGCGACAGGAATTGCCCCAAAACACAAAGTGGACACCTCACATTTTTTGACAGAAAACAGGTGTTATTTGCAAAGTGCCTACCTGTAGATTTTGGCCTCTAGCTCAGCCGGCACCTAGGGAAACCTACCAAACCTGTACATTTATGAAAACAAGAGACCTAGGGGAATCCAAGATGGGGTGACTTGTGGGGCTCTGACCAGGTTCTGTTACCCAGAATCCTTTGCAAACCTCAAAATTTGGCTAAAAAACACATTTTCCTCACATTTCGGTGACAGAAAGTTGTGGAATCTGGGAGGAGCCACAAATTTCCTTCCACCCAGCGTTCCCCCAAGTCTCCCGATAAAAATGATACCTCACTTGTGTGGGTAGGCCTAGCGCCCGCGTCAGGAAATGCCCCAAAACACAACGTGGACACCTCCCATTTTTTGACCGAAAACTGAGGTGTTTTTTGCAAAGTGCCTACCTGTAGATTTTGGCCTCTAGCTCAGCCGGCACCTAGGGAAACCTACCAAACCTGTGCATTTTTTAAAACTAGAGACCTAGGGGAATCCAAGATGGGGTGACTTGTGGGGCTCTGGCCAGGTTCTGTTACCCAGAATCCTTTGCAAACCTCAACATTTCGCTATAAAAACACATTTTCCTCACATTTCGGTGACAGAAAGTTGTGGAATCTGGGAGGAGCCACAAATTTCCTTCCACCCAGCGTTCCCCCAAGTCTCCCGATAAAAATGATACCTCACTTGTGTGGGTAGGCCTAGCGCCCGCGTCAGGAAATGCCCCAAAACACAACGTGGACACCTCCCATTTTTTGACCGAAAACTGAGGTGTTTTTTGCAAAGTGCCTACCTGTAGATTTTGGCCTCTAGCTCAGCCGGCACCTAGGGAAACCTACCAAACCTGTGCATTTTTTAAAACTAGAGACCTAGGGGAATCCAAGATGGGGTGACTTGTGGGGGCTCTGACCAGGTTCTGTTACCCAGAATCCTTTGCAAACCTCAAAATTTTACTAAAAAAAACACATTTTCCTCACATTTCAGTGACAGAAAGTTGTGGAATGTGAGAGGAGCCACAAATTTCCTTCCACCCAGCGTTCCCCCAAGTCTCCCGATAGAAATTATACCTCACTGGTGTGGGTAGGCCTAGTGCCCGCGACAGGAAATGCCCCAAAACACAACGTGGTCACCTCCCATTTTTTGACAGAAAACAGGTGTTATTTGCAAAGTGCCTACCTGTAGATTTTGGCCTCTAACTCAGCCGGCACCTAGGGAAACCTACCAAACCTGTGCATTTTTGAAAACTAGAGACCTAGGGGAATCCAAGATGGGGTGACTTGTGGGGCTCTGACCAGGTTCTGTTACCCAGAATCCTTTGCAAACCTCAACATTTTACTAAAAAAAACACATTTTCCTCACATTTCAGTGACAGAAAGTTGTGGAATATGAGAGAAGCCACAAATTTCCTTCCACCCAGCGTTCCCCCAAGTCTCCCGATAAAAATGATACCTCACTGGTGTGGGTAGGCCTAGGCGCCCGCGACAGGAAATGCCCCAAAACACAACGTGGTCACCTCCCATTTGTTGACAGAAAACAGAGATGTTTTTTGCAAAGTGCCTACCTGTAGATTTTGGCCTCTAGCTCAGCCGGCACCTAGGGAAACCTACCAAACCTGTACATTTATGAAAACTAGAGACCTAGGGGAATCCAAGATGGGGTGACTTGTGGGGCTCTGACCAGGTTCTGTTACCGAGAATCCTTTGCAAACCTCAAAATTTGGCTAAAAAACACATTTTCGTCACATTTCGGTGACAGAAAGTTGTGGAATCTGGGAGGAGCCACAAATTTCCTTCCACCCAGCGTTCCCCCAAGTCTCCCGATAAAAATGATACCTCACTTGTGTGGGTAGGCCTAGCGCCCGCGTCAGGAAATGCCCCAAAACACAACGTGGACACCTCCCATTTTTTGACCGAAAACTGAGGTGTTTTTTGCAAAGTGCCTACCTGTAGATTTTGGCCTCTAGCTCAACCGGCACCTAGGGAAACCTACCAAACCTGTGCATTTTTGAAAACTAGAGACCTAGGGGAATCCAAGATGGGGTGACTTGTGGGGCTCTGGCCAGGTTCTGTTACCCAGAATCCTTTGCAAACCTCAACATTTGGCTAAAAAAACACATTTTCCTCACATTTCGGTGACAGGAAGTTCTGGACTCTGAGAGAAGTCACAAATTTCCTTCCACCCAGCGTTCCCCCAAGTCTCCCGATAAAAATGATACCTCACTTGTGGGGGTAGGCCTAGCGCCCGCAACAGGAATTGCCCCAAAACACAAAGTGGACACCTCACATTTTTTGACAGAAAACAGGCGTTATTTGCAAAGTGCCTACCTGTAGATTTTGGCCTCTAGCTCAGCCGGCACCTAGGGAAACCTACCCAACCTGTGCATTTTTTAAAACTAGAGACCTAGGGGAATCCAAGATGGGGTGACTTGTGGGGGCTCTGACCAGGTTCTGTTACCCAGAATCCTTTGCAAACCTCAAAATTTTACTAAAAAAAACACATTTTCCTCACATTTCAGTGACAGAAAGTTGTGGAATGTGAGAGGAGCCACAAATTTCCTTCCACCCAGCGTTCCCCCAAGTCTCCCGATAGAAATTATACCTCACTGGTGTGGGTAGGCCTAGTGCCCGCGACAGGAAATGCCCCAAAACACAACGTGGTCACCTCCCATTTTTTGACAGAAAACAGAGGTGTTTTTTGCAAAGTGCCTACCTGTAGATTTTGTCCTCTAGCTCAGCCGGCACCTAGGGAAACCTACCAAACCTGTACATTTATGAAAACTAGAGACCTAGGAGAATCCAAGATGGGGTGACTTGTGGGGCTCTGACCAGGTTCTGTTACCCAGAATCCTTTGCAAACCTCAAAATTTGGCTAAAAAACACATTTTCCTCACATTTTGGTGACAGAAAGTTGTGGAATCTGGGAGGAGCCACAAATTTCCTTCCACCCAGCGTTCCCCCAAGTCTCCCGATAAAAAAATGATACCTCACTTGTGTGGGTAGGCCTAGCACCCGCGACAGTAGACGCCCCAAAACACAACATGGACACCTCCCATTTTTGGACAGAAAACAGAGGTGTTTTGTGCAAAGTACCTACCTATAGATTTTGGCCTCTAGCTCAGCCGGCACCTAGGGAAACCTACCAAACCCGTGCATTTTGTAAAACTAGAGACCTAGGGGAATCCAAGATGGGGTGACTTGTGGGGCTCTGACCAGGTTCTGTTACCCAGAATCCTTTGCAAACCTCAAAATTTGGCTAAAAAACACATTTTCCTCACATTTCGGTGACAGAAAGTTGTGGAATCTGGGAGGAGCCACAAATTTCCTTCCACCCAGCGTTCCCCCAAGTCTCCCGATAAAAATGATACCTCACTTGTGTGGGTAGGCCTAGCGCCCACGTCAGGAAATGCCCCAAAACACAACGTGGACACCTCCCATTTTTTGACCGAAAACTGAGGTGTTTTTTGCAAAGTGCCTACCTGTAGATTTTGGCCTCTAGCTCAGCCGGCACCTAGGGAAACCTACCAAACCTGTGCATTTTTGAAAACTAGAGACCTAGGGGAATCCAAGATGGGGTGACTTGTGGGGCTCTGGCCAGGTTCTGTTACCCAGAATCCTTTGCAAACCTCAACATTTCGCTAAAAAACACATTTTCCTCACATTTCGGTGACAGAATGTTGTGGAATCTGGGAGGAGCCACAAATTTCCTTCCACCCAGCGTTCCCCCAAGTCTCCCGATAAAAATGATACCTCACTTGTGTGGGTAGGCCTAGGGCCCGCGTCAGGAAATGCCCCAAAACACAACGTGGACACCTCCCATTTTTTTACCGAAAACTGAGGTGTTTTTTGCAAAGTGCCTACCTGTAGATTTTGGCCTCTAGCTCAGCCGGCACCTAGGGAAACCTACCAAACCTGTGCATTTTTTAAAACTAGAGACCTAGGGGAATCCAAGATGGGGTGACTTGTGGGGCTCTGGCCAGGTTCTGTTACCCAGAATCCTTTGCAAACCTCAACATTTCGCTAAAAAAACACATTTTCCTCACATTTCGGTGACAGGAAGTTCTGGACTCTGAGAGAAGTCACAAATTTCCTTCCACCCAGCGTTCCCCCAAGTCTCCCGATAAAAATGATACCTCACTTGTGTGGGTAGGCCTAGCGCCCGCGACAGGAATTGCCCCAAAACACAAAGTGGACACCTCACATTTTTTGACAGAAAACAGGTGTTATTTGCAAAGTGCCTACCTGTAGATTTTGGCCTCTAGCTCAGCCGGCACCTAGGGAAACCTACCAAACCTGTACATTTATGAAAACAAGAGACCTAGGGGAATCCAAGATGGGGTGACTTGTGGGGCTCTGACCAGGTTCTGTTACCCAGAATCCTTTGCAAACCTCAAAATTTGGCTAAAAAACACATTTTCCTCACATTTCGGTGACAGAAAGTTGTGGAATCTGGGAGGAGCCACAAATTTCCTTCCACCCAGCGTTCCCCCAAGTCTCCCGATAAAAATGATACCTCACTTGTGTGGGTAGGCCTAGCGCCCGCGTCAGGAAATGCCCCAAAACACAACGTGGACACCTCCCATTTTTTGACCGAAAACTGAGGTGTTTTTTGCAAAGTGCCTACCTGTAGATTTTGGCCTCTAGCTCAGCCGGCACCTAGGGAAACCTACCAAACCTGTGCATTTTTTAAAACTAGAGACCTAGGGGAATCCAAGATGGGGTGACTTGTGGGGCTCTGGCCAGGTTCTGTTACCCAGAATCCTTTGCAAACCTCAACATTTCGCTATAAAAACACATTTTCCTCACATTTCGGTGACAGAAAGTTGTGGAATCTGGGAGGAGCCACAAATTTCCTTCCACCCAGCGTTCCCCCAAGTCTCCCGATAAAAATGATACCTCACTTGTGTGGGTAGGCCTAGCGCCCGCGTCAGGAAATGCCCCAAAACACAACGTGGACACCTCCCATTTTTTGACCGAAAACTGAGGTGTTTTTTGCAAAGTGCCTACCTGTAGATTTTGGCCTCTAGCTCAGCCGGCACCTAGGGAAACCTACCAAACCTGTGCATTTTTGAAAACTAGAGACCTAGGGGAATCCAAGATGGGGTGACTTGTGGGGCTCTGGCCAGGTTCTGTTACCCAGAATCCTTTGCAAACCTCAACATTTCGCTAAAAAAACACATTTTCCTCACATTTCGGTGACAGGAAGTTCTGGACTCTGAGAGAAGTCACAAATTTCCTTCCACCCAGCGTTCCCCCAAGTCTCCCGATAAAAATGATACCTCACTTGTGGGGGTAGGCCTAGCGCCCGCGACAGGAATTGCCCCAAAACACAAAGTGGACACCTCACATTTTTTGACAGAAAACAGGTGTTATTTGCAAAGTGCCTACCTGTAGATTTTGGCCTCTAGCTCAGCCGGCACCTAGGGAAACCTACCAAACCTGTGCATTTTTTAAAACTAGAGACCTAGGGGAATCCAAGATGGGGTGACTTGTGGGGGCTCTGACCAGGTTCTGTTACCCAGAATCCTTTGCAAACCTCAAAATTTTACTAAAAAAAACACATTTTCCTCACATTTCAGTGACAGAAAGTTGTGGAATGTGAGAGGAGCCACAAATTTCCTTCCACCCAGCGTTCCCCCAAGTCTCCCGATAGAAATTATACCTCACTGGTGTGGGTAGGCCTAGTGCCCGCGACAGGAAATGCCCCAAAACACAACGTGGTCACCTCCCATTTTTTGACAGAAAACAGGTGTTATTTGCAAAGTGCCTACCTGTAGATTTTGGCCTCTAACTCAGCCGGCACCTAGGGAAACCTACCAAACCTGTGCATTTTTGAAAACTAGAGACCTAGGGGAATCCAAGATGGGGTGACTTGTGGGGCTCTGACCAGGTTCTGTTACCCAGAATCCTTTGCAAACCTCAAAATTTTACTAAAAAAAACACATTTTCCTCACATTTCAGTGACAGAAAGTTGTGGAATATGAGAGAAGCCACAAATTTCCTTCCACCCAGCGTTCCCCCAAGTCTCCCGATAAAAATGATACCTCACTGGTGTGGGTAGGCCTAGGCGCCCGCGACAGGAAATGCCCCAAAACACAACGTGGTCACCTCCCATTTGTTGACAGAAAACAGAGATGTTTTTTGCAAAGTGCCTACCTGTAGATTTTGGCCTCTAGCTCAGCCGGCACCTAGGGAAACCTACCAAACCTGTACATTTATGAAAACTAGAGACCTAGGGGAATCCAAGATGGGGTGACTTGTGGGGCTCTGACCAGGTTCTGTTACCGAGAATCCTTTGCAAACCTCAAAATTTGGCTAAAAAACACATTTTCGTCACATTTCGGTGACAGAAAGTTGTGGAATCTGGGAGGAGCCACAAATTTCCTTCCACCCAGCGTTCCCCCAAGTCTCCCGATAAAAATGATACCTCACTTGTGTGGGTAGGCCTAGCGCCCGCGTCAGGAAATGCCCCAAAACACAACGTGGACACCTCCCATTTTTTGACCGAAAACTGAGGTGTTTTTTGCAAAGTGCCTACCTGTAGATTTTGGCCTCTAGCTCAACCGGCACCTAGGGAAACCTACCAAACCTGTGCATTTTTGAAAACTAGAGACCTAGGGGAATCCAAGATGGGGTGACTTGTGGGGCTCTGGCCAGGTTCTGTTACCCAGAATCCTTTGCAAACCTCAACATTTGGCTAAAAAAACACATTTTCCTCACATTTCGGTGACAGGAAGTTCTGGACTCTGAGAGAAGTCACAAATTTCCTTCCACCCAGCGTTCCCCCAAGTCTCCCGATAAAAATTATACCTCACTTGTGGGGGTAGGCCTAGCGCCCGCAACAGGAATTGCCCCAAAACACAAAGTGGACACCTCACATTTTTTGACAGAAAACAGGTGTTATTTGCAAAGTGCCTACCTGTAGATTTTGGCCTCTAGCTCAGCCGGCACCTAGGGAAACCTACCCAACCTGTGCATTTTTGAAAACTAGAGACCTAGGGGAATCCAAGATGGGGTGACTTGTGGGGGCTCTGACCAGGTTCTGTTACCCAGAATCCTTTGCAAACTTCAAAATTTTACTAAAAAAAACACATTTTCCTCACATTTCAGTGACAGAAAGTTGTGGAATGTGAGAGGAGCCACAAATTTCCTTCCACCCAGCGTTCCCCCAAGTCTCCCGATAGAAATTATAACTCACTGGTGTGGGTAGGCCTAGTGCCCGCGACAGGAAATGCCCCAAAACACAACGTGGTCACCTCCCATTTTTTGACAGAAAACAGAGGTGTTTTTTGCAAAGTGCCTACCTGTAGATTTTGTCCTCTAGCTCAGCCGGCACCTAGGGAAACCTACCAAACCTGTACATTTATGAAAACTAGAGACCTAGGAGAATCCAAGATGGGGTGACTTGTGGGGCTCTGACCAGGTTCTGTTACCCAGAATCCTTTGCAAACCTCAAAATGTGGCTAAAAAACACATTTTCCTCACATTTCGGTGACAGAAAGTTGTGGAATCTGGGAGGAGCCACAAATTTCCTTCCACCCAGCGTTCCCCCAAGTCTCCCGATAAAAAAATGATACCTCACTTGTGTGGGTAGGCCTAGCACCCGCGACAGTAGACGCCCCAAAACACAACATGGACACCTCCCATTTTTGGACAGAAAACAGAGGTGTTTTTTGCAAAGTACCTACCTATAGATTTTGGCCTCTAGCTCAGCCGGCACCTAGGGAAACCTACCAAACCCGTGCATTTTGTAAAACTAGAGACCTAGGGGAATCCAAGATGGGGTGACTTGTGGGGCTCTGACCAGGTTCTGTTACCCAGAATCCTTTGCAAACCTCAAAATTTGGCTAAAAAACACATTTTCCTCACATTTCGGTGACAGAAAGTTGTGGAATCTGGGAAGAGCCACAAATTTCCTTCCACCCAGCGTTCCCCCAAGTCTCCCGATAAAAATGATACCTCACTTGTGTGGGTAGGCCTAGCGCCCACGTCAGGAAATGCCCCAAAACACAACGTGGACACCTCCCATTTTTTGACCGAAAACTGAGGTGTTTTTTGCAAAGTGCCTACCTGTAGATTTTGGCCTCTAGCTCAGCCGGCACCTAGGGAAACCTACCAAACCTGTGCATTTTTGAAAACTAGAGACCTAGGGGAATCCAAGATGGGGTGACTTGTGGGGCTCTGGCCAGGTTCTGTTACCAAGAATCCTTTGCAAACCTCAACATTTCGCTAAAAAAACACATTTTCCTCACATTTCGGTGACAGAAAGTTGTGGAATCTGGGAGGAGCCACAAATTTCCTTCCACCCAGCGTTCCCCCAAGTCTCCCGATAAAAATGATACCTCACTTGTGTGGGTAGGCCTAGCGCCCGCGTCAGGAAATGCCCCAAAACACAACGTGGACACCTCCCATTTTTTGACCGAAAACTGAGGTGTTTTTTCCAAAGTGCCTACCTGTAGATTTTGGCCTCTAGCTCAGCCGGCACCTAGGGAAACCTACCAAACCTGTGCATTTTTGAAAACTAGAGACCTAGGGGAATCCAAGATGGGGTGACTTGTGGGGCTCTGGCCAGGTTCTGTTACCCAGAATCCTTTGCAAACCTCAACATTTCGCTAAAAAAACACATTTTCCTCACATTTCGGTGACAGGAAGTTCTGGACTCTGAGAGAAGTCACAAATTTCCTTCCACCCAGCGTTCCCCCAAGTCTCCCGATAAAAATTATACCTCACTTGTGGGGGTAGGCCTAGCGCCCGCGACAGGAATTGCCCCAAAACACAAAGTGGACACCTCACATTTTTTGACAGAAAACAGGTGTTATTTGCAAAGTGCCTACCTGTAGATTTTGGCCTCTAGCTCAGCCGGCACCTAGGGAAACCTACCAAACCTGTACATTTATGAAAACAAGAGACCTAGGGGAATCCAAGATGGGGTGACTTGTGGGGCTCTGACCAGGTTCTGTTACCCAGAATCCTTTGCAAACCTCAAAATTTGGCTAAAAAACACATTTTCCTCACATTTCGGTGACAGAAAGTTGTGGAATCTGGGAGGAGCCACAAATTTCCTTCCACCCAGCGTTCCCCCAAGTCTCCCGATAAAAATGATACCTCACTTGTGTGGGTAGGCCTAGCGCCCGCGTCAGGAAATGCCCCAAAACACAACGTGGACACCTCCCATTTTTTGACCGAAAACTGAGGTGTTTTTTGCAAAGTGCCTACCTGTAGATTTTGGCCTCTAGCTCAGCCGGCACCTAGGGAAACCTACCAAACCTGTGCATTTTTTAAAACTAGAGACCTAGGGGAATCCAAGATGGGGTGACTTGTGGGGCTCTGGCCAGGTTCTGTTACCCAGAATCCTTTGCAAACCTCAACATTTCGCTAAAAAAACACATTTTCCTCACATTTCGGTGACAGGAAGTTCTGGACTCTGAGAGAAGTCACAAATTTCCTTCCACCCAGCGTTCCCCCAAGTCTCCCGATAAAAATGATACCTCACTTGTGGGGGTAGGCCTAGCGCCCGCGACAGGAATTGCCCCAAAACACAAAGTGGACACCTCACATTTTTTGACAGAAAACAGGTGTTATTTGCAAAGTGCCTACCTGTAGATTTTGGCCTCTAGCTCAGCCGGCACCTAGGGAAACCTACCAAACCTGTGCATTTTTGAAAACTAGAGACCTAGGGGAATCCAAGATGGGGTGACTTGTGGGGGCTCTGACCAGGTTCTGTTACCCAGAATCCTTTGCAAACCTCAACATTTTACTAAAAAAAACACATTTTCCTCACATTTCAGTGACAGAAAGTTGTGGAATGTGAGAGGAGCCACAAATTTCCTTCCACCCAGCGTTCCCCCAAGTCTCCCGATAGAAATTATACCTCACTGGTGTGGGTAGGCCTAGTGCCCGCGACAGGAAATGCCCCAAAACACAACGTGGTCAACTCCCATTTTTTGACAGAAAACAGGTGTTATTTGCAAAGTGCCTACCTGTAGATTTTGGCCTCTAACTCAGCCGGCACCTAGGGAAACCTACCAAACCTGTGCATTTTTGAAAACTAGAGACCTAGGGGAATCCAAGATGGGGTGACTTGTGGGGCTCTGACCAGGTTCTGTTACCCAGAATCCTTTGCAAACCTCAAAATTTTACTAAAAAAAACACATTTTCCTCACATTTCAGTGACAGAAAGTTGTGGAATATGAGAGAAGCCACAAATTTCCTTCCACCCAGCGTTCCCCCAAGTCTCCCGATAAAAATGATACCTCACTGGTGTGGGTAGGCCTAGGCGCCCGCGACAGGAAATGCCCCAAAACACAACGTGGTCACCTCCCATTTGTTGACAGAAAACAGAGATGTTTTTTGCAAAGTGCCTACCTGTAGATTTTGGCCTCTAGCTCAGCCGGCACCTAGGGAAACCTACCAAACCTGTACATTTATGAAAACTAGAGACCTAGGGGAATCCAAGATGGGGTGACTTGTGGGGCTCTGACCAGGTTCTGTTACCCAGAATCCTTTGCAAACCTCAAAATTTGGCTAAAAAACACATTTTCGTCACATTTCGGTGACAGAAAGTTGTGGAATCTGGGAGGAGCCACAAATTTCCTTCCACCCAGCGTTCCCCCAAGTCTCCCGATAAAAATGATACCTCACTTGTGTGGGTAGGCCTAGCGCCCGCGTCAGGAAATGCCCCAAAACACAACGTGGACACCTCCCATTTTTTGACCGAAAACTGAGGTGTTTTTTGCAAAGTGCCTACCTGTAGATTTTGGCCTCTAGCTCAACCGGCACCTAGGGAAACCTACCAAACCTGTGCATTTTTGAAAACTAGAGACCTAGGGGAATCCAAGATGGGGTGACTTGTGGGGCTCTGGCCAGGTTCTGTTACCCAGAATCCTTTGCAAACCTCAACATTTCGCTAAAAAAACACATTTTCCTCACATTTCGGTGACAGGAAGTTCTGGACTCTGAGAGAAGTCACAAATTTCCTTCCACCCAGCGTTCCCCCAAGTCTCCCGATAAAAATGATACCTCACTTGTGGGGGTAGGCCTAGCGCCCGCAACAGGAATTGCCCCAAAACACAAAGTGGACACCTCACATTTTTTGACAGAAAACAGGTGTTATTTGCAAAGTGCCTACCTGTAGATTTTGGCCTCTAGCTCAGCCGGCACCTAGGGAAACCTACCCAACCTGTGCATTTTTGAAAACTAGAGACCTAGGGGAATCCAAGATGGGGTGACTTGTGGGGGCTCTGACCAGGTTCTGTTACCCAGAATCCTTTGCAAACTTCAAAATTTTACTAAAAAAAACACATTTTCCTCACATTTCAGTGACAGAAAGTTGTGGAATGTGAGAGGAGCCACAAATTTCCTTCCACCCAGCGTTCCCCCAAGTCTCCCGATAGAAATTATACCTCACTGGTGTGGGTAGGCCTAGTGCCCGCGACAGGAAATGCCCCAAAACACAACGTGGTCACCTCCCATTTTTTGACAGAAAACAGAGGTGTTTTTTGCAAAGTGCCTACCTGTAGATTTTGTCCTCTAGCTCAGCCGGCACCTAGGGAAACCTACCAAACCTGTACATTTATGAAAACTAGAGACCTAGGAGAATCCAAGATGGGGTGACGTGTGGGGCTCTGACCAGGTTCTGTTACCCAGAATCCTTTGCAAACCTCAAAATGTGGCTAAAAAACACATTTTCCTCACATTTCGGTGACAGAAAGTTGTGGAATCTGGGAGGAGCCACAAATTTCCTTCCACCCAGCGTTCCCCCAAGTCTCCCGATAAAAAAATGATACCTCACTTGTGTGGGTAGGCCTAGCACCCGCGACAGTAGACGCCCCAAAACACAACATGGACACCTCCCAGTTTTGGACAGAAAACAGAGGTGTTTTTTGCAAAGTACCTACCTATAGATTTTGGCCTCTAGCTCAGCCGGCACCTAGGGAAACCTACCAAACCCGTGCATTTTGTAAAACTAGAGACCTAGGGGAATCCAAGATGGGGTGACTTGTGGGGCTCTGACCAGGTTCTGTTACCCAGAATCCTTTGCAAACCTCAAAATTTGGCTAAAAAACACATTTTCCTCACATTTCGGTGACAGAAAGTTGTGGAATCTGGGAAGAGCCACAAATTTCCTTCCACCCAGCGTTCCCCCAAGTCTCCCGATAAAAATGATACCTCACTTGTGTGGGTAGGCCTAGCGCCCACGTCAGGAAATGCCCCAAAACACAACGTGGACACCTCCCATTTTTTGACCGAAAACTGAGGTGTTTTTTGCAAAGTGCCTACCTGTAGATTTTGGCCTCTAGCTCAGCCGGCACCTAGGGAAACCTACCAAACCTGTGCATTTTTGAAAACTAGAGACCTAGGGGAATCCAAGATGGGGTGACTTGTGGGGCTCTGGCCAGGTTCTGTTACCCAGAATCCTTTGCAAACCTCAACATTTCGCTAAAAAAACACATTTTCCTCACATTTCGGTGACAGAAAGTTGTGGAATCTGGGAGGAGCCACAAATTTCCTTCCACCCAGCGTTCCCCCAAGTCTCCCGATAAAAATGATACCTCACTTGTGTGGGTAGGCCTAGCGCCCGCGTCAGGAAATGCCCCAAAACACAACGTGGACACCTCCCATTTTTTGACCGAAAACGGAGGTGTTTTTTCCAAAGTGCCTACCTGTAGATTTTGGCCTCTAGCTCAGCCGGCACCTAGGGAAACCTACCAAACCTGTGCATTTTTGAAAACTAGAGACCTAGGGGAATCCAAGATGGGGTGACTTGTGGGGCTCTGGCCAGGTTCTGTTACCCAGAATCCTTTGCAAACCTCAACATTTCGCTAAAAAAACACATTTTCCTCACATTTCGGTGACAGGAAGTTCTGGACTCTGAGAGAAGTCACAAATTTCCTTCCACCCAGCGTTCCCCCAAGTCTCCCGATAAAAATTATACCTCACTTGTGGGGGTAGGCCTAGCGCCCGCGACAGGAATTGCCCCAAAACACAAAGTGGACACCTCACATTTTTTGACAGAAAACAGGTGTTATTTGCAAAGTGCCTACCTGTAGATTTTGGCCTCTAGCTCAGCCGGCACCTAGGGAAACCTACCAAACCTGTACATTTATGAAAACAAGAGACCTAGGGGAATCCAAGATGGGGTGACTTGTGGGGCTCTGACCAGGTTCTGTTACCCAGAATCCTTTGCAAACCTCAAAATTTGGCTAAAAAACACATTTTCCTCACATTTCGGTGACAGAAAGTTGTGGAATCTGGGAGGAGCCACAAATTTCCTTCCACCCAGCGTTCCCCCAAGTCTCCCGATAAAAATGATACCTCACTTGTGTGGGTAGGCCTAGCGCCCGCGTCAGGAAATGCCCCAAAACACAACGTGGACACCTCCCATTTTTTGACCGAAAACTGAGGTGTTTTTTGCAAAGTGCCTACCTGTAGATTTTGGCCTCTAGCTCAGCCGGCACCTAGGGAAACCTACCAAACCTGTGCATTTTTTAAAACTAGAGACCTAGGGGAATCCAAGATGGGGTGACTTGTGGGGCTCTGGCCAGGTTCTGTTACCCAGAATCCTTTGCAAACCTCAACATTTCGCTAAAAAAACACATTTTCCTCACATTTCGGTGACAGGAAGTTCTGGACTCTGAGAGAAGTCACAAATTTCCTTCCACCCAGCGTTCCCCCAAGTCTCCCGATAAAAATGATACCTCACTTGTGGGGGTAGGCCTAGCGCCCGCGACAGGAATTGCCCCAAAACACAAAGTGGACACCTCACATTTTTTGACAGAAAACAGGTGTTATTTGCAAAGTGCCTACCTGTAGATTTTGGCCTCTAGCTCAGCCGGCACCTAGGGAAACCTACCAAACCTGTGCATTTTTGAAAACTAGAGACCTAGGGGAATCCAAGATGGGGTGACTTGTGGGGGCTCTGACCAGGTTCTGTTACCCAGAATCCTTTGCAAACCTCAACATTTTACTAAAAAAAACACATTTTCCTCACATTTCAGTGACAGAAAGTTGTGGAATGTGAGAGGAGCCACAAATTTCCTTCCACCCAGCGTTCCCCCAAGTCTCCCGATAGAAATTATACCTCACTGGTGTGGGTAGGCCTAGTGCCCGCGACAGGAAATGCCCCAAAACACAACGTGGTCAACTCCCATTTTTTGACAGAAAACAGGTGTTATTTGCAAAGTGCCTACCTGTAGATTTTGGCCTCTAACTCAGCCGGCACCTAGGGAAACCTACCAAACCTGTGCATTTTTGAAAACTAGAGACCTAGGGGAATCCAAGATGGGGTGACTTGTGGGGCTCTGACCAGGTTCTGTTACCCAGAATCCTTTGCAAACCTCAAAATTTTACTAAAAAAAACACATTTTCCTCACATTTCAGTGACAGAAAGTTGTGGAATATGAGAGAAGCCACAAATTTCCTTCCACCCAGCGTTCCCCCAAGTCTCCCGATAAAAATGATACCTCACTGGTGTGGGTAGGCGTAGGCGCCCGCGACAGGAAATGCCCCAAAACACAACGTGGTCACCTCCCATTTGTTGACAGAAAACAGAGATGTTTTTTGCAAAGTGCCTACCTGTAGATTTTGGCCTCTAGCTCAGCCGGCACCTAGGGAAACCTACCAAACCTGTACATTTATGAAAACTAGAGACCTAGGGGAATCCAAGATGGGGTGACTTGTGGGGCTCTGACCAGGTTCTGTTACCCAGAATCCTTTGCAAACCTCAAAATTTGGCTAAAAAACACATTTTCGTCACATTTCGGTGACAGAAAGTTGTGGAATCTGGGAGGAGCCACAAATTTCCTTCCACCCAGCGTTCCCCCAAGTCTCCCGATAAAAATGATACCTCACTTGTGTGGGTAGGCCTAGCGCCCGCGTCAGGAAATGCCCCAAAACACAACGTGGACACCTCCCATTTTTTGACCGAAAACTGAGGTGTTTTTTGCAAAGTGCCTACCTGTAGATTTTGGCCTCTAGCTCAACCGGCACCTAGGGAAACCTACCAAACCTGTGCATTTTTGAAAACTAGAGACCTAGGGGAATCCAAGATGGGGTGACTTGTGGGGCTCTGGCCAGGTTCTGTTACCCAGAATCCTTTGCAAACCTCAACATTTCACTAAAAAAACACATTTTCCTCACATTTCGGTGACAGGAAGTTCTGGACTCTGAGAGAAGTCACAAATTTCCTTCCACCCAGCGTTCCCCCAAGTCTCCCGATAAAAATTATACCTCACTTGTGGGGGTAGGCCTAGCGCCCGCGACAGGAATTGCCCCAAAACACAAAGTGGACACCTCACATTTTTTGACAGAAAACAGGTGTTATTTGCAATGTGCCTACCTGTAGATTTTGGCCTCTAGCTCAGCCGGCACCTAGGGAAACCTACCCAACCTGTGCATTTTTGAAAACTAGAGACCTAGGGGAATCCAAGATGGGGTGACTTGTGGGGGCTCTGACCAGGTTCTGTTACCCAGAATCCTTTGCAAACCTCAAAATTTTACTAAAAAAAACACATTTTCCTCACATTTCAGTGACAGAAAGTTGTGGAATGTGAGAGGAGCCACAAATTTCCTTCCACCCAGCGTTCCCCCAAGTCTCCCGATAGAAATTATACCTCACTAGTGTGGGTAGGCCTAGTGCCCGCGACAGGAAATGCCCCAAAACACAACGTGGTCACCTCCCATTTTTTGACAGAAAACAGAGGTGTTTTTTGCAAAGTGCCTACCTGTAGATTTTGGCCTCTAGCTCAGCCGGCACCTAGGGAAACCTACCAAACCTGTACATTTATGAAAACTAGAGACCTAGGAGAATCCAAGATGGGGTGACTTGTGGGGCTCTGACCAGGTTCTGTTACCCAGAATCCTTTGCAAACCTCAAAATTTGGCTAAAAAACACATTTTCCTCACATTTCGGTGACAGAAAGTTGTGGAATCTGGGAGGAGCCACAAATTTCCTTCCACCCAGCGTTCCCCCAAGTCTCCCGATAAAAAAATGATACCTCACTTGTGTGGGTAGGCCTAGCACCCGCGACAGTAGACGCCCCAAAACACAACATGGACACCTCCCATTTTTGGACAGAAAACAGAGGTGTTTTTTACAAAGTACCTACCTATAGATTTTGGCCTCTAGCTCAGCCGGCACCTAGGGAAACCTACCAAACCCGTGCATTTTGTAAAACTAGAGACCTAGGGGAATCCAAGATGGGGTGACTTGTGGGGCTCTGACCAGGTTCTGTTACCCAGAATCCTTTGCAAACCTCGAAATTTGGCAACACAAACACATTTTCCTCACATTTCGGTGACAGAAAGTTGTGGAATCTGAGAGGAGCCACAAATTTCCTTCCACCCAGCGTTCCCCCAGTCTCCCGATAAAAATGATACCTCACTTGTGTAGGTAGGCCTAGCGCCCGCGACAGGAAATGCCCCAAAACACAACGTGGACACCTCCCATTTTTTGACAGAAAACAGAGGTGGTTTTTGCAAAGTGCCTACCTGTAGATTTTGGCCTCTAGCTCACCCGGCACCTAAGGAAACCTACCAAACCTGTGCATTTTTGAAAACTAGAGACCTAGGGGAATCCAAGATGGGGTGACTTGAGGGGCTCTGACTAGGTTCTGTTACCCAGAATCCTTTGCAAACCTCAAAATTTGGCTAAAAAACACATTTTCCTCACATTTCGGTGACAGAAAGTTGTGGAATCTGAGAGGAGCCACAAAGTTCCTTACACCAAGCGTTCCCCCAAGTCTCCCGATAAAAATTATACCTCACTTGTGTGGGTAGGTTTAGCGCCCGCGACAGGAATTGCCCCAAAACACAACGTGGACACCTCCCATTTTTTGTCAGAAAACAGAGGTGTTTTTTGCAAAGTGCCTACCTGTAGATTTTGGCCTCTAGCTCAGCCGGCACCTAGGGAAACCTACCAAACCTGTGCATTTTTGAAAACTAGAGACCTAGGGGAATCCAAGATGTGGTGACTTGTGGGGCTCTGACCAGGTTCTGTTACCCAGAATCCTTTGCAAACCTCAAAATTGTACTAAAAAAAACACATTTTCCTCACATTTCAGTGACAGAAAGTTGTGGAATGTGAGAGGAGCCACAAATTTCCTTCCACCCAGCGTTCCCCCAAGTCTCCCGATAGAAATGATACCTCACTGGTGTGGGTAGGCATAGCGCCCGCGACAGGAAATGCCCCAAAACACAACGTGGTCACCTCCCATTTTTTGACAGAAAACAGAGGTGTTTTTTGCAAAGTGCCTACCTGTAGATTTTGGCCTCTAGCTCAGCCGGCACCTAGGGAAACCTACCAAACCTGTGCATTTTTGAAAACTAGAGACCTAGGGGAATCCAAGATGGGGTGACTTGTGGGGCTCTGACCAGGTTCTGTTACCCAGAATCCTTTGCAAACCTCAAAATTTTACTAAAAAAAACACATTTTCCTCACATTTCAGTGACAGAAAGTTGTGGAATGTGAGAGGAGCCACAAATTTCCTTCCATCCAGCGTTCCCCCAAGTCTCCCGATAAAAAAATGATACCTCACTTGTGTGGGTAGGCCTAGCACCCGCGACAGGAGACGCCCCAAAACACAACATTGACACCTCCCATTTTTGGACAGAAAACAGAGGTGTTTTTTGCAAAGTACCTACCCATAGATTTTGGCCTCTAGCTCAGCCGGCACCTAGGGAAACCTACCAAACCTGTGCATTGTATTAAACTAGAGACCTAGGGGAATCCAAGATGGGGTGACTTGTGGGGCTCTGACCAGGTTCTGTCACCCAGAATCCTTTGCAAACCTCGAAATATGGCAAAACAAACACATTTTCCTCACATTTCGGTGACAGAAAGTTGTGGAATCTGAGAGGAGCCACAAATTTCCTTCCACCCAGCGTTCCCCCAAGTCTCCCGATAAAAATGATACCTCACTTGTGTAGGTAGGCCTAGCGCCCGCGACAGGAAATGCCCCAAAACACAACGTGGTCACCTCCCATTTGTTGACAGAAAACAGAGATGTTTTTTGCAAAGTGCCTACCTGTAGATTTTGGCCTCTAGCTCAGCCGGCACCTAGGGAAACCTACCAAACCTGTACATTTATGAAAACTAGAGACCTAGGGGAATCCAAGATGGGGTGACTTGTGGGGCTCTGACCAGGTTCTGTTACCCAGAATCCTTTGCAAACCTCAAAATTTGGCTAAAAAACACATTTTCGTCACATTTCGGTGACAGAAAGTTGTGGAATCTGGGAGGAGCCACAAATTTCCTTCCACCCAGCGTTCCCCCAAGTCTCCCGATAAAAATGATACCTCACTTGTGTGGGTAGGCCTAGCGCCCGCGTCAGGAAATGCCCCAAAACACAACGTGGACACCTCCCATTTTTTGACCGAAAACTGAGGTGTTTTTTGCAAAGTGCCTACCTGTAGATTTTGGCCTCTAGCTCAGCCGGCACCTAGGGAAACCTACCAAACCTGTGCATTTTTGAAAACTAGAGACCTAGGGGAATCCAAGATGGGGTGACTTGTGGGGCTCTGGCCAGGTTCTGTTACCCAGAATCCTTTGCAAACCTCAACATTTCGCTAAAAAAACACATTTTCCTCACATTTCGGTGACAGGAAGTTCTGGACTCTGAGAGAAGTCACAAATTTCCTTCCACCCAGCGTTCCCCCAAGTCTCCCGATAAAAATGATACCTCACTTGTGGGGGTAGGCCTAGCGCCCGCGACAGGAATTGCCCCAAAACACAAAGTGGACACCTCACATTTTTTGACAGAAAACAGGTGTTATTTGCAAAGTGCCTACCTGTAGATTTTGGCCTCTAGCTCAGCCGGCACCTAGGGAAACCTACCAAACCTGTGCATTTTTTAAAACTAGAGACCTAGGGGAATCCAAGATGGGGTGACTTGTGGGGGCTCTGACCAGGTTCTGTTACCCAGAATCCTTTGCAAACCTCAAAATTTTACTAAAAAAAACACATTTTCCTCACATTTCAGTGACAGAAAGTTGTGGAATGTGAGAGGAGCCACAAATTTCCTTCCACCCAGCGTTCCCCCAAGTCTCCCGATAGAAATTATACCTCACTGGTGTGGGTAGGCCTAGTGCCCGCGACAGGAAATGCCCCAAAACACAACGTGGTCACCTCCCATTTTTTGACAGAAAACAGGTGTTATTTGCAAAGTGCCTACCTGTAGATTTTGGCCTCTAACTCAGCCGGCACCTAGGGAAACCTACCAAACCTGTGCATTTTTGAAAACTAGAGACCTAGGGGAATCCAAGATGGGGTGACTTGTGGGGCTCTGACCAGGTTCTGTTACCCAGAATCCTTTGCAAACCTCAAAATTTTACTAAAAAAAACACATTTTCCTCACATTTCAGTGACAGAAAGTTGTGGAATATGAGAGAAGCCACAAATTTCCTTCCACCCAGCGTTCCCCCAAGTCTCCCGATAAAAATGATACCTCACTGGTGTGGGTAGGCCTAGGCGCCCGCGACAGGAAATGCCCCAAAACACAACGTGGTCACCTCCCATTTGTTGACAGAAAACAGAGATGTTTTTTGCAAAGTGCCTACCTGTAGATTTTGGCCTCTAGCTCAGCCGGCACCTAGGGAAACCTACCAAACCTGTACATTTATGAAAACTAGAGACCTAGGGGAATCCAAGATGGGGTGACTTGTGGGGCTCTGACCAGGTTCTGTTACCGAGAATCCTTTGCAAACCTCAAAATTTGGCTAAAAAACACATTTTCGTCACATTTCGGTGACAGAAAGTTGTGGAATCTGGGAGGAGCCACAAATTTCCTTCCACCCAGCGTTCCCCCAAGTCTCCCGATAAAAATGATACCTCACTTGTGTGGGTAGGCCTAGCGCCCGCGTCAGGAAATGCCCCAAAACACAACGTGGACACCTCCCATTTTTTGACCGAAAACTGAGGTGTTTTTTGCAAAGTGCCTACCTGTAGATTTTGGCCTCTAGCTCAACCGGCACCTAGGGAAACCTACCAAACCTGTGCATTTTTGAAAACTAGAGACCTAGGGGAATCCAAGATGGGGTGACTTGTGGGGCTCTGGCCAGGTTCTGTTACCCAGAATCCTTTGCAAACCTCAACATTTGGCTAAAAAAACACATTTTCCTCACATTTCGGTGACAGGAAGTTCTGGACTCTGAGAGAAGTCACAAATTTCCTTCCACCCAGCGTTCCCCCAAGTCTCCCGATAAAAATGATACCTCACTTGTGGGGGTAGGCCTAGCGCCCGCAACAGGAATTGCCCCAAAACACAAAGTGGACACCTCACATTTTTTGACAGAAAACAGGTGTTATTTGCAAAGTGCCTACCTGTAGATTTTGGCCTCTAGCTCAGCCGGCACCTAGGGAAACCTACCCAACCTGTGCATTTTTGAAAACTAGAGACCTAGGGGAATCCAAGATGGGGTGACTTGTGGGGGCTCTGACCAGGTTCTGTTACCCAGAATCCTTTGCAAACTTCAAAATTTTACTAAAAAAAACACATTTTCCTCACATTTCAGTGACAGAAAGTTGTGGAATGTGAGAGGAGCCACAAATTTCCTTCCACCCAGCGTTCCCCCAAGTCTCCCGATAGAAATTATAACTCACTGGTGTGGGTAGGCCTAGTGCCCGCGACAGGAAATGCCCCAAAACACAACGTGGTCACCTCCCATTTTTTGACAGAAAACAGAGGTGTTTTTTGCAAAGTGCCTACCTGTAGATTTTGTCCTCTAGCTCAGCCGGCACCTAGGGAAACCTACCAAACCTGTACATTTATGAAAACTAGAGACCTAGGAGAATCCAAGATGGGGTGACTTGTGGGGCTCTGACCAGGTTCTGTTACCCAGAATCCTTTGCAAACCTCAAAATGTGGCTAAAAAACACATTTTCCTCACATTTCGGTGACAGAAAGTTGTGGAATCTGGGAGGAGCCACAAATTTCCTTCCACCCAGCGTTCCCCCAAGTCTCCCGATAAAAAAATGATACCTCACTTGTGTGGGTAGGCCTAGCACCCGCGACAGTAGACGCCCCAAAACACAACATGGACACCTCCCATTTTTGGACAGAAAACAGAGGTGTTTTTTGCAAAGTACCTACCTATAGATTTTGGCCTCTAGCTCAGCCGGCACCTAGGGAAACCTACCAAACCCGTGCATTTTGTAAAACTAGAGACCTAGGGGAATCCAAGATGGGGTGACTTGTGGGGCTCTGACCAGGTTCTGTTACCCAGAATCCTTTGCAAACCTCAAAATTTGGCTAAAAAACACATTTTCCTCACATTTCGGTGACAGAAAGTTGTGGAATCTGGGAAGAGCCACAAATTTCCTTCCACCCAGCGTTCCCCCAAGTCTCCCGATAAAAATGATACCTCACTTGTGTGGGTAGGCCTAGCGCCCACGTCAGGAAATGCCCCAAAACACAACGTGGACACCTCCCATTTTTTGACCGAAAACTGAGGTGTTTTTTGCAAAGTGCCTACCTGTAGATTTTGGCCTCTAGCTCAGCCGGCACCTAGGGAAACCTACCAAACCTGTGCATTTTTGAAAACTAGAGACCTAGGGGAATCCAAGATGGGGTGACTTGTGGGGCTCTGGCCAGGTTCTGTTACCCAGAATCCTTTGCAAACCTCAACATTTCGCTAAAAAAACACATTTTCCTCACATTTCGGTGACAGAAAGTTGTGGAATCTGGGAGGAGCCACAAATTTCCTTCCACCCAGCGTTCCCCCAAGTCTCCCGATAAAAATGATACCTCACTTGTGTGGGTAGGCCTAGCGCCCGCGTCAGGAAATGCCCCAAAACACAACGTGGACACCTCCCATTTTTTGACCGAAAACTGAGGTGTTTTTTCCAAAGTGCCTACCTGTAGATTTTGGCCTCTAGCTCAGCCGGCACCTAGGGAAACCTACCAAACCTGTGCATTTTTGAAAACTAGAGACCTAGGGGAATCCAAGATGGGGTGACTTGTGGGGCTCTGGCCAGGTTCTGTTACCCAGAATCCTTTGCAAACCTCAACATTTCGCTAAAAAAACACATTTTCCTCACATTTCGGTGACAGGAAGTTCTGGACTCTGAGAGAAGTCACAAATTTCCTTCCACCCAGCGTTCCCCCAAGTCTCCCGATAAAAATTATACCTCACTTGTGGGGGTAGGCCTAGCGCCCGCGACAGGAATTGCCCCAAAACACAAAGTGGACACCTCACATTTTTTGACAGAAAACAGGTGTTATTTGCAAAGTGCCTACCTGTAGATTTTGGCCTCTAGCTCAGCCGGCACCTAGGGAAACCTACCAAACCTGTACATTTATGAAAACAAGAGACCTAGGGGAATCCAAGATGGGGTGACTTGTGGGGCTCTGACCAGGTTCTGTTACCCAGAATCCTTTGCAAACCTCAAAATTTGGCTAAAAAACACATTTTCCTCACATTTCGGTGACAGAAAGTTGTGGAATCTGGGAGGAGCCACAAATTTCCTTCCACCCAGCGTTCCCCCAAGTCTCCCGATAAAAATGATACCTCACTTGTGTGGGTAGGCCTAGCGCCCGCGTCAGGAAATGCCCCAAAACACAACGTGGACACCTCCCATTTTTTGACCGAAAACTGAGGTGTTTTTTGCAAAGTGCCTACCTGTAGATTTTGGCCTCTAGCTCAGCCGGCACCTAGGGAAACCTACCAAACCTGTGCATTTTTTAAAACTAGAGACCTAGGGGAATCCAAGATGGGGTGACTTGTGGGGCTCTGGCCAGGTTCTGTTACCCAGAATCCTTTGCAAACCTCAACATTTCGCTAAAAAAACACATTTTCCTCACATTTCGGTGACAGGAAGTTCTGGACTCTGAGAGAAGTCACAAATTTCCTTCCACCCAGCGTTCCCCCAAGTCTCCCGATAAAAATGATACCTCACTTGTGGGGGTAGGCCTAGCGCCCGCGACAGGAATTGCCCCAAAACACAAAGTGGACACCTCACATTTTTTGACAGAAAACAGGTGTTATTTGCAAAGTGCCTACCTGTAGATTTTGGCCTCTAGCTCAGCCGGCACCTAGGGAAACCTACCAAACCTGTGCATTTTTGAAAACTAGAGACCTAGGGGAATCCAAGATGGGGTGACTTGTGGGGGCTCTGACCAGGTTCTGTTACCCAGAATCCTTTGCAAACCTCAACATTTTACTAAAAAAAACACATTTTCCTCACATTTCAGTGACAGAAAGTTGTGGAATGTGAGAGGAGCCACAAATTTCCTTCCACCCAGCGTTCCCCCAAGTCTCCCGATAGAAATTATACCTCACTGGTGTGGGTAGGCCTAGTGCCCGCGACAGGAAATGCCCCAAAACACAACGTGGTCAACTCCCATTTTTTGACAGAAAACAGGTGTTATTTGCAAAGTGCCTACCTGTAGATTTTGGCCTCTAACTCAGCCGGCACCTAGGGAAACCTACCAAACCTGTGCATTTTTGAAAACTAGAGACCTAGGGGAATCCAAGATGGGGTGACTTGTGGGGCTCTGACCAGGTTCTGTTACCCAGAATCCTTTGCAAACCTCAAAATTTTACTAAAAAAAACACATTTTCCTCACATTTCAGTGACAGAAAGTTGTGGAATATGAGAGAAGCCACAAATTTCCTTCCACCCAGCGTTCCCCCAAGTCTCCCGATAAAAATGATACCTCACTGGTGTGGGTAGGCCTAGGCGCCCGCGACAGGAAATGCCCCAAAACACAACGTGGTCACCTCCCATTTGTTGACAGAAAACAGAGATGTTTTTTGCAAAGTGCCTACCTGTAGATTTTGGCCTCTAGCTCAGCCGGCACCTAGGGAAACCTACCAAACCTGTACATTTATGAAAACTAGAGACCTAGGGGAATCCAAGATGGGGTGACTTGTGGGGCTCTGACCAGGTTCTGTTACCCAGAATCCTTTGCAAACCTCAAAATTTGGCTAAAAAACACATTTTCGTCACATTTCGGTGACAGAAAGTTGTGGAATCTGGGAGGAGCCACAAATTTCCTTCCACCCAGCGTTCCCCCAAGTCTCCCGATAAAAATGATACCTCACTTGTGTGGGTAGGCCTAGCGCCCGCGTCAGGAAATGCCCCAAAACACAACGTGGACACCTCCCATTTTTTGACCGAAAACTGAGGTGTTTTTTGCAAAGTGCCTACCTGTAGATTTTGGCCTCTAGCTCAACCGGCACCTAGGGAAACCTACCAAACCTGTGCATTTTTGAAAACTAGAGACCTAGGGGAATCCAAGATGGGGTGACTTGTGGGGCTCTGGCCAGGTTCTGTTACCCAGAATCCTTTGCAAACCTCAACATTTCGCTAAAAAAACACATTTTCCTCACATTTCGGTGACAGGAAGTTCTGGACTCTGAGAGAAGTCACAAATTTCCTTCCACCCAGCGTTCCCCCAAGTCTCCCGATAAAAATGATACCTCACTTGTGGGGGTAGGCCTAGCGCCCGCAACAGGAATTGCCCCAAAACACAAAGTGGACACCTCACATTTTTTGACAGAAAACAGGTGTTATTTGCAAAGTGCCTACCTGTAGATTTTGGCCTCTAGCTCAGCCGGCACCTAGGGAAACCTACCCAACCTGTGCATTTTTGAAAACTAGAGACCTAGGGGAATCCAAGATGGGGTGACTTGTGGGGGCTCTGACCAGGTTCTGTTACCCAGAATCCTTTGCAAACTTCAAAATTTTACTAAAAAAAACACATTTTCCTCACATTTCAGTGACAGAAAGTTGTGGAATGTGAGAGGAGCCACAAATTTCCTTCCACCCAGCGTTCCCCCAAGTCTCCCGATAGAAATTATACCTCACTGGTGTGGGTAGGCCTAGTGCCCGCGACAGGAAATGCCCCAAAACACAACGTGGTCACCTCCCATTTTTTGACAGAAAACAGAGGTGTTTTTTGCAAAGTGCCTACCTGTAGATTTTGTCCTCTAGCTCAGCCGGCACCTAGGGAAACCTACCAAACCTGTACATTTATGAAAACTAGAGACCTAGGAGAATCCAAGATGGGGTGACGTGTGGGGCTCTGACCAGGTTCTGTTACCCAGAATCCTTTGCAAACCTCAAAATGTGGCTAAAAAACACATTTTCCTCACATTTCGGTGACAGAAAGTTGTGGAATCTGGGAGGAGCCACAAATTTCCTTCCACCCAGCGTTCCCCCAAGTCTCCCGATAAAAAAATGATACCTCACTTGTGTGGGTAGGCCTAGCACCCGCGACAGTAGACGCCCCAAAACACAACATGGACACCTCCCATTTTTGGACAGAAAACAGAGGTGTTTTTTGCAAAGTACCTACCTATAGATTTTGGCCTCTAGCTCAGCCGGCACCTAGGGAAACCTACCAAACCCGTGCATTTTGTAAAACTAGAGACCTAGGGGAATCCAAGATGGGGTGACTTGTGGGGCTCTGACCAGGTTCTGTTACCCAGAATCCTTTGCAAACCTCAAAATTTGGCTAAAAAACACATTTTCCTCACATTTCGGTGACAGAAAGTTGTGGAATCTGGGAAGAGCCACAAATTTCCTTCCACCCAGCGTTCCCCCAAGTCTCCCGATAAAAATGATACCTCACTTGTGTGGGTAGGCCTAGCGCCCACGTCAGGAAATGCCCCAAAACACAACGTGGACACCTCCCATTTTTTGACCGAAAACTGAGGTGTTTTTTGCAAAGTGCCTACCTGTAGATTTTGGCCTCTAGCTCAGCCGGCACCTAGGGAAACCTACCAAACCTGTGCATTTTTGAAAACTAGAGACCTAGGGGAATCCAAGATGGGGTGACTTGTGGGGCTCTGGCCAGGTTCTGTTACCCAGAATCCTTTGCAAACCTCAACATTTCGCTAAAAAAACACATTTTCCTCACATTTCGGTGACAGGAAGTTCTGGACTCTGAGAGAAGTCACAAATTTCCTTCCACCCAGCGTTCCCCCAAGTCTCCCGATAAAAATTATACCTCACTTGTGGGGGTAGGCCTAGCGCCCGCGACAGGAATTGCCCCAAAACACAAAGTGGACACCTCACATTTTTTGACAGAAAACAGGTGTTATTTGCAAAGTGCCTACCTGTAGATTTTGGCCTCTAGCTCAGCCGGCACCTAGGGAAACCTACCAAACCTGTACATTTATGAAAACAAGAGACCTAGGGGAATCCAAGATGGGGTGACTTGTGGGGCTCTGACCAGGTTCTGTTACCCAGAATCCTTTGCAAACCTCAAAATTTGGCTAAAAAACACATTTTCCTCACATTTCGGTGACAGAAAGTTGTGGAATCTGGGAGGAGCCACAAATTTCCTTCCACCCAGCGTTCCCCCAAGTCTCCCGATAAAAATGATACCTCACTTGTGTGGGTAGGCCTAGCGCCCGCGTCAGGAAATGCCCCAAAACACAACGTGGACACCTCCCATTTTTTGACCGAAAACTGAGGTGTTTTTTGCAAAGTGCCTACCTGTAGATTTTGGCCTCTAGCTCAGCCGGCACCTAGGGAAACCTACCAAACCTGTGCATTTTTTAAAACTAGAGACCTAGGGGAATCCAAGATGGGGTGACTTGTGGGGCTCTGGCCAGGTTCTGTTACCCAGAATCCTTTGCAAACCTCAACATTTCGCTAAAAAAACACATTTTCCTCACATTTCGGTGACAGGAAGTTCTGGACTCTGAGAGAAGTCACAAATTTCCTTCCACCCAGCGTTCCCCCAAGTCTCCCGATAAAAATGATACCTCACTTGTGGGGGTAGGCCTAGCGCCCGCGACAGGAATTGCCCCAAAACACAAAGTGGACACCTCACATTTTTTGACAGAAAACAGGTGTTATTTGCAAAGTGCCTACCTGTAGATTTTGGCCTCTAGCTCAGCCGGCACCTAGGGAAACCTACCAAACCTGTGCATTTTTGAAAACTAGAGACCTAGGGGAATCCAAGATGGGGTGACTTGTGGGGGCTCTGACCAGGTTCTGTTACCCAGAATCCTTTGCAAACCTCAACATTTTACTAAAAAAAACACATTTTCCTCACATTTCAGTGACAGAAAGTTGTGGAATGTGAGAGGAGCCACAAATTTCCTTCCACCCAGCGTTCCCCCAAGTCTCCCGATAGAAATTATACCTCACTGGTGTGGGTAGGCCTAGTGCCCGCGACAGGAAATGCCCCAAAACACAACGTGGTCAACTCCCATTTTTTGACAGAAAACAGGTGTTATTTGCAAAGTGCCTACCTGTAGATTTTGGCCTCTAACTCAGCCGGCACCTAGGGAAACCTACCAAACCTGTGCATTTTTGAAAACTAGAGACCTAGGGGAATCCAAGATGGGGTGACTTGTGGGGCTCTGACCAGGTTCTGTTACCCAGAATCCTTTGCAAACCTCAAAATTTTACTAAAAAAAACACATTTTCCTCACATTTCAGTGACAGAAAGTTGTGGAATATGAGAGAAGCCACAAATTTCCTTCCACCCAGCGTTCCCCCAAGTCTCCCGATAAAAATGATACCTCACTGGTGTGGGTAGGCGTAGGCGCCCGCGACAGGAAATGCCCCAAAACACAACGTGGTCACCTCCCATTTGTTGACAGAAAACAGAGATGTTTTTTGCAAAGTGCCTACCTGTAGATTTTGGCCTCTAGCTCAGCCGGCACCTAGGGAAACCTACCAAACCTGTACATTTATGAAAACTAGAGACCTAGGGGAATCCAAGATGGGGTGACTTGTGGGGCTCTGACCAGGTTCTGTTACCCAGAATCCTTTGCAAACCTCAAAATTTGGCTAAAAAACACATTTTCGTCACATTTCGGTGACAGAAAGTTGTGGAATCTGGGAGGAGCCACAAATTTCCTTCCACCCAGCGTTCCCCCAAGTCTCCCGATAAAAATGATACCTCACTTGTGTGGGTAGGCCTAGCGCCCGCGTCAGGAAATGCCCCAAAACACAACGTGGACACCTCCCATTTTTTGACCGAAAACTGAGGTGTTTTTTGCAAAGTGCCTACCTGTAGATTTTGGCCTCTAGCTCAACCGGCACCTAGGGAAACCTACCAAACCTGTGCATTTTTGAAAACTAGAGACCTAGGGGAATCCAAGATGGGGTGACTTGTGGGGCTCTGGCCAGGTTCTGTTACCCAGAATCCTTTGCAAACCTCAACATTTCGCTAAAAAAACACATTTTCCTCACATTTCGGTGACAGGAAGTTCTGGACTCTGAGAGAAGTCACAAATTTCCTTCCACCCAGCGTTCCCCCAAGTCTCCCGATAAAAATTATACCTCACTTGTGGGGGTAGGCCTAGCGCCCGCGACAGGAATTGCCCCAAAACACAAAGTGGACACCTCACATTTTTTGACAGAAAACAGGTGTTATTTGCAATGTGCCTACCTGTAGATTTTGGCCTCTAGCTCAGCCGGCACCTAGGGAAACCTACCCAACCTGTGCATTTTTGAAAACTAGAGACCTAGGGGAATCCAAGATGGGGTGACTTGTGGGGGCTCTGACCAGGTTCTGTTACCCAGAATCCTTTGCAAACCTCAAAATTTTACTAAAAAAAACACATTTTCCTCACATTTCAGTGACAGAAAGTTGTGGAATGTGAGAGGAGCCACAAATTTCCTTCCACCCAGCGTTCCCCCAAGTCTCCCGATAGAAATTATACCTCACTAGTGTGGGTAGGCCTAGTGCCCGCGACAGGAAATGCCCCAAAACACAACGTGGTCACCTCCCATTTTTTGACAGAAAACAGAGGTGTTTTTTGCAAAGTGCCTACCTGTAGATTTTGGCCTCTAGCTCAGCCGGCACCTAGGGAAACCTACCAAACCTGTACATTTATGAAAACTAGAGACCTAGGAGAATCCAAGATGGGGTGACTTGTGGGGCTCTGACCAGGTTCTGTTACCCAGAATCCTTTGCAAACCTCAAAATTTGGCTAAAAAACACATTTTCCTCACATTTCGGTGACAGAAAGTTGTGGAATCTGGGAGGAGCCACAAATTTCCTTCCACCCAGCGTTCCCCCAAGTCTCCCGATAAAAAAATGATACCTCACTTGTGTGGGTAGGCCTAGCACCCGCGACAGTAGACGCCCCAAAACACAACATGGACACCTCCCATTTTTGGACAGAAAACAGAGGTGTTTTTTACAAAGTACCTACCTATAGATTTTGGCCTCTAGCTCAGCCGGCACCTAGGGAAACCTACCAAACCCGTGCATTTTGTAAAACTAGAGACCTAGGGGAATCCAAGATGGGGTGACTTGTGGGGCTCTGACCAGGTTCTGTTACCCAGAATCCTTTGCAAACCTCGAAATTTGGCAACACAAACACATTTTCCTCACATTTCGGTGACAGAAAGTTGTGGAATCTGAGAGGAGCCACAAATTTCCTTCCACCCAGCGTTCCCCCAGTCTCCCGATAAAAATGATACCTCACTTGTGTAGGTAGGCCTAGCGCCCGCGACAGGAAATGCCCCAAAACACAACGTGGACACCTCCCATTTTTTGACAGAAAACAGAGGTGGTTTTTGCAAAGTGCCTACCTGTAGATTTTGGCCTCTAGCTCACCCGGCACCTAAGGAAACCTACCAAACCTGTGCATTTTTGAAAACTAGAGACCTAGGGGAATCCAAGATGGGGTGACTTGAGGGGCTCTGACTAGGTTCTGTTACCCAGAATCCTTTGCAAACCTCAAAATTTGGCTAAAAAACACATTTTCCTCACATTTCGGTGACAGAAAGTTGTGGAATCTGAGAGGAGCCACAAAGTTCCTTACACCAAGCGTTCCCCCAAGTCTCCCGATAAAAATTATACCTCACTTGTGTGGGTAGGTTTAGCGCCCGCGACAGGAATTGCCCCAAAACACAACGTGGACACCTCCCATTTTTTGTCAGAAAACAGAGGTGTTTTTTGCAAAGTGCCTACCTGTAGATTTTGGCCTCTAGCTCAGCCGGCACCTAGGGAAACCTACCAAACCTGTGCATTTTTGAAAACTAGAGACCTAGGGGAATCCAAGATGTGGTGACTTGTGGGGCTCTGACCAGGTTCTGTTACCCAGAATCCTTTGCAAACCTCAAAATTGTACTAAAAAAAACACATTTTCCTCACATTTCAGTGACAGAAAGTTGTGGAATGTGAGAGGAGCCACAAATTTCCTTCCACCCAGCGTTCCCCCAAGTCTCCCGATAGAAATGATACCTCACTGGTGTGGGTAGGCCTAGCGCCCGCGACAGGAAATGCCCCAAAACACAACGTGGTCACCTCCCATTTTTTGACAGAAAACAGAGGTGTTTTTTGCAAAGTGCCTACCTGTAGATTTTGGCCTCTAGCTCAGCCGGCACCTAGGGAAACCTACCAAACCTGTGCATTTTTGAAAACTAGAGACCTAGGGGAATCCAAGATGGGGTGACTTGTGGGGCTCTGACCAGGTTCTGTTACCCAGAATCCTTTGCAAACCTCAAAATTTTACTAAAAAAAACACATTTTCCTCACATTTCAGTGACAGAAAGTTGTGGAATGTGAGAGGAGCCACAAATTTCCTTCCATCCAGCGTTCCCCCAAGTCTCCCGATAAAAAAATGATACCTCACTTGTGTGGGTAGGCCTAGCACCCGCGACAGGAGACGCCCCAAAACACAACATTGACACCTCCCATTTTTGGACAGAAAACAGAGGTGTTTTTTGCAAAGTACCTACCCATAGATTTTGGCCTCTAGCTCAGCCGGCACCTAGGGAAACCTACCAAACCTGTGCATTTTATTAAACTAGAGACCTAGGGGAATCCAAGATGGGGTGACTTGTGGGGCTCTGACCAGGTTCTGTCACCCAGAATCCTTTGCAAACCTCGAAATATGGCAAAACAAACACATTTTCCTCACATTTCGGTGACAGAAAGTTGTGGAATCTGAGAGGAGCCACAAATTTCCTTCCACCCAGCGTTCCCCCAAGTCTCCCGATAAAAATGATACCTCACTTGTGTAGGTAGGCCTAGCGCCCGCGACAGGAAATGCCCCAAAACACAACGTGGTCACCTCCCATTTGTTGACAGAAAACAGAGATGTTTTTTGCAAAGTGCCTACCTGTAGATTTTGGCCTCTAGCTCAGCCGGCACCTAGGGAAACCTACCAAACCTGTACATTTATGAAAACTAGAGACCTAGGGGAATCCAAGATGGGGTGACTTGTGGGGCTCTGACCAGGTTCTGTTACCCAGAATCCTTTGCAAACCTCAAAATTTGGCTAAAAAACACATTTTCGTCACATTTCGGTGACAGAAAGTTGTGGAATCTGGGAGGAGCCACAAATTTCCTTCCACCCAGCGTTCCCCCAAGTCTCCCGATAAAAATGATACCTCACTTGTGTGGGTAGGCCTAGCGCCCGCGTCAGGAAATGCCCCAAAACACAACGTGGACACCTCCCATTTTTTGACCGAAAACTGAGGTGTTTTTTGCAAAGTGCCTACCTGTAGATTTTGGCCTCTAGCTCAACCGGCACCTAGGGAAACCTACCAAACCTGTGCATTTTTGAAAACTAGAGACCTAGGGGAATCCAAGATGGGGTGACTTGTGGGGCTCTGGCCAGGTTCTGTTACCCAGAATCCTTTGCAAACCTCAACATTTCGCTAAAAAAACACATTTTCCTCACATTTCGGTGACAGGAAGTTCTGGACTCTGAGAGAAGTCACAAATTTCCTTCCACCCAGCGTTCCCCCAAGTCTCCCGATAAAAATTATACCTCACTTGTGGGGGTAGGCCTAGCGCCCGCGACAGGAATTGCCCCAAAACACAAAGTGGACACCTCACATTTTTTGACAGAAAACAGGTGTTATTTGCAAAGTGCCTACCTGTAGATTTTGGCCTCTAGCTCAGCCGGCACCTAGGGAAACCTACCCAACCTGTGCATTTTTGAAAACTAGAGACCTAGGGGAATCCAAGATGGGGTGACTTGTGGGGGCTCTGACCAGGTTCTGTTACCCAGAATCCTTTGCAAACCTCAAAATTTTACTAAAAAAAACACATTTTCCTCACATTTCAGTGACAGAAAGTTGTGGAATGTGAGAGGAGCCACAAATTTCCTTCCACCCAGCGTTCCCCCAAGTCTCCCGATAGAAATTATACCTCACTGGTGTGGGTAGGCCTAGTGCCCGCGACAGGAAATGCCCCAAAACACAACGTGGTCACCTCCCATTTTTTGACAGAAAACAGAGGTGTTTTTTGCAAAGTGCCTACCTGTAGATTTTGGCCTCTAGCTCAGCCGGCACCTAGGGAAACCTACCAAACCTGTACATTTATGAAAACTAGAGACCTAGGAGAATCCAAGATGGGGTGACTTGTGGGGCTCTGACCAGGTTCTGTTACCCAGAATCCTTTGCAAACCTCAAAATTTGGCTAAAAAACACATTTTCCTCACATTTCGGTGACAGAAAGTTGTGGAATCTGGGAGGAGCCACAAATTTCCTTCCACCCAGCGTTCCCCCAAGTCTCCCGATAAAAAAATGATACCTCACTTGTGTGGGTAGGCCTAGCACCCGCGACATTAGACGCCCCAAAACACAACATGGACACCTCCCATTTTTGGACAGAAAACAGAGGTGTTTTTTGCAAAGTACCTACCTATAGATTTTGGCCTCTAGCTCAGCCGGCACCTAGGGAAACCTACCAAACCCGTGCATTTTGTAAAACTAGAGACCTAGGGGAATCCAAGATGGGGTGACTTGTGGGGCTCTGACCAGGTTCTGTTACCCAGAATCCTTTGCAAACCTCGAAATTTGGCAACACAAACACATTTTCCTCACATTTCGGTGACAGAAAGTTGTGGAATCTGAGAGGAGCCACAAATTTCCTTCCACCCAGCGTTCCCCCAAGTCTCCCGATAAAAATGATACCTCACTTGTGTAGGTAGGCCTAGCGCCCGCGACAGGAAATGCCCCAAAACACAACGTGGACACCTCCCATTTTTTGACAGAAAACAGAGGTGGTTTTTGCAAAGTGCCTACCTGTAGATTTTGGCCTCTAGCTCACCCGGCACCTAAGGAAACCTACCAAACCTGTGCATTTTTGAAAACTAGAGACCTAGGGGAATCCAAGATGGGGTGACTTGAGGGGCTCTGACTAGGTTCTGTTACCCAGAATCCTTTGCAAACCTCAAAATTTGGCTAAAAAACACATTTTCCTCACATTTCGGTGACAGAAAGTTGTGGAATCTGAGAGGAGCCACAAAGTTCCTTACACCAAGCGTTCCCCCAAGTCTCCCGATAAAAATTATACCTCACTTGTGTGGGTAGGTTTAGCGCCCGCGACAGGAATTGCCCCAAAACACAACGTGGACACCTCCCATTTTTTGTCAGAAAACAGAGGTGTTTTTTGCAAAGTGCCTACCTGTAGATTTTGGCCTCTAGCTCAGCCGGCACCTAGGGAAACCTACCAAACCTGTGCATTTTTGAAAACTAGAGACCTAGGGGAATCCAAGATGGGGTGACTTGTGGGGCTCTGACCAGGTTCTGTTACCCAGAATCCTTTGCAAACCTCAAAATTGTACTAAAAAAAACACATTTTCCTCACATTTCAGTGACAGAAAGTTGTGGAATGTGAGAGGAGCCACAAATTTCCTTCCACCCAGCGTTCCCCCAAGTCTCCCGATAGAAATGATACCTCACTGGTGTGGGTAGGCCTAGCGCCCGCGACAGGAAATGCCCCAAAACACAACGTGGTCACCTCCCATTTTTTGACAGAAAACAGAGGTGTTTTTTGCAAAGTGCCTACCTGTAGATTTTGGCCTCTAGCTCAGCCGGCACCTAGGGAAACCTACCAAACCTGTGCATTTTTGAAAACTAGAGACCTAGGGGAATCCAAGATGGGGTGACTTGTGGGGCTCTGACCAGGTTCTGTTACCCAGAATCCTTTGCAAACCTCAAAATTTTACTAAAAAAAACACATTTTCCTCACATTTCAGTGACAGAAAGTTGTGGAATGTGAGAGGAGCCACAAATTTCCTTCCATCCAGCGTTCCCCCAAGTCTCCCGATAAAAAAATGATACCTCACTTGTGTGGGTAGGCCTAGCACCCGCGACAGGAGACGCCCCAAAACACAACATTGACACCTCCCATTTTTGGACAGAAAACAGAGGTGTTTTTTGCAAAGTACCTACCCATAGATTTTGGCCTCTAGCTCAGCCGGCACCTAGGGAAACCTACCAAACCTGTGCATTTTATTAAACTAGAGACCTAGGGGAATCCAAGATGGGGTGACTTGTGGGGCTCTGACCAGGTTCTGTCACCCAGAATCCTTTGCAAACCTCGAAATATGGCAAAACAAACACATTTTCCTCACATTTCGGTGACAGAAAGTTGTGGAATCTGAGAGGAGCCACAAATTTCCTTCCACCCAGCGTTCCCCCAAGTCTCCCGATAAAAATGATACCTCACTTGTGTAGGTAGGCCTAGCGCCCAAGACAGGAAATGCCCCAAAACGCAACGTGGACACCTCCCATTTTTTGACAGAAAACAGGGGTGGTTTTTGCAAAGTGCCTACCTGTAGATTTTGGCCTCTAGCTCACCCGGCACCTAGGGAAACCTACCAAACCTGTGCATTTTTGAAAACTAGAGACCTAGGGGAATCCAAGATGGGGAGACTTGAGGGGCTCTGACCAGGTTCTGTTACCCAGAATCCTTTGCAAACCTCAAAATTTGGCTAAAAAAACACATTTTCCTCACATTTCGGTGACAGAAAGTTGTGGAATCTGAGAGGTGCCACAAAGTTCCTTACACCCAGCGTTCCCCCAAGTCTCCCGATAAAAATGATACCTCACTTGTGTGGGTAGGCCTAGCGCCCGCGACAGGAATTGCCCCAAAACACAACGTGGACACCTCCCATTTTTTGTCAGAAAACAGGTGTTATTTGCAAAGTGCCTACCTGTAGATTTTGGCCTCTAACTCAGCCGGCACCTAGGGAAACCTACCAAACCGGTGCATTTTTGAAAACTAGAGACCTAGGGGAATCCAAGATGGGGTGACTTGTGGGGCTCTGACCAGGTTCTGTTACCCAGAATCCTTTGCAAACCTCAAAATTTTACTAAAAAAAAACACATTTTCCTCACATTTCAGTGACAGAAAGTTGTGGAATATGAGAGAAGCCACAAATTTCCTTCCACCCAGCGTTCCCCCAAGTCTCCCGATAAAAATGATACCTCACTGGTGTGGGTAGGCCTAGCGCCCGCGACAGGAAATGCCCCAAAACACAACGTGGTCACCTCCCATTTGTTGACAGAAAACAGAGATGTTTTTTGCAAAGTGCCTACCTGTAGATTTTGGCCTCTAGCTCAGCCGGCACCTAGGGAAACCTACCAAACCTGTACATTTATGAAAACTAGAGACCTAGGGGAATCCAAGATGGGGTGACTTGTGGGGCTCTGACCAGGTTCTGTTACCCAGAATCCTTTGCAAACCTCAAAATGTGGCTAAAAAACACATTTTCCTCACATTTCGGTGACAGAAAGTTGTGGAATCTGGGAGGAGCCACAAATTTCCTTCCACCCAGCGTTCCCCCAAGTCTCCCGATAAAAATGATACCTCACTTGTGTGGGTAGGCCTAGCGCCCGCGACAGGAAATGCCCCAAAACACAACGTGGACACCTCCCATTTTTTGACCGAAAACTGAGGTGTTTTTTGCAAAGTGCCTACCTGTAGATTTTGGCCTCTAGCTCAGCCGGCACCTAGGGAAACCTACCAAACCTGTGCATTTTTGAAAACTAGAGACCTAGGGGAATCCAAGATGGGGTGACTTGTGGGGCTCTGGCCAGGTTCTGTTACCCAGAATCCTTTGCAAACCTCAACATTTGGCTAAAAAAACAAATTTTCCTCACATTTCGGTGACAGGAAGTTCTGGACTCTGAGAGAAGTCACAAATTTCCTTCCACCCAGCGTTCCCCCAAGTCTCCCGATAAAAATGATACCTCACTTGTGGGGGTAGGCCTAGCGCCCGCGACAGGAATTGCCCCAAAACACAAAGTGGACACCTCACATTTTTTGACAGAAAACAGGTGTTATTTGCAAAGTGCCTACCTGTAGATTTTGGCCTCTAGCTCAGCCGGCACCTAGGGAAACCTACCAAACCTGTGCATTTTTGAAAACTAGAGACCTAGGGGAATCCAAGATGGGGTGACTTGTGGGGGCTCTGACCAGGTTCTGTTACCCAGAATCCTTTGCAAACCTCAAAATTTTACTAAAAAAAACACATTTTCCTCACATTTCAGTGACAGAAAGTTGTGGGATGTGAGAGGAGCCACAAATTTCCTTCCACCCAGCGTTCCCCCAAGTCTCCCGATAGAAATTATACCTCACTGGTGTGGGTAGGCCTAGTGCCCGCGACAGGAAATGCCCCAAAACACAACGTGGTCACCTCCCATTTTTTGACAGAAAACAGAGGTGTTTTTTGCAAAGTGCCTACCTGTAGATTTTGGCCTCTAGCTCAGCCGGCACCTAGGGAAACCTACCAAACCTGTACATTTTTGAAAACTAGAGACCTAGGAGAATCCAAGATGGGGTGACTTGTGGGGCTCTGACCAGGTTCTGTTACCCAGAATCCTTTGCAAACCTCAAAATTTGGCAACACAAACACATTTTCCTCACATTTCGGTGACAGAAAGTTGTGGAATCTGAGAGGAGCCACAAATTTCCTTCCACCCAGCGTTCCCCCAAGTCTCCCGATAAAAATGATACCTCACTTGTGTGGGTAGGTTTAGCGCCCGCGACAGGAATTGCCCCAAAACACAACGTGGACACCTCCCATTTTTTGTCAGAAAACAGAGGTGTTTTTTGCAAAGTGCCTACCTGTAGATTTTGGCCTCTAGCTCAGCCGGCACCTAGGGAAACCTACCAAACCTGTGCATTTTTGAAAACTAGAGACCTAGGGGAATCCAAGATGGGGTGACTTGTGGGGCTCTGACCAGGTTCTGTTACCCAGAATCCTTTGCAAACCTCACAATTGTACTAAAAAAAACACATTTTCCTCACATTTCAGTGACAGAAAGTTGTGGAATGTGAGAGGAGCCACAAATTTCCTTCCACCCAGCGTTCCCCCAAGTCTCCCGATAGAAATGATACCTCACTGGTGTGGGTAGGCCTAGCGCCCGCGACAGGAAATGCCCCAAAACACAACGTGGTCACCTCCCATTTTTTGACAGAAAACAGAGGTGTTTTTTGCAAAGTGCCTACCTGTAGATTTTGGCCTCTAGCTCAGCCGGCACCTAGGGAAACCTACCAAACCTGTGCATTTTTGAAAACTAGAGACCTAGGGGAATCCAAGATGGGGTGACTTGTGGGGCTCTGACCAGGTTCTGTTACCCAGAATCCTTTGCAAACCTCAAAATTTTACTAAAAAAAACACATTTTCCTCACATTTCAGTGACAGAAAGTTGTGGAATGTGAGAGGAGCCACAAATTTCCTTCCATCCAGCGTTCCCCCAAGTCTCCCGATAAAAAAATGATACCTCACTTGTGTGGGTAGGCCTAGCACCCGCGACAGGAGACGCCCCAAAACACAACATTGACACCTCCCATTTTTTGACAGAAAACAGAGGTGTTTTTTGCAAAGTGCCTACCTGTAGATTTTGGCCTCTAGCTCAGCCGGCACCTAGGGAAACCTACCAAACCTGTACATTTTTGAAAACTAGAGACCTAGGAGAATCCAAGATGGGGTGACTTGTGGGGCTCTGACCAGGTTCTGTTACCCAGAATCCTTTGCAAACCTCAAAATTTGGCAACACAAACACATTTTCCTCACATTTCGGTGACAGAAAGTTGTGGAATCCGAGAGGAGCCACAAATTTCCTTCCACCCAGCGTTCCCCCAAGTCTCCCGATAAAAATGATACCTCACTTGTGTGGGTAGGTTTAGCGCCCGCGACAGGAATTGCCCCAAAACACAACGTGGACACCTCCCATTTTTTGTCAGAAAACAGAGGTGTTTTTTGCAAAGTGCCTACCTGTAGATTTTGGCCTCTAGCTCAGCCGGCACCTAGGGAAACCTACCAAACCTGTGCATTTTTGAAAACTAGAGACCTAGGGGAATCCAAGATGGGGTGACTTGTGGGGCTCTGACCAGGTTCTGTTACCCAGAATCCTTTGCAAACCTCAAAATTGTACTAAAAAAAACACATTTTCCTCACATTTCAGTGACAGAAAGTTTTGGAATGTGAGAGGAGCCACAAATTTCCTTCCACCCAGCGTTCCCCCAAGTCTCCCGATAGAAATGATACCTCACTGGTGTGGGTAGGCCTAGCGCCCGCGACAGGAAATGCCCCAAAACACAACGTGGTCACCTCCCATTTTTTGACAGAAAACAGAGGTGTTTTTTGCAAAGTGCCTACCTGTAGATTTTGGCCTCTAGCTCAGCCGGCACCTAGGGAAACCTACCAAACCTGTGCATTTTTTAAAACTAGAGACCTAGGGGAATCCAAGATGGGGTGACTTGTGGGGCTCTGACCAGGTTCTGTTACCCAGAATCCTTTGCAAACCTCAAAATTTTACTAAAAAAAACACATTTTCCTCACATTTCAGTGACAGAAAGTTGTGGAATGTGAGAGGAGCCACAAATTTCCTTCCATCCAGCGTTCCCCCAAGTCTCCCGATAAAAAAATGATACCTCACTTGTGTGGGTAGGCCTAGCACCCGCGACAGGAGACGCCCCAAAACACAACATTGACACCTCCCATTTTTGGACAGAAAACAGAGGTGTTTTTTGCAAAGTACCTACCCATAGATTTTGGCCTCTAGCTCAGCCGGCACCTAGGGAAACCTACCAAACCTGTGCATTTTATTAAACTAGAGACCTAGGGGAATCCAAGATGGGGTGACTTGTGGGGCTCTGACCAGGTTATGTCACCCAGAATCCTTTGCAAACCTCGAAATATGGCAAAACAAACACATTTTCCTCACATTTCGGTGACAGAAAGTTGTGGAATCTGAGAGGAGCCACAAATTTCCTTCCACCCAGCGTTCCCCCAAGTCTCCCGATAAAAATGATACCTCACTTGTGTAGGTAGGCCTAGCGCCCGCGACAGGAAATGCCCCAAAACACAACGTGGTCACCTCCCATTTGTTGACAGAAAACAGAGATGTTTTTTGCAAAGTGCCTACCTGTAGATTTTGGCCTCTAGCTCAGCCGGCACCTAGGGAAACCTACCAAACCTGTACATTTATGAAAACTAGAGACCTAGGGGAATCCAAGATGGGGTGACTTGTGGGGCTCTGACCAGGTTCTGTTACCCAGAATCCTTTGCAAACCTCAAAATTTGGCTAAAAAACACATTTTCGTCACATTTCGGTGACAGAAAGTTGTGGAATCTGGGAGGAGCCACAAATTTCCTTCCACCCAGCGTTCCCCCAAGTCTCCCGATAAAAATGATACCTCACTTGTGTGGGTAGGCCTAGCGCCCGCGTCAGGAAATGCCCCAAAACACAACGTGGACACCTCCCATTTTTTGACCGAAAACTGAGGTGTTTTTTGCAAAGTGCCTACCTGTAGATTTTGGCCTCTAGCTCAACCGGCACCTAGGGAAACCTACCAAACCTGTGCATTTTTGAAAACTAGAGACCTAGGGGAATCCAAGATGGGGTGACTTGTGGGGCTCTGGCCAGGTTCTGTTACCCAGAATCCTTTGCAAACCTCAACATTTCGCTAAAAAAACACATTTTCCTCACATTTCGGTGACAGGAAGTTCTGGACTCTGAGAGAAGTCACAAATTTCCTTCCACCCAGCGTTCCCCCAAGTCTCCCGATAAAAATTATACCTCACTTGTGGGGGTAGGCCTAGCGCCCGCGACAGGAATTGCCCCAAAACACAAAGTGGACACCTCACATTTTTTGACAGAAAACAGGTTTTATTTGCAAAGTGCCTACCTGTAGATTTTGGCCTCTAGCTCAGCCGGCACCTAGGGAAACCTACCCAACCTGTGCATTTTTGAAAACTAGAGACCTAGGGGAATCCAAGATGGGGTGACTTGTGGGGGCTCTGACCAGGTTCTGTTACCCAGAATCCTTTGCAAACCTCAAAATTTTACTAAAAAAAACACATTTTCCTCACATTTCAGTGACAGAAAGTTGTGGAATGTGAGAGGAGCCACAAATTTCCTTCCACCCAGCGTTCCCCCAAGTCTCCCGATAGAAATTATACCTCACTGGTGTGGGTAGGCCTAGTGCCCGCGACAGGAAATGCCCCAAAACACAACGTGGTCACCTCCCATTTTTTGACAGAAAACAGAGGTGTTTTTTGCAAAGTGCCTACCTGTAGATTTTGGCCTCTAGCTCAGCCGGCACCTAGGGAAACCTACCAAACCTGTACATTTATGAAAACTAGAGACCTAGGAGAATCCAAGATGGGGTGACTTGTGGGGCTCTGACCAGGTTCTGTTACCCAGAATCCTTTGCAAACCTCAAAATTTGGCTAAAAAACACATTTTCCTCACATTTCGGTGACAGAAAGTTGTGGAATCTGGGAGGAGCCACAAATTTCCTTCCACCCAGCGTTCCCCCAAGTCTCCCGATAAAAAAATGATACCTCACTTGTGTGGGTAGGCCTAGCACCCGCGACAGTAGACGCCCCAAAACACAACATGGACACCTCCCATTTTTGGACAGAAAACAGAGGTGTTTTTTGCAAAGTACCTACCTATAGATTTTGGCCTCTAGCTCAGCCGGCACCTAGGGAAACCTACCAAACCCGTGCATTTTGTAAAACTAGAGACCTAGGGGAATCCAAGATGGGGTGACTTGTGGGGCTCTGACCAGGTTCTGTTACCCAGAATCCTTTGCAAACCTCGAAATTTGGCAACACAAACACATTTTCCTCACATTTCGGTGACAGAAAGTTGTGGAATCTGAGAGGAGCCACAAATTTCCTTCCACCCAGCGTTCCCCCAAGTCTCCCGATAAAAATGATACCTCACTTGTGTAGGTAGGCCTAGCGCCCGCGACAGGAAATGCCCCAAAACACAACGTGGACACCTCCCATTTTTTGACAGAAAACAGAGGTGGTTTTTGCAAAGTGCCTACCTGTAGATTTTGGCCTCTAGCTCACCCGGCACCTAAGGAAACCTACCAAACCTGTGCATTTTTGAAAACTAGAGACCTAGGGGAATCCAAGATGGGGTGACTTGAGGGGCTCTGACTAGGTTCTGTTACCCAGAATCCTTTGCAAACCTCAAAATTTGGCTAAAAAACACATTTTCCTCACATTTCGGTGACAGAAAGTTGTGGAATCTGAGAGGAGCCACAAAGTTCCTTACACCAAGCGTTCCCCCAAGTCTCCCGATAAAAATTATACCTCACTTGTGTGGGTAGGTTTAGCGCCCGCGACAGGAATTGCCCCAAAACACAACGTGGACACCTCCCATTTTTTGTCAGAAAACAGAGGTGTTTTTTGCAAAGTGCCTACCTGTAGATTTTGGCCTCTAGCTCAGCCGGCACCTAGGGAAACCTACCAAACCTGTGCATTTTTTAAAACTAGAGACCTAGGGGAATCCAAGATGGGGTGACTTGTGGGGCTCTGACCAGGTTCTGTTACCCAGAATCCTTTGCAAACCTCAAAATTTTACTAAAAAAAACACATTTTCCTCACATTTCAGTGACAGAAAGTTGTGGAATGTGAGAGGAGCCACAAATTTCCTTCCATCCAGCGTTCCCCCAAGTCTCCCGATAAAAAAATGATACCTCACTTGTGTGGGTAGGCCTAGCACCCGCGACAGGAGACGCCCCAAAACACAACATTGACACCTCCCATTTTTGGACAGAAAACAGAGGTGTTTTTTGCAAAGTACCTACCCATAGATTTTGGCCTCTAGCTCAGCCGGCACCTAGGGAAACCTACCAAACCTGTGCATTTTATTAAACTAGAGACCTACGGGAATCCAAGATGGGGTGACTTGTGGGGCTCTGACCAGGTTCTGTCACCCAGAATCCTTTGCAAACCTCGAAATATGGCAAAACAAACACATTTTCCTCACATTTCGGTGACAGAAAGTTGTGGAATCTGAGAGGAGCCACAAATTTCCTTCCACCCAGCGTTCCCCCAAGTCTCCCGATAAAAATTATACCTCACTTGTGTAGGTAGGCCTAGCGCCCAAGACAGGAAATGCCCCAAAACGCAACGTGGACACCTCCCATTTTTTGACAGAAAACAGGGGTGGTTTTTGCAAAGTCCCTACCTGTAGATTTTGGCCTCTAGCTCACCCGGCACCTAGGGAAACCTACCAAACCTGTGCATTTTTGAAAACTAGAGACCTAGGGGAATCCAAGATGGGGAGACTTGAGGGGCTCTGACCAGGTTCTGTTACCCAGAATCCTTTGCAAACCTCAAAATTTGGCTAAAAAAACACATTTTCCTCACATTTCGGTGACAGAAAGTTGTGGAATCTGAGAGGAGCCACAAAGTTCCTTACACCCAGCGTTCCCCCAAGTCTCCCGATAAAAATGATACCTCACTTGTGTGGGTAGGCCTAGTGCCCGCGACAGGAATTGCCCCAAAACACAACGTGGACACCTCCCATTTTTTGTCAGAAAACAGGTGTTATTTGCAAAGTGCCTACCTGTAGATTTTGGCCTCTAACTCAGCCGGCACCTAGGGAAACCTACCAAACCGGTGCATTTTTGAAAACTAGAGACCTAGGGGAATCCAAGATGGGGTGACTTGTGGGGCTCTGACCAGGTTCTGTTACCCAGAATCCTTTGCAAACCTCAAAATTTTACTAAAAAAAAACACATTTTCCTCACATTTCAGTGACAGAAAGTTGTGGAATATGAGAGAAGCCACAAATTTCCTTCCACCCAGCGTTCCCCCAAGTCTCCCGATAAAAATGATACCTCACTGGTGTGGGTAGGCCTAGCGCCCGCGACAGGAAATGCCCCAAAACACAACGTGGTCACCTCCCATTTGTTGACAGAAAACAGAGATGTTTTTTGCAAAGTGCCTACCTGTAGATTTTGGCCTCTAGCTCAGCCGGCACCTAGGGAAACCTACCAAACCTGTACATTTATGAAAACTAGAGACCTAGGGGAATCCAAGATGGGGTGACTTGTGGGGCTCTGACCAGGTTCTGTTACCCAGAATCCTTTGCAAACCTCAAAATGTGGCTAAAAAACACATTTTCCTCACATTTCGGTGACAGAAAGTTGTGGAATCTGGGAGGAGCCACAAATTTCCTTCCACCCAGCGTTCCCCCAAGTCTCCCGATAAAAATGATACCTCACTTGTGTGGGTAGGCCTAGCGCCCGCGACAGGAAATGCCCCAAAACACAACGTGGACACCTCCCATTTTTTGACCGAAAACTGAGGTGTTTTTTGCAAAGTGCCTACCTGTAGATTTTGGCCTCTAGCTCAGCCGGCACCTAGGGAAACCTACCAAACCTGTGCATTTTTGAAAACTAGAGACCTAGGGGAATCCAAGATGGGGTGACTTGTGGGGCTCTGGCCAGGTTCTGTTACCCAGAATCCTTTGCAAACCTCAACATTTGGCTAAAAAAACAAATTTTCCTCACATTTCGGTGACAGGAAGTTCTGGACTCTGAGAGAAGTCACAAATTTCCTTCCACCCAGCGTTCCCCCAAGTCTCCCGATAAAAATGATACCTCACTTGTGGGGGTAGGCCTAGCGCCCGCGACAGGAATTGCCCCAAAACACAAAGTGGACACCTCACATTTTTTGACAGAAAACAGGTGTTATTTGCAAAGTGCCTACCTGTAGATTTTGGCCTCTAGCTCAGCCGGCACCTAGGGAAACCTACCAAACCTGTGCATTTTTGAAAACTAGAGACCTAGGGGAATCCAAGATGGGGTGACTTGTGGGGGCTCTGACCAGGTTCTGTTACCCAGAATCCTTTGCAAACCTCAAAATTTTACTAAAAAAAAACACATTTTCCTCACATTTCAGTGACAGAAAGTTGTGGGATGTGAGAGGAGCCACAAATTTCCTTCCACCCAGCGTTCCCCCAAGTCTCCCGATAGAAATTATACCTCACTGGTGTGGGTAGGCCTAGTGCCCGCGACAGGAAATGCCCCAAAACACAACGTGGTCACCTCCCATTTTTTGACAGAAAACAGAGGTGTTTTTTGCAAAGTGCCTACCTGTAGATTTTGGCCTCTAGCTCAGCCGGCACCTAGGGAAACCTACCAAACCAGTACATTTTTGAAAACTAGAGACCTAGGAGAATCCAAGATGGGGTGACTTGTGGGGCTCTGACCAGGTTCTGTTACCCAGAATCCTTTGCAAACCTCAAAATTTGGCAACACAAACACATTTTCCTCACATTTCGGTGACAGAAAGTTGTGGAATCTGAGAGGAGCCACAAATTTCCTTCCACCCAGCGTTCCCCCAAGTCTCCCGATAAAAATGATACCTCACTTGTGTGGGTAGGTTTAGCGCCCGCGACAGGAATTGCCCCAAAACACAACGTGGACACCTCCCATTTTTTGTCAGAAAACAGGTGTTATTTGCAAAGTGCCTACCTGTAGATTTTGGCCTCTAGCTCAGCCAGCACCTAGGGAAACCTACCAAACCTGTGCATTTTTGAAAACTAGAGACCTAGGGGTATTCACGATGGGGTGACTTGTGGGGCTCTGACCAGGTTCTGTTACCCAGAATCCTTTGCAAACCTCAAAATTTTACTAAAAAAAACAAATTTTCCTCACATTTCAGTGACAGAAAGTTGTGGAACATGAGAGAAGCCACAAATTTCCTTCCACCCAGCGTTCCCCCAAGTCTCCCGATAAAAATGATACCTCACTGGTGTGGGTAGGCCTAGCGCCCGCGACAGGAAATGCCCCAAAACACAACGTGGTCACCTCCCATTTGTTGACAGAAAACAGAGGTGTTTTTTGCAAAGTGCCTACCTGTAGATTTTGGCCTCTAGCTCAGCCGGCACCTAGGGAAACCTACCAAACCTGTACATTTATGAAAACTAGAGACCTAGGGAATCCAAGATGGGGTGACTTGTGGGGCTCTGACCAGGTTCTGTTACCCAGAATCCTTTGCAAACCTCAAAATTTGGCTAAAAAACACATTTTCCTCACATTTCGGTGACAGAAAGTTGTGGAATCTGGGAGGAGCCACAAATTTCCTTCCACCCAGCGTTCCCCCAAGTCTCCCGATAAAAATGATACCTCACTTGTGTGGGTAGGCCTAGCGCCTGCGACAGGAAATGCCCCAAAACACAACGTGGACACCTCCCATTTTTTGACCGAAAACTGAGGTGTTTTTTGCAAAGTGCCTACCTGTAGATTTTGGCCTCTAGCTCAGCCGGCACCTAGGGAAACCTACCAAACCTGTGCATTTTTGAAAACTAGAGACCTAGGGTAATCCAAGATGGGGTGACTTGTGGGGCTCTGGCCAGGTTCTGTTACCCAGAATCCTTTGCAAACCTCAACATTTGGCTAAAAAAACTCATTTTCCTCACATTTCGGTGACAGGAAGTTCTGGAATCTGAGAGAAGTCACAAATTTCCTTACACCAAGCGTTCCCCCAAGTCTCCCGATAAAAATGATACCTCACTTGTGTGGGTAGGCCTAGCGCCCGCGACAGGAAATGCCCCAAAACACAACGTGGACACCTCCCATTTTTTGACCAAGAACTGAGGTGTTTTTTGCAAAGTGCCTACCTGTAGATTTTGGCCTCTAGCTCATCCGGCACCTAGGGAAACCTACCAAACCTGTGCATTTTTGAAAACTATAGACCTAGGGGAATCCAAGATGGGGTGACTTGTGGGGCTCTGACCAGGTTCTGTTTCCCAGAATCCTTTGCAAACCTCAAACTTTGGCTAAAAAAACACATTTTCCTCACATTTCGGTGACAGAAAGTTGTGGAATCTGGGAGGAGCCACAAATTTCCTTCCACCCAGCGTTCCCCCAAGTCTCCCGATAAAAATGATGCCTCACTGGTGTGGGTAGGCCTAGCTCCCGTGACAGGAAATGCCCCAAAACACAAAGTGGACACCTCCCATTTTTTGACAGAAAACTGAGGTGTTTTTTGCAAAGTGCCTACCTGCAGATTTTGTCCTCTAGCTCAGCCGGCACCTAGGGAAACCTCCCAAACTTGTGCATTTTTGAAAACTAGAGACCTAGGGGAATCCAAGATGGGGTGACTTGTGGGGCTCTGACCAGGTTCTGTTACCCAGAATCCTTTGTAAACCTCAAACTTTGGCTAAAAAAACACATTTTCCTCACATTTCGGTGACAGAAAGTTGTGGAATCTGAGAGGAGCCACAAATTTCCTTCCACTCAGCGTTCCCCCACGTCTCCCAATAAAAATGATACCTCACTTGTGTGGGGGGGCCAGGTGCCTGCAACAGAATGAGGCCAAAAACTTGTAGAGATAGAGGGGATAGCACAGCGAGTTGATAAGGACTTATTCTTCTTTTATACATCTTTAGGCTGACTCTGCTTTGGGGACCCACACAAGTGAGGTGTCATTTTACTTGGGAGACGGAGACTGAGGGGAACGCTGGGGAGTAGGAATTTTGTGCTGGAGCGGTGATTGTACAAACGAAAGTCAGGAAAATATGCTTTTTTAAAGCAAATTTTGAGGTTTGCAGAGGAGTCTGGGTAAGAAAATGTTGGGGGATCTACGCAAGCCACACCTCCCTGGACTCCTTCGGGTGTATAGTTTTAAAAAATGTCTGGGTTTGGTAGGTTTCCCTAGATGAAGGCCGCACCCAGGATCAAAAACATAGGTACCCCCTCCCCCCAAACACAGGTAGTTTTGTAATATATCATTTTGATGTGTCCACATACGTCTGTGATGTGCCAAACACTAAAATTGTGAAAAGAAACGCACTTAGGTTATGTGAAAAAGACCCCTCACCCAACAACCAAGTTGGTGGCATGCTTCATCATCGGGGTCCCACCTGAGACACCTAGCGTGTCTCAAGTGTGCTGCGATGCCTGATTACAGCGGAGCAGGTTTTGTCATTTGTACCACACATACTGGTTGCATTTGGCACGAGGGTGAGTGATGGTTCAGTAGATAAAATTTTATTAACAAGAGATTTCACAAAAGTGAAATGCACTGGTAATAATTGAAAGGCCAAAAAACTGAACCAATGACTCACAGCTCGTGAGCTGTAAAGCCACGGCAAGGCACCAACCGCTTTACAGTCCATTCACACACCTTTCATACATGACATGCACAAGACCATTCACGCCGCCAGCCACGGGCCCAGCACATTGCAACACACGCATCGACAGACAGCGCCAGTCAAGGGCCCATCACTTTCATACGCCCACATGCCTTATACAGCAATCACACCAGCTTATGAGTGTGTGGACTGTAGTTTGGCTGGCACTGCTAGCCAAGCGCCAGCCCACCCATACCGCCAGCCAAGCGCCACCCCAAGCACACCGCCAGCCAAGCACCACCCCACCCATACCGCCAGCCAAGCGCCACCCCAAGCAGACCGCCAGCCAAGCGCCACCCCACCCACACAGCCAGCCAAGCGCCACCCCACCCATACCGCCAGCCAAGCGCTACCCCACCCATACCGCCAGCCAAGCGCCAACCCACCCATACCGCCAGCCAAGCACCACCCCATGCACACCGCCATCACTTTTTGTTTGTTTATAAGCAACAAAGAAACCACTAACTAATTATAAAATAAGTACAAAACTACAAACGCAAAAGCTCTAACTAAATACATGACAGTGATGCCAACCGTGAAACTCAACATATGAAAATATAAAACAGGCAGTTTACGCTCACTGTATTTCCCAAAAGATTTTCCTTGTGTGGTAACTTCTAAAACAGCTGGGCACACATAGCCCAGGCTTTGAAGGGCATTTGGGGCAGTACATCCGGCTCTCCCTCCGGATTGATGTCCGGGCACATACTCTACATTTCTTTGTGGGCAAGTCTTTTTTGGGAGTGGGAGGAATGTGATCTGGAAAGTGCTGATCTTTCAATCTAGCCACATCCTCCACCACTTCTACTCTAGGAACTCTTGCCTGTCCCACCACAATAAGGCTTTCTGTCACTGACTCCTGAAATTTAACAAATGTCATCCTTGACTCAGGTAAACAATCCTTGAACACAATAAAAGCATTAAAAGTTGCCAAATGAAATAAATGTAGGGCCAATTTTTTATACCACACGTAAGACTTACGAAGAACAGTGTAAGGTTCCAACCTCTGATCTACTCTATCAACACCACCCATGTGCCTATTGTAGTCCAAAATGCACGCAGGTTGTGCACACTTCCGCAACCTGACCCCAAACAGTCACAGGGGAAGTACTTTCATTATGGATGGTAGATAGCATGTACTCATCCCTCCTGTCTGAAAATTTCAGAGCTAGCAGCACATTATTCCGCAAGGCACTGCACTGTCCCCTCTCAAGTTTTTTACAGACAAGCTCCCTTTGGTAGCCTTTCCGGTTAGAACGGATTGTGCCACAAGCAACAGTGTCCACTCTAAACTACTCCTTGAACAACTGCACTCCAGTGTAGAAATTATCTACGTACAAATGGTGACCTTTGTTAAACAGTCGTCTACCAAGTTCCCACACAATTTTTTCGCTAACTCCAAAAGTGGCCGGACAACCAGGAGGGTCAATACTGGAATCCCTACCAGTGTAGACCCGGAAATTATACACATATCCTGTACTGCTTTCTGACAGCATATACAATTTAATCCCATACCGTGCCCTCTTACTAGGAATGTACTGCTTAAAAACTAAACGCCCCTTGAAAAGGACCAAAGACTCGTCCACACTTATCTCTTTGCCAGGAACATAGACCTCTGAAAACCGATCTACAAAATGATTAAGGACAGGCCTAATCTTAAAAAGACGGTCACAATCAGGGTGATCTCGTGGCAAGGCTAAAGCATTGTCTACAAAATGCAGCATACGAAGAAGAAGCAACTAGCGATTACGTGTCATAGTTGCAGGAAATATAGCCGTTGCCATCAAGGGACTAGTAGACCAATAAGAAGCCAGTGACGGCTTCCTGATCAACCCCATCAAAAAAGTTAAACCTAAAAACTTTTTCATCTCTTCCAGATATGTAGGAACCCACTGAGTAGCTCTAGACTGAAGCTTAAGTCTGGCAGCGCTGTCCCTCAAATATTACTCTGCGTACAAATTAGTCTGCTCCACAATCTCTTCCAAAAATACATCGTCCATAAACAAGTGAAAGTAATGGACAGGCAAAAAGTTTTCCGTATTGATTCTACACCCTGGGAGACCAGTAAATGCAGGTAACTGTGGCTGCTCCATGTTTGGAACAATCCAGGTGCCGGTCTTCTAATGGGAAACCCTTCAGCCCCAGGCTGCTGCACTCTTGGCACATCAATGTCCTCCTCTACAACAGGCCCTTCATCTGCACTGAGAGTAGCTTCCTCATCAGAAGAATACTCTCAGACAGAAAACTCACTGCCATAATCTCTCACTTCCTCCTCTGCCTCAGATGCAGAGTCAGTCTCGTAGTCATGGTCTTAAGACGACTCAAACAGCATGCCAAACACCTGCTGAGCGGTCACTCTGCAGCTAGCCATGATCCACACTAACAACAAATGGATTGCCAACAACAACTAGCACTAAAATAAGTAATAAACAAAGTGTAGCTTTATCACAAAGAGTTATGTACTAAAAGACTATACCACTCACTAGCCTGAAAAAGCTACTCACCAGCAACTACTCTGCACAGACACAGCAATCACCAATGATATCCCACTAAAAAGAAAAAAGCAAATTAGACATATGACAACACAAATATCATTGTGCTCCAATCTAAGGACAATTTCACACACAATACTGCATTTAGTACACCACCTACAAACATGTCATTCATGCATGTCAATAATACTCCTTTGGAGTAAATTGCTTTCACTTACCTAAAACATGCAACTATGCAAACCGCAGGACAGCTACTGCCAAAACCGCAAGGATCCACAGCAAAGGAAGCAAAAGCTTTGAACTACAACAAAAAGAAGAAATAAACTGTTATAATCACAAATACAAATACTTCGCCAGTTGACAAACACCCCACCTCCAAGAACTTAGAAATTGTCCCTGGTGCCTAAGTGGATTCTGCCCCCTTTGGGGGCAGATGGGCATAAAACAAATTAGCCGATCTGACCCCCTTGGGCAACAGCTCTGTGCCCCCTTTAGGGGGCGACCCTTCCCAAAGGGCGCACCCCCAGCACAAAACAAAAAAAGGGGGAAAAAAAAAATCCCTGGCGTATTGGTGGTTTCTGCCCTCCTTGGGGGCAGATGGGCCTACAAAAATAGGCCCATCTGCCCCCAAAGGGGGCAGAGATGGCCAATACGAAATTTCCCCACTTTGGGGGGCGACCCTTGCCCAAGGGGTGCCCCCAAACACACACCACACACACACACACCACACAATCCCTGGCGCCTAGCCTGTTTCGACCCCCCCGGGGGCCAGATTGCCCAAAAACATGGCTGATCTGCCCTTGGGGGGGCCAAAACAGAAAAAAAAATAGCCCCCCAGGGGAGCGACCCTTGCCCAAGGGGTCGTCCCCAAATAAACTTAGAAAAGTAAATCCCTGGTGTCTAGTGGGTTTTAACCACCCCCCCCCCCCCCCGGGGGCAGATCGGCCGAAAAATCAGCCGATCTGCCCCCGGGGGGCCAAAATACTAAATAAAATAGACCCCCAGGGGAGCGACCCTTGCCCAAGGGGTTGCCCCCAAAATAAACTTATAAAACTAAATCCCTGGTGTCTAGTGGATTTCGTCCCCCCCGTGGGGGCAGATCGGCTGAAAATCATCCGGGAACCGGTGCCTTGGACGAGATCACCTCGTCCAAGGCACCCTAGGGGTTAACTAAATTCAAAATCTTCTTTTTTACATCCGATAAAAAACAAGTTAAGTTGTGTCTATGTGCATATAAGATATCAAAACATGTTTGAGGAATCCTGCAATTATTATTATTTCCAAAGGAGATGGGCGTCTATTCAAATGTACAATTATAGAAATTTCTAAAAGAACCATGTCATAATTGGAGAAATAATATTGATAATGTCCTGTCCCATAAAATCAACTCAACAACAAACTACATTAATTTCCAAAAGTCACAGGGATGTGGTGATAAGTAATACCCTCTGAAACAGAAGCAGGCAACTGAGTACGTACATAGCAGTTTCTTGCCTTCATGGTTGCTACATATTCATGTAACAAATGAAAATATACATTTACAGAATAATCTCCCCTAGAAGTATCTACGTGTAATACTTTGTCATTTAGTTTGGAAAGGAATATCGGAAGACGCTCCTCCCTCTACAGAATTAGTGGGGGAAAACAGTCCTACTACCAATGTTATTAATATAATAAGCAAAACAAGCAGTAAAGCACCTATTATACAACTACGCCTTTCTTTAATTTATCAAGCAAATTAAGGCAGCAATAAATGTCTCTTTGTTAATTATATCAATGTAATCAGGAAAATAAGGCTCAAAAGTTACAAAGTTCAAAGTTAATTCAGTATTCGTACATCTAAATCTTCATGAGGCTTCTTTACCCTACTCTGTGTTCTTCTAAATGACATCCCATTTTCTTCTACTAAGGCTTAAGTGTCTTCCAAAGTTCTCGATCCCGATCAATATAAAAGCCTCTAATATGTGCACAAACTAAGCTCAATCACAATGACCAGTTCATGGAGGCTCAGCTGAACCAGTATGCTGATGCCAACTTTCCCAGAATTCTCGGTCCGTATCATTTGCAAAGTAGGTCCATTTATGCGACTTGGTACTCGTGCTCTTTTTGACTTTCTCTGTTTTACACCATCATCTTCACTTTCACTCAGATCGGAATTCTCTGTTTCCTGCAGTCGCTGATGGCACGCTCTATCTGGGTAGATTCACTCCTTCTCGCTCATGTCATCTAGGCCATCGGTCTCCAGCCTCCACTCGTCTTCTGGTAGCACTTGTTCCCTCACCATGGTCTGATTTGGAGTCTGACTCCTGCACCTCAGGACATGCTTCATTTGTTCTGCTTCAGAGTCAGACTTGATCGCTCTAGACTCTCTTCTGCATGGTCAGACTCAGGTTGGCCCTCAACAGTTTGGTTTACCTGCATGGTTGTCTTTCACACACTACTTGCTCTTCCAGGACCGGCGTTATTTCATCAACAGGACCCTCCACCCTGTGAGTGTGAGAAGCATGGATCAAGTTAGGGAGACCTCCACAATTAACAGCAGTTGCTGTCACCGGGGTCACCTGATAAGGCCCATCCCAACGAAGCTCCACACACGTCTTCCTGACGTGTTTCTTCACCAAGACCCAGTCGCTGGGACTAAGGTCATGGCACTGTTGTTGTGGTAAGGCTGTGACTGTTCAAACCTGAAGAGACACAGAATGCACCACATCAGCTCGTCCCTTGCAATAGTCTAGGACCATGTCATCAGTTATATTCACAACTGCATTCACAGGAATCGCTGGCAGTCTCATTGCCCTCCCCATAAGGATTTTGTGGGGAGACAATCCATTCTTTTGATCAGGTACACTCGAATGAATTATCAACAGAAGAAGCAAGGCATCAGGCCACAAATTGAAGCACAAACCTTTGCAATCTCAATTTCAGTGTGCCATTCACTTGTTCAACAAGACCCAAAGCCTCAGGTCGATAACTGCAATGTAGTCTATGATCCATCTGTAATGCTGTGCATAACAATTTTAGGACCTCAGTATTGAAATGAGTTCCTCGATCTGATTTCAAAGAGGTTCGGAAGCTAAACCTCGTGATAAGTTCTCTCAATTACAGTTTTGCCACAGTAATACTATCATTTCGCCTAGTTGGTACCCTTCAACCCAATAAGAAAAGACACATACAATGACCAAAACGTACCTCAATCCACTGCACAAAGGCATCTCAATGAAATCCATCTGAATTCTGTTAAAGGCTCCTCCTGACATCCCTAAATACTCAACGTAACTGCAGTACTCTCCCAACTTTGATCTTTTGACACAGAACACACCTGTGACACAGTGCTTCAACCATTACTCTGAATTTAGGATGGAACCAAGTTTGCCTGAACAACCTCACCATAGTATCCCTACCAATGTGAGCAGGGCCACGGACATGTTGAGTCATAGGTGGTAACAGACTATTTAGCAACACTGGCCTCCCATCCATTGAAATCCAAATGTCATCATCTCTTTTGTCACAATCTGCTCTAACCCAACCTTGTTGTTCTTCCTCAGACACTTCTTCATGTAATCTTTTCACCTCATCCCAGGTGTCACCTGTTGTCAAAAAGAGGTTAAAGTTAGTCTCATCCATTCTTTCATTCGTGAATTCTCCATTAAATGTTCGAACACTATGTGCACAATACCTTGCAATTCACCGGCGTACCAAATCCCTAAAGTCACATGATCATCTCCACATTGATGTGCAGAACACTTAACCACCGCAACCTGTAAGGGCAAATGGAGTGCATTGAGAAGAGTTTTCACCTGTTCACCATTCCAGATTGGTGATCCAGAGGACGTCTTAAATCCTCGCTGAGACCACAGTTGCCCGAAGCCATAAACAAAACCTAAGCCATACTGACTATCGGTGAAGATCGTCACTTTCAATTGATCAGAAACACAGTATGATCTTTACAGAGCAATCAGCTCAGCCACTTGAGCTAAAAATATTCCTTGAAACCAAGAAACTTTGACAACTCCAGACAAAGTACAGACAGCATAGGCTGCTCTCAGACTTCCTCCACTGTCTCCCACCACAAGCCATCAACATAAAGGACATAATCAGATTGGTGCAATGGTTCATTTCATAGGTATGGTCTGCGTTTGGCACATAGTTCAGTGAGATCAAGGCAATCGTGGTCTCCCTCACAGTCTTCAACTGATCCTTGACCCACTACTGGCAATCAAGTGGCAGGTTTCAAAATTTCACATTGTTTAACTGTTACGTTGTCCGCAGCCAAAAACACTTGCTCATATTTTGTAAGTCTACTGCTGGTAAGATATAGAATGTGTGTCCTCATCAATAAGAGTTCAACTGAATGAGCCATGTCCACAATAAATGGATGACCTATAACAATTGCAGTGCAAACTGTAGCCACCACTTTAAAGCAGCCAGGCAAAGCAGACGCAACAGGATCTAACAAAGCAGAAAAATATGCCACTGGCCTTCTGGCATTTCCATGCGTTTGTGTCAGCACAGAGAGAGCATAGCCCTTCCTCTCACTGCAGAAAAGTACAAAAGATTTAGTACAATCGACATCCCTAGAGCTGAGGCATGACAGCGAGATTCTTTCAGCTCAAGAAATGCAACTAGGCATTTGCTGTCCCGTGGTACTGGATCAGGCACATCCTTGTGCGTCAGCATCTGTAAAGGTTTGGCCACTGAGGAAAAATTTGTATCCACTGTCTATAGTAGCCCACCATTCCCAAAAACATTCAGCCCTCCCTCTGTGTAGCTGGTGGACCCATTTTCAGTACAGCTGAAATCCTCTCTTGTGACACCTTTCCCACTCCTTTCGCAATTTGATGTCCAAGGTATTGAAATTGTTTCTGACAATATTGCAACTTCTTTAGGGACACCTTATGTCCGTTCTCAGCCAAGTGGCTCAACAATGCACTAGTATCCGGTTTTCATGCTTCTTGAGTATTCTACACCACCATCAGAATGTTGATGTACTGAATCAAGACTGAATTGCAAGGCATAATCTGAGATTTAAGATTTTTCTTTAGAATCTGATTAATGATCGCAGGAGATTCAGTATATTCATGTGTGACAAAACTCCATGTTAAGGCCCTGGTTCTGAGCCAGAACGCAAAAAGGAACTGACTGTCCTCATGCAGCCGTATCGAAAAGAAGACCTGACACAGGTCAATGACAGTGAACCACTCAGCCTCACATGGAATTTGAAACAGTATCACAGCTAGATTTGGTACCACAGGGCAACAGGGAACAACAGTATTGTTTACTTTCCTCACATCTTCTATAATCCTGTACTTTCCATTCAGTTTTTGAAGAACCATGATGGGAGAGTTACAAGGACTTCCTATTATCTCCTTCAGAATTCCCTGCTGAATCATTGACTCGATTACAGGAGTTATTCCAGCAATCCTCTCAGGGGTCAAATTATATTTTGCGATCTTTTGAACCTCAACATTTGGTCTGACCATAATTCAGACAGGTTCTACACCTTTTATCAGTCTGATTTCCTTTCCTAAAAAATCCTACACTTTATGCTTAACAGTTTCCCTCAAATCTAAGGGCAGATCATCAATTGTCAACAAAGTCAGTAACGTGCAATAGGCCTAATTTTTCATCAACTTGAAGGCACCATCTTCATCTTGATTATAAACCTCTATTCCTGATGGGGTACAATAAATGACATAATTTAATGTCGCCAACAAATTTATTCCCAATAGATTCACTGGACTATGGTCACATAATATGAACTTGTGCCTGTCTTCAAAGGATCCTATATTAACTGAAACTGGGACAGTTTCCTGAACTGTCATCTGTTTATTTTCCATACCGACAACTTGGATTGTTTTTCCCGAGAGGTGTAGGGTTGGGACTTCCACTGTTCTCAGAGTAGAACTGGTAGCACCAGTGTCAACCAAAAATTACATGGGGTGGCCATCCATTTCACTACCTAGAAATGGTACACTCTAGTCTATCTCTAAGGCTGAGCCAAGTACAAAGTCTACCACTCCTCTCAGGCACCATCAAGCTGAACTATCAGAGCCATTTCTTTCACCTGTGTCAAACAACAGATACTGCTGGAACGGATTTCCACTCTGTGTTCCATTCACATTCATCCTCAGACCTTGATTAGATGTTGTTTTTGCCATTAGCATTTTGCTATGACATCAGAGGTTGAGGGACTTGCATGGTCAGGGCTTGGGGCACATTGAAATTTTGACTCCCAGGTCTTTGAACTCCCTGCATCTGGTTAAAGTTATTATTCAGCGGAGGTACAAACCCTACGTTTTGAGCTTGATTAGCAGGATTTAAATGACATCCCCTCTTCCAATGTCCTAGCTTGTTACAAACATTCCTGTACTCGTATCTATTGGGATACCTCATCTCCCTTGTGTTGGATTTTGTGATTGCTGATATACACCTTGCATTGTGCCTCCATTACACACAGGTACGGGCATCTGACTAGTTCTCTGAGCTGCTTTCATCTGAGCAAGCATAAACTTCTCTTCGAGCTTTTTCTGCTTCATTTCTATTTCATCATGGCAGTATTTAGCATAACGCAAAATCTCATCAATGGACTTGTTCTGCCATCAAATCAAATGCTGCTGGATCATTAAACTAATCTCTGGTCTCAAACCTGTTACAAACCTTGACACATAATGTCCCATATCTTTTGCTTCTAAAGTCTGCATACCACTATACTGTTTGAATGTATGTTGCAATCTCTCATAATAGGCATGTATCGTCTCCTTTGGTTCTTGAGTTGTCATGTCAATTTTGACCAAATCAACATCCTGAGGGGGCACCTTCCCTTTTAGTAACATTATGAACTCCTGATATTTCCTCATAACAAACGGTGAAGGACCCTTGGTTATTAGATTCCCAGGAGGTTCCTTCTCAGGCCAGTGAACAGCTATCCTACACTCCCCCCACAAATCACTTGCAACGACAATGTCGAAAAACGTGTTCAAATCAACCCACAACACCTCTAAAAACTTCACAAACCTTTCAACATGTTTGTACCATTCAACTGGCTCCTCTCACAATTTTGGAAAGTCATTGTTAAATGATGCAAGAATCACTCCTATTCCATGGCACATGTACAAAACCTCCACCAGGCACTTCTCTCAAAGGTAGAGTTACAATGCTTCGCTCTGCTCCAACTGGAGGTGGTTCACCAGAAGGTTTCTTCATCTCTTTCGTTTTTGCCCATTTTGTCTTCTATTTATCCAATTCATTCAATTTCCTAATGTTATGAATCAGTTACATAATAGTCCTGGTGTCCTCATCTCAGAAATATCTTTCTCACTAAAACACACCCGATAACTTATTTGCAAGCTTTTTGTTTTGTTGAAATCTACTTCATATTTCCGTGCCACTTCTGCCAACTTATCATGTATTTGGCCCGCTCATTTAGTAATGTCCCTACATATGAGAGCAAGCTCATCTTCATGATATGTATCTAGCCTCTCCAACCGAAGATTTCCAACAATCATCGCGTCTAGTTTTGCTACTTATTTAGTCACATCTAAAATTCTCTCCCTTGGGTTGATGGAAGCGTTCCCTCACTCACCTCTGTGCTCGCTTTAGATGGAGTTTTTCCATTAAAGAATTGTACCCATTCATCTATTTCCTTGGCACTAATGGATTGTGCAACCACAGGAATCTTCAGGGTGGACAAATTTCCCTGACTCAAATATGGTTCCCAGATGGGAGTAGTATGAGTAAGCATCTTTTGATATCACCCTACTGAAGCACATCCTGACATGTTCATTGTCATATCTGCTCTTGCCCCACATGGAGTACTAGCATAAGTTTGAATTAAAGGATTGGCACTCAAAACTTTGGAGACTCCACTTTGTCTTGCAGTGTTCCCAGGTACATTCAGATTATACATATTTCTCCCAGGGCCTTCTGTCTTGTACATAGGAACAATTGGACCAATAGTGAGAGGAACTGAAAAAGCATCCACAAAACTAATTTGTAGGATCAATGGTGTTAGACCTTGCATCCTTGGCGTGGTCTCCCTTTAATTTTGTCCTCTACTTCCCAGGTAGTGGCTGTGTGCTGGACTCTGTTTTTGCTGTTTTTATGACTCTGGGCACTTTACCACTGCTGACCAGTGCAAAAGTACAAGTGCTCCCTATGTGAAATTGTATGTCTAATTGGCTTTTCCGTAATTGGCATGTTTGATTTAGTAGTAAGACCCTAGCAAAGTGTGCTAGAGGTGCCTAGGGCCTGTAAATCAAATGCTACTAGTGGGCCGGAAGCACTAATTGTGCCACCCGCATGAGTAGCCCTTTAAAAATGGCTCACACCTGCCACTTCAGTGTCTGTGTGTGCAGTTGCCAGGCCCAAACCTTCCCTTTTAGTACATGTAAGGCAATCCTAGGTAGACCCTAGTGAGCTCCATTTGGAGTTTGGGGTCTCTGGACTCACAAATTAAAAATACATTTTTTAGTACAGTTGGTTTTTAGATTGTTAGTTTGAAAATGCCACTTTTAGAAAGTAGGCATTTTCTTGCTTAAACCATTCTGTGACTCTGCCTGTTTGTGGATTCCCTGTTTGGGTCAGACTGACAGTTGCAAATCTCCACTAGACGGTGACACAAAGGGAGCTGGGGTGTAGCCTGCATATCTTGATGGGCCATCTGGGCTAGATTGGAGGGAAGAGTGATCACTTACACTTGAAGAGCTGTGCCTGCCCTCACAGAATGAAGTCTCCAACCCTCTGGTATGTGTCTGGTGTCTGGCCTGGGTAAGGCAGGATCCTGTAAACAAAAGAGACTTTTCTTTGAAGTTGGGCAGCTCCAAAGGCAGAAAGTGGTATAAGTATTGGACCCAAAACCCCAGACTTTAGATTACTTCAAGAGTTGCTTCTGGAACCAAGAGGAACCTCTGCCAAGGAGAACAGCTGAAGAGCTGAGGAGCGGTGCTGCCCCTACCTGTGACTGTGCTTTGTTGGGCTATCCTGCAGTCGTTGCTTCTGCCTTTGAAAGGGGACAAAGACTGGACTTTGTGGTATATTCCTGATTGTTAAGAATCTCCAAGGGCTTCATCTGAGCTTGCCCCCTGTTCTGAAGTCTCAGGGACATCAAAGACTTTCTCTGCCAGCACCTGGACTCTCTGCTGAGACTCCAGCCCTGCCAAATGGTACCTAATCCAGTCCCTGTGCCCTTGAAAGGAGATGCTGATGGAAAATCAAGACGATCCAAGGAAATTGACTTCAGACAACTCCAGACTGATGGCACTGTCGAATTCCATGATAGCACCTGCAACCAAAATCGTGGGCCTCGCTGGAGTGCGACGACACCGCAGGCCAGAAGCTGCTGCAGTCTTGCTGAAGTCCGTGACACTGTGGAAGTCGCCGCACCATGTTGTGACCATCGGATACCAACTCCGCCGGAAGTGCACAGATCCAAAGTTTCAGACCGATGCCGACTCATCTCCAACGCTCCGCAGCAAGGACGTCTCTTTGTGGCACCTCTGCTCCTTCACTCCGCAGCACCAGAAGCGACGCTGCCTCGATCCAGTGACGCCGTGATCCCCAACTCTGTGCACTGGCTTGTTTCCTCATTTTCACAAGGTGCTGTACCTGGGAGGTCTGTGTGACTCCGTGACCGGCGCCATTGTTGTTGGATTGTTGGGAAGGACTCCATCACGATGCAGTGATATCATCTAATCAAAGCATTTGTGTTTCTAAGTGCTATATTAAAGTTTAATCTCAAAAAATTCATAACTTTGTGTATGTTGGATCTTTGTGGTTATGGTCTTGTTTTGTTTAGATAAATATCCCCTAATTTCCTAAACTGGTGTGGTGTTCATTGTGTGGTGTTTTCTCTGTATTTGTGTGTGTGTTGGTACAAATACTTTACACATTGTCTCTGTGTTAAGCCTTTCTGCTCGTGCCAAGCTACCAAGGGGGTGAGCAGGGCTTAATCAGGTGTGTTTCTCCTTTGCCCTGAGTAGAGTGAGGGTCCTTGCTTGTACAGGGGGCAACCTGACTGCCAAAGACCCCATTTCTAACATTGGTGATCAGCGGTGAGGATTGAACTGGTATTTGTACTTGACATACAGTGATTAAGTGTACACTACTATTTTCAGTGAAGGCCATTATGTAACTACATAACACTTGTTTTGTGAATTTGCTTTTTTCTTTTCTTGGACTTGATCTACTTCAATTTTTTTACTTTTGAACTTATCATTTGGAACTCTTCGTTCTGTATTGGAACTTTGCATTTTCTTTACTTGCATAATGTCTCAATCCAGCTGGAGCTGTTTTTGAGTTGGAGAGTTATACAATTGTTCAACTGAAACAGTTCAGTAAGAATCTTGCCTGTCCTGTTAGGAGCCATGTCAGGATGGAGGAGCTGCAAAAGACACTGAGGGCCTTGGTGACAGACAAGGAGGTTGGGCGCACACAGAGGAGGAGATTGAGGGTGAGGAGGTGCAAGACAGCCATAAGGGCTTAGTAGAAGTACCTGTACTGGCTGGGTGGAGGGTCTCCAGTGGGGGTAGCTGTGTGTCCTCCAAGGGTGTGACTCCTGAAGAGTTGCAGGACAGACAGTCAGAGAGAATGCACCAATTTGAGTTGGAGAAGCTCGAAATGGAGATGCAGGAGAGGAGTCTGGCTATTGACAAGAAGAAAATACTGCTGGCTCATGAGCTTAGTTTAAGGGAACTAGATCAGAAGAGCCAGTCTAGTAGAGATGGTGGCAGTAGTACCGCAGTGCAGCCTGAAAGGAGGGTTCACATTCCTAAAGACCTAGTTAAGGATTACAAGGGGAGGATGATATATACTTGTGGTTCAAGGGGTATGAGTGTGCTTTCCACATTAACTTGGTCCTTGAAGCACATTGGGGGTGGTTCTGTGGATGCACTTTGAGGTAGAGGACAGGGACGCTCTGAGATCCTTAGGGGATCCTCAAGGGCTCACCTACACTATCACAAAGGACACCCTACTAACAAGGTCTCACCACTGAGCAGTATAATGACAAGTTTAGGTCCTACAAGAAGAAGGAATCCCAAAGATGGTTAGAATGTATTGACTCTTTCTGCAGGTCACTGGATGGTTAGGTGAAGAGCAGTAAGGTAACAACGTATGAGGGGCTTTTCAACGTAATTGCTTGGGAGCACTTCTACAGTCTTTGTTTTCCAGAGCTGCACCAGCACCTGATTGATAGCAAGCTGACTGACCCCAGGAAGCTTGTGCAGGAAGCGGACCACTGGGAGAGCACCAGGGTCAAAAGGAGGTATTTGGGAGACCATGCCAAGGTTGGGCAGGGTCCCTCTCAGAAGAAATGAGGAGGGAAGGGTAAACAGGGGGAGTTCTCTAAAGGGCCCCAACCTAGTTACCAGGGTAAGGATTCCCAGCCCCCACTTGAAAAGAAGCCATGGTTTTCTAAAAGAAAACCTGCAGAGTGGGGTCCCCGCAAGTGTTATGCATGTGGCCAGGTCGGTCACGTGAGGTGGGATCCAAAATGGCCCAAGTGGACACCGGCACCCACTGGTACTCAGTAACAGGTTTTGGCCAGTCTAGCAATTGGGGAGGAATCGGTTCCAGGTTAGTGGGAGCCAACTGAGATAACCCTTGTCTCAATAGGGGACAGTAAGGCGGTCCAGAGAAGCCTTGTGCCTGAGAACACTAAAACGTACAGGCAGTGGGAGACCATCAATGGGCAGAGAGTGGAGGCTCTGAGAGACACAGGAGCCAGTGTGACTACTTTGAGGAGTCAGCTGGTGCCTGAAGAGCAGGTAGATCCCCAGGCACTTCACCAAATAGTTGTTGTAGACAACTTAGAGCGCCTGTGCAGAGTGGTGCAGGTTCCCTTTGAATGGGGGGGTCTCAGGTGCCTTGAGAGTAGCTGTGAGTCCAACCAGGCCTGTAGATTGTCTGCTTGGCAATGACCTGGAGGATTCCCCTTGGAAGGAGGTGGAACACAGATCTCATTTGGAAATGTTGGGTTTGCCGGGGTGGGTGGGCGTGTCCGCCCGGTCAATGGCAGCCTGTCAGGGTGAGCAGGAGACCCTGGAGCCTGAAAGAGTGGCCCTGGTGTGGGCCAGAAGGAGGAAGGACAAAGGGTGCAAGAAACCATTTCCAGAAGGTCCCATGGTCTAGGAGGAGGCTGACCCTGGGGCGGATGCCCTGGAGCCTACAGGGAAACAGGCTGAACTGGGGGAGGTCCCTGAGCTGACTCAGTGGCAACAGGAAGAGTGACCTGCCAGGGAAGCATTCTGTGAGGCACAGAAAGTATGCCCTACTCTGGAAGGTTTGCAGCAGCAGGATGCAGACCAGGCGTTTGGCAAGGAGTCTGGTTCACATCTGATTTATTGGGAGGATGGCCTTCTATATATCGAGCTTAAGGTTGGTGATTCATGGGCTGGTGGCTCCCCAGGGCTTGAGATCCTTCGTTTTGGGTATGGCTCATGAAGTACCTTTAGCTGGACATTTGGTGCAGGACAAGACCTTTGAATGGCTTTTCACCCACTTTTACATGCCCCAAATGCACAGGCACCCAGATGCCCACTGTAGGTCTTGCCAAACTTGTCAGGCAAGTGGCAAGAGTGGGGGAAGATGTAAGGCTCCCCACCAAACTTTTCCTGTAGTCAGCACTCCCTTTGAAAGGGTTGGCATTGACTTTGTGGGAGACTCTGGATCCCAAGCCATGGGCAACAGGTTTAACCTGGTCTTGTTGGACCATGCCACCCGGTACCCAGAACCCATTCCTTTGAGGTCAATCACTGCCCCTGTGGTGGGACATGAGTTGGTGGGGGTTTTCACCCACTTGGGGTTCCCCAAGGAGGTAGTATTTGATAGGGGTACCAACTTCATATCTACATATGAATTCTCTATGGAACCAGTGTGTGGTAACCTACGCCTCTGCTCCTCTGCTCCACAGCACTGGAACAAACGCTGCCTTAGATCCAGCGATGCTGCGATCCCCAACTGTGTGTACCTGCTTGTTTCCTCATTTGCACAAGGTACTGTACCTTGTGGGGTCTGTGTGACTCCATGACCAGTGCCATTGGCATCGTATTGTAGGGAACGACTCCGTCACAACACCGTGATATCACCTAATCGAAGCATTTGTGTTTCTAAGCGCAATATTGAAGTTTAATCTTTAAAAATTCATTGCTTTGCCTGTATATGTTGGATTTTTTTAGTTTTGGTCTTGTTATTCCCTATTTTTCTAAACTGGTGTGGTGTCCACTTTGTAGTGTTTTCACTGTATTACTGAGTGTGTTGGTAAAAATACTTTACACATTATCTTTGGGTTAAGCCGTTCTGGCCGTGCCAAGCTACCAAGGGGGTGAGGGGGGGTTAACCAGGTGTGTTTCTCCTTTGCCGTGACTAGAGCGAGGGTCCTTGCTTGGACAGGGGGTAACCTGACTGCTAACCAAAGACCCCATATTCTCCCTGTCCTCCTCTCTGAGACCCACAAGCTGCACCAGTAGAAGGAACTCCCATTGGGCTAGGGGTCGAATTTGTTGGGGCAGCTGCAATAGCAACTAGACTACTACCACCAACATTCTGATTTCCACTCTCGTCTCATTATAAGGGGGTGAATGTTCTGAAAGTAACAAGTCCAAAAAACTATCTCCAGAATCCCCATCACTATCGAAACTTATGTCATCTGCCTCCCTTGTTTTCCTTTCTTTTGGTTTTCATGTTGTTTTCCTTTCCCCCTCTCCCTCAGCTGCTTCAGTAGTCAGAGCTGGGCACAGCTTGATTCCCTCTATCATGTCTGTTCTCCATCTCTTCTGGTCACTGTCCCATCTAGCATCTACATAACTCAGCACAGCTTTCTTTACCCTACCTTACTATTTCTCTCTTTCCTTTGCATGAGCAGCATGCTCCCAAGTATTAAGCGCTTCACATTGAGCAGGTCTAGGAGATGGCTTCATTTCATATAGCACTCTCCTCAAGTTCTCAATAATTCACAAATTAGATGTGCCATATTGTGGCAATCTCAATGGACTATCCTTTTCTGTGATCTTGTACCACTGACCAAGCCAAACACATGTATGAAGCCCTATATTCATCACTATATAATGACCTGGTGTCCCTTCAAGTGGCAACACTTCTCCCTCCCTACTGGGGATATAAACATCTCCTCTAAACATGTTCGTATTACTTTAAAACATTTCATTTTTCCAAACTTGTGATAATTCAATTCAATTCCAAATAGTGCCATAGCCACAATATCTTGCTCTACCACAACCATCAATCACAGTACAGCACTTGGTGACATTGTCCACCAACGGCAACTCACTGCCACACCAACAGACCCATACTAGCACAGCACACTGTGAGGTAGGTCTCACTCCTTGCAACAGTTCCCCCTCCTTTACAATCTGCATGCACCCTTTCTCCCAAGCAACGTGCACGTACAAAATACAATACAATAAACCCTTGCCTGCTTCACTAAAGAATAAACAGTTTCAATCACACGAGAAAGTTCACAATCATTTCTGATGAGACCTCGACCTGCAGGGTTATATGCAAATCAATAAAATTCCTCTCTGCGCAATAAGATCCACTATACCAATTTTCTCACATTCACACAAAAGTGAACTTTTATTTTAACCTGGCCATTGATGACGTCCTACAGTGATCTCACATCTTTAGCAGACAATATAATATGTTGTCTTCCACACCATTTAAAGTATCCTGCAATCAAAGACCATTTAAACTATCCCGCGATCACGTCGGACACAAAAACCATTTCTATTTCTCTATAAATCACCACACTCACACAACATTCAAAGCATCTCCACAAAACACCATCCAACTTTACAATCACTGCAATCTAATCAGGAACTGCTGCTCTCTACATCCTGTTAATGCTTAGTAGTACGCTGCCAAATCTTTCTCTTCTGTGACTCCACTGCTTTTCCACCTCTGGGCAGGGACACTGGAAACTGGGCTCTGGGGACTACATTACTTACATGGTTCTAGATCTCTCCACTTTGGAAAGAGAACCATCCATTACTGCTGCCACCTGATAGATCCCGGGGCCCATTTTACTAATTCTGGGGTCCAATGAATCCTTCCTTCTCAGTTCTGAGGGGTGAAGAGTAATACATTTCAATTTCATTAAACAATATCTTTACAACTCAAGTGTCACCTAATAAGACTTGGAGTCAATTCAAAGGGTTAAATGGATTTTTTATAGTTTCAAAGTCAACGTTACATAAATAAATGAGTCTCAGAACCATAGTGCAAACATATAAAATCACCAAAGGAGAATTAAAACGTCTCGTAATGTTAAACCTGGTTAGTATATACTAGACTAAAACTCCTATTGCAACAATACAAAAAATCAAGAAAAGCATATGATTCATGGTCGCTAGAACTGAACTCTCCTGCCTAACTTTTTAAACTAAGCACTAACCATTTTAATACTAAAAGAGTGTAGAAATCTGGCTCTGTATATACTATATCAAAATTAGATATAGGGCCACATTTAATGGAAAATGACATGCACGGCGCTGCGCCAAATTTGGCAGCTTTGTGCACCGTCATTTTTACAGCGCAGGGATGCACCGTATTTATTAGAATACAGTGCACTTGTGTTTCCCCCTGCGCCGGGGGGAACCGTAGTGCAAGGATGGCAGCCTTGAGGTGGAGATAGTTTTTGTGCAGGAAGGAACATCTTCCTGCACAAAAATAATCTTAAATGGTGATTTGTTCTTTCTATGTGTGCTGCAAAATGCAGGACACATAGAAAAAGCAAAAAATGAGGAGAAATGAAAGCATTTCTCCTCATTGTGCCACTCTAACGCCACCACTTTTAGATTTTGGCGCTGCCTCAAGTTTACGACAACCCATAAATCTGAGGCATCGTCAAAATGCAATTGGTGTTGCTGTGGCACAACCACAGCAATACCCTTTGCACTCCCCTTCCACACAAAGTGTTCGCATGAAGGTGCCGTATTTACAAGGTGCCATTAACCAACAAAAAGTGGCTTAATGCCACCTTGTAAATACAGTGCTGAGCATAGCGCCACCGGTGCGTCACGAAAGGTGATGCTCCTGTGGAGCTAAGGGCTTTTATATATGCCCAATAGTGTGTGCAGAGTTCAGGGGTCCCACAGAGGCTTAACAGAGGCTAAAGTAGATAATACTAATGCTCTCTTTTGTGGTAGTGTGGTCGAGCAGTTAATCTGATCAGAGGGGAGAGCAAAGTATTTGTTGTACACACACAGGCAATAAAGTGAAGCACAAACTTAATGACTAACTCCAGGCCAATGGTTTTTATGTAGGAAAAATATGTTTTGTTACTCTCTTTCTAGAACCACAAGATTCAAGTTGCAGGTAAGTGCATTTGCAAGTAAGTATCCAACATATGCATCCATACCACTTTGTTTCAATTAGGCAAGCTATAAAGTTTTTGAATAAATAGCAATAATTGATTCTAAAAGTTCACAGCGCAATTTTTAGAAACAATTCTTGGGGGGAAAAAAAGTTAGTAAGGTTTTGAGGAAAATACTTACAGTTCCAGTCCCCGGGAGTTAGGATGTCCACGGGTTGGGGTTCAAGTTAACCCCAAACACCCACAAGCAGCAGCATCGGGCTGGCCCGGTGCAGAGGTCAAAGTTTAGGTCGATTTAACATGGGTTCCTTTTGAGACTGGGGGCATTTGGAATCAGGCCTGCTGGTAGGTGAGTACCCGCGTCTTAGGGGGACAGACCTGGGAGTTTAGAGGAGCACCTGGGGGCCACAGGACAGCACCAACTATACACCCTCAGCGGCGCAGGAGCATCCGGATGCACAGCACCTTTTGGCGTCAGGAGTCTCTGTCCAGTTCTGTCACAATCAGAGGGGTCCTCTGGGTTCAGGCTGCAGGCATCATTGTCATGGATGTGAGGGGTCAACCCAGGGTTGGCACTTGATCAGAATCACCTGGGGACCAGCCCTAGTCATTTGGGCCACCTGGACACGGGCCGTGGGCATCGGTTGCAGAGTGGGCAGGACTTGCGGATCCAAGGAGTCTCTGGAGTCCTTGGATGGAGTTGTTTCTTAGACAGGACCACTGTCCATGGGAGTTCTTGGTCCACTGGGGTGCAGGCAGTCCTCTGGAGGCATTTCAGAGGTCGCTGGTCCTGCAGGATGCGTTGCCTTCTTTTAGCAGGGCTTTAGAAGCTGGAGACAGGCCAGTAGGGCTGGGGCTAAGTCAGTTTGCGTCTTCAGTCTTCTCTGCTGGGGGTCAGCTTAGCAGTCCTTCTTCTTTTCTTCTTTCTTCTTGATAAGTTGCCAGGAATCTGATGAGCTAGGTTCAGGGGAGCCCTTAAATCCTGGATTCAGGGGCTTTAGAGGGTTGAGAGGGCAGTAGCCAATGGCTACTGTTCTTGATGGTAACTAAACCCTTTCTGTGTCCACTCCATTTCGGGAGTGGGACACAGACCTGACCCTATTGGTCCCTGCCCTCCAAACTAAGATGGAGGATTTTGCAAGGAGGGGGCCACCTCAGCTCTGGACACCTCAAGGTGGTCCCAGTTGAGGTGGTCACTTCTCCTTGTTTTCCCTAATTTTCCCACCAGACTTGCCACCAAAACTGGGGCTTTTCCCAGGGGCCGGGCATCTCTACTAGATGGAGTGCCCTGGGGCACTCTAACAAGAGACCTGAGCCATTGAGGCTCAGTGCCAGGTGTTACAGTTCCTGCATGAGGGGAGGTGTGAAGCAACCCCACCCAGTGCAAGCTTTGTTTCTGGCCACAAAGGCTCTCACCCCATGTGGTCAGAAACTCATCTGAAAGTGGCAGGCTGACACAGACTGGTCAGTCCTGCACTAGCAGTTTGGCTAACATACGGGGGGCATCTCTAAAATGCCCTCTGGGTGCATTTTTTCAACAAATCCAACCCTGGCATTAGTGTGGGCTTATTGTGCTAAGACGTTTGATACTAAGCTTCCCAGTTTTCAGTGAAGCCATCATGGAGCTGTGGAGTTTTGTAATGACAAACTCCCAGCCCATGTACTCAATATGGCCACACTGCACTTACAATGTCTAAGAATGGACTTAGGCACTGTAGGGGCTCATGCAGCTATGCCCTCACCTGTGGTATAGTGCACCCTGCCTTAGGGCTGTAAGGCCTGCTAGATGTGTGACTTACCTATGCCACAGGCAGTGGTTTGTGGGCATGGCACCCTGAGAGGGGTGCCATGTCGACTTTGAATTTTTCTCCCCACCAGCACACAAAAGGTGCAAAGGCAGTGTGCATGTGCTTGGTGAGGGGTCCTCCAGAGTGACATAGTGCATGCTTCAGCCTTTGGGGATCTTTCCTGGCCATTGGTACCTTGGGTACCTTTTATAAGGGACTTAACTGTGTGCCAGGGGTGTGCCAATTGTAGAAACAACACTGGTGCTGGTGCCTGGTTTGCAGGATCCCAGCACACTCTCAGTCAAGTTGGAATCAATATGAGGCAAAAAGTGGGGGTAACCATGCAAACAAGGGCACTTTCCTACAAGGAGTGTTAGAGAAACATCTGCAAACAGAAATTCAGTAGAATATTCTGTTAGGAGAGGTGTGATGGCATGAATCCAGATAAAAGTATGAGGTCTGTGCCTCAGAAGGGTCGATTCAGCTCTAAAGATAGGAAAGGGTCTGAATCTTTTACGAACTAAACCCTCCTTAAATCACAGTCACCCAGGACAATGACATCACAGTCAAGCTTCTTGAATGGAACCCTAATTAGAATTAATTGGAAGTTACAATTTCCATCCCCTGATGCACCCCATCTCGATACCCTTAGGTCTCAGCAAATTCAAAAAAGTTACAACTGCCAAGCTTCCAGAACAGTCCTCTCTTCATCCTTCCGTAGTTCGTCACAGGCTTTCTTATCTTTCATGCGCAATGAGCTTCTTGTTGACTCTGTCTCCGCTCCTAACACCTGCATCTCAAAAGAAACATTAAAGAAAAACAACTCCACGCTGAAAGTTAGCTGTAAAAGTGAAAACTATGGGGGTCATTCCAACCTCGGCGGTAAAAGGCGCTTACCGCCAGACAGAAAACCGCCATAACACCGCCGCGGTCGCGGTAAACCGCCACGGTCATTCTGACCCACAACAGGCAAACCGCCAAAATACCGCCATCCACAAAAGTCCGCCACACCAAAGGGCAGCGATAAACTGGCGATGACCAAACCTCCACCGTCACGCCAACAGAAATATGCCCATCCCATTACGACCCCCGAATCCATGCGGCGGTCTTTCAACCGCGGTATTCTATTGGCGGTACACACCGCCGCGGTCGAAATACACATACTCGTACAAAACACTACCACATTGGACAATTCGAAATACACACACCTGATACACATACACACACCACTCCCACACACCCATTACAATATAAAACACACACCCACATCACCCACAAACTTCCACTCCTAGAGATTCGTGAACACGCACCGAGAAAAGACATCCGAGCAACCAGACGCCCAATTCACTGTCGCCCTGCAATATTAGCACGCACTTCACACAACACAACAATACACATCACCACACTTAGCACCTCACAATCCATCCCACACATCACCCACACCACCCCATGGCACCTCAAAGACACCCCAGGTTCTCAGATGATGAACTCAGGGTCATGGTGGAGGAAATTGTACGAGTAGAGCCCCAGCTGTTCGGGACACAGGTGCAGCACACAACCATTGCCAGGAAGATGTAGCTATGGAGCAGAATAGTCGACAGAGTCAACGCTGTGGTACAGCACCCAAGAAATCGGGACGACATCAGGAAGAGGTGGAACAACCTACGGGGGAAGGTGCATTCCATGGTATCAAGGCACAACATCGCAGTGCAGCGGACTGGCGGCGGACTCCCACCAACTCCCCCACAATTAACAACATGGGAGGAGCAAGTCTTGAACATCCTGCATCCTGAGGGCCTTGCAGGAGTAGCTGGAGGAATGGACTCTGGTAAGTCTCATCTTCACTACTTCATCCCCCCCACCCCACCTGCATGCCAACTCATACCCCCACCCTCACCCCCACCCCCATCACAACTACCCCTTGAAAATGTCTCACCATCACAACCCACCCATCCCAACCCCAAGCCCTGCATGCGACCACAAAGCATGGACACCCATCACCTAAGCATGCACAATGCACATCCCCATCACCCCCCCCCCCAAAACACCGTCACAACAGCCCCCACAAAGGAATGCCAGAACTGGGGTACACGGGCACCCACCCATTGCACGCCTTTGGCACACACAGAAGCAATAACCATACTTTTATACCCCTGCAGGACCCGAACGCCAGGTCACCGCGCAGGAGGGTCCACAAATGTCCACTCCACCCCCAGAAGAGGCCCACAGTGAGGACAGCAGCTCTGTCTCCCTGGATCTAGATGACCAGCCCGGTCCATCGGGGACCTCGGGACAGTCGGTTCCCCTCAGACAGCCACAGGCCACAGCAGACCTTCCCCCCTCTGGGAACACCAGCACAGCACCCACCCAGCGGGCCCATCCCTCAGTCCCCAGGACACGTCAATCAGCGGTGTGTCCACCACTACAGGGAACCCAGGCTAACCCAACACCCCAACAACAACAGGGACCTGGGGGCAGTGGTAGTGGGCACACGGTCCATGGGACAGAGGCCCAGGGAAACAGGGGAGCTGGGAGGGCTGCTGTGCGATAGGGGGGGGGACAGGCCAAGGGAACCCACTCTCCACGAGGCCTTCTCCTCCATCATGGGAGCATAGCAACACTCCCAGGAGACGATGGCGACGGTCCTGGCCAGGTTTCAGGAGATCCAGCTTCTGCAGGAGCAACAGTATATGGGGTTCAGGGAGGAACTAAGAAACATAAGTTCCGCCATGGGTACCATCGTAGTGGCCCTGAATGAGTTAATCACCACATTGCGGAACACTGTGGCACCTCAAAGGGCCCCTGTCACTAGCATGGACCAAGAACTGGCTACCACCTCCTCCGGCGTTAGTGGACAGGAGGCCCCGACACAAGACCAACAGGCCACCAGAACCCCACCCCCTGCAGAAGGAGAACCACCCCGCAAGCGGACCCTGAGATCCAGGAAGAAGACAGAGTAAGATGTCAAGAACCCCGCCAGCAAAGGATACCGCCCTGATTGTCATCCCACTGTCCCACATTGTCACCCTGTCCAACTTTAAACTGCCCATGCTCCACTTTCCACAGGCATTTGGACAATGCACCTGTGATACTGATAGTCTGGACTCTGCCATGGACAATCCTCCACCATCACCCCTCACCGATTTGCAACCACCCATCCAATTTAGAGCACTTGAATAAAATACACTTATTGCACAAAACAATCTGGAGTCTGTCTGTGATTTTAACAAATGTATTAGACATGACAGTGCCAAAATGTTTATTCACATTGTGATGCCAACAAACCGCTGTCACACAGCTGTAGTCCATGGGGAAACAAAGCAGATGTCACGCAGTGGGGCCCACATCTCTGAAAACGGAAGGGAAAGTCACAACACAGTTACCATACACTGGGGGAAAAAGTCAGACAGTAGAGAGGTAGGAGTCATTAAGTAAATGTAATATGCCGGTGTGTACTCTTACCTGTGTGTCATTGAAAATACTGTTCTATTACTGTGTTCCTGTTCTCTATGTCGTCCTCTTCGTCTTCCTCCTCTTCACTCTCCACAGGCTCCACAGCTGCTACAACACCACCATCTGGACCATCCTCCTGCAGAAAAGGCACCTGGTGGCGCAAAGCCAGGTTGTGAAGCATACAGCAGGCCACGAGGATCTGGCACACCTTCTTTGGTGAGTGCATTAGGGATCCACCTGTCATATGGAGGCACCTGAACCTGGCCTTCAGGAGGCCAAAGGTTCGCTCGATCACCCTCCTAGTCCGCCCATGGGCCTCATTGTAGCGTTCCTCTGCCCTGGTCCTGGGATTCCTCACTGGGGTCAGTAGCCAGGACAGGTTGGGGTAACCAGAGTCCCCTAATAGCCACACCCGGTGCCTCTGGAGTTGACCCATCACATACGGGATGCTGCTATTCCGCAGGATGTAGGCGTCATGCACTGACCCAGGGAACTTGGCATTAACATGGGAGATGTACTGGTCAGCCAAACACACCATCTGGACATTCATGGAATGATAACTTTTCCTGTTCCTGTACACCTGTTCACTCCTGCTGGGGGGTACCAAAGCCACATGTGTCCCATCAATGGCACCTATGATGTTGGGGATATGTCCAAGGGCATAGAAATCACCCTTCACTGTAGGCAAATCCCCCACCTCAGGGAAAATGATGTAGCTCCGCATGTGTTTCAGCAGGGCAGACAACACTCTGGACAACACCTTGGAAAACATGGGCTGGGACATCCCTGATGATATGGCCACTGTTGTTTGAAATGACCCACTTGCTAAGAAATGGAGTACTGACAGCACCTGCACTAGAGGGGGGATCCCTGTGGGTTGGCGGATGGGTGACATCAGGTCTGCCTCCAGCTGGGCACACAGTTCATGTATAGTGGCTCGGTCAAGCCTGTATGTCAGAATGACATGTCGTTCCTCCATTGTCGACAGGTCCACCAGCGGTCTGTACACGGGAAGATTCCTCCATCTCCTCGCATGTCCCAGCGGACGGTGCCTAGGAAGGACAACAGCGAGCACAGAGTCAATCAACCCACAGGTACGTTCCCACAGCTTGCACACAACACGATTCACTATGCATTGAATGATTTGTATGAGTGTTGAGGAAAGGCCTAGGTAAGTGTGACGCAGTAGAAATTAAGCCATGTGGGCCCTTGAAATGGCGGCTGCCTGACCTGTGAAGTGTGACAATGGGATGTGAGGTCAATGCGCTGGCGTGGCATACCGTGGCGGTAGGCGGTCGAAGACCGCGGCGCAAAGCCGCATTGGTTAACATTGAAACCTATGGGTTTCACGAGCCAATGACGATGTGCGCCGGCGGTCGCGGTACGCACCGCCGCGGTACGCACCGCCACGGGCGTGACCACCATTTTCTATCTACTTAATCACTCGATACCTGATCTTCCACAGGAGAGGACCTACACTGCAAGTGCTGCTGTGACCTCGGTCTGGAAGGGACAATGGCTGCTGCGACTGGGGAAAGGGCCCCTGCCTTCACTTCTGAAGAATTGGAGAAACTCGTGGATGGGGTCCTCCCCCAGTATGCGCTACTCTACGGTCCTCCAGACCAACAGGTAAGTACACTGGGACCATGCTTTGTGGCCAATGCCTGGGTTGAGTCGGGTGGATGAAAGATGGTGGGGAGGGGAGCGATTGAGGCATGCATCAGACGACAGATGAGAGCATGTGCCACATGGAAAGGGTGGGGATGGGGGGCCACTCACATCGAGCATGCAGAAGGTGATGATTTTTTTTCTCCCCCTGTACATGTCACATAGGTCAGCGCCCACCAGAAAGTCGCTATTTGGCGTGCCATCGCCAAGGACGTCCGGACCCTGGGGGTCCACAACAGACGGGGCACCCACTGCCGGAAGAGGTGGGAGGACATCCGACGCTGGAGCAGGAAGACGGCGGAGGCTCAGCTGGGGATGGCCTCCCAACGTAGGAGGGGTGCCAGTCGTCAATTGACCCCCCTGATGTCCCGGATCCTGGCGGTGGCCTACCCTGATTCGGATGGGCGCGTGAGGACATCACAGCAGACACAAGGGGTGAGTACACTCTCATTCTGGTGACTTTGCGCGCAGTGGAGGTGTCTGGGTGGGGGAGGAGGGCTGTGGGTCTCCCTAGGCCAGGGCGATTTCTGTAGGCTAGACCCCTCCGTAAGGCATGGCCCTGTGCCCCCGCCCCCCACCTCTGTAGGGTGCCAAGTTCAGGTATCCATGGCCCTGTGTCATCTATGTGTGCAGTTGTCGTACATAGGCTTGTAGGCCATGTCCCACTGATTGAGTAGTGGACCCCAAGTGCGTGGCGTAATGCAGGGGGCTTCTGTGTCTGTCCTCTCCGCCAACGGTGTCGCCTATGCATGCACTCAACATGTCTTTGTTTCTCCCCCCCCCCCTTTTTTGTGGTCTTCCTGTTCATGTGTGCATTAGCATCATCAGGCGGAGGAGAAGTGGCATCGGAGCACGAGGGAGCTGCATCCCACATGGCCCTGGAGGGCCATGCAACTGACTCTGAGTACACCAGTGGGATGGAGGGCGAGGGGAGCTCCACAGCGGGGACTCGTGCTGATGTCAGTGGCAGCGACTCATCCTCCGAAGGGAGCTCCCTTGTGGTGGCGGCAACATCCGTGCCCCCCGCAACAACAGGTACAGCCGCCACCCAGCGCACCAGCACCGCCCTCCCAGCAGCCCCTCAGCGTTTGCCCTGTGCCCGCTCACCCAGGAAGGTGGGCATCTCCTTCGCCCCAGGCACCTCAGGCCCTGCCCCTGTCATCCCTGCTGCCCTCAGTGAGGAGGTCATTGACCTCCTGAGGACCATCATTGTTGGGCAGTCTACCCTTTTGAATGCCATCCTGGGTGTAGAAAGGGAGGTGCACCGGAGTAATGCATACCTGGAGGGCATTCATTCGGGTCAGGCTGCCCATCAGCGATCGTTCAACGCTCTGGCCTCAGCACTGACGGCAGCTATTGTCCCTGTCTCTAGCCTCCCCCCTCCAACTTCCTCCACCCAGACCCAATCCCCAGTACCTCTGCCTATCCCAGACACACCATCAGACCAGCCTGCACACACCTCAACACCCAAGGGAAGCTCATCCAGACATAAGCACCACACATCACACAAGCATTCACACAAGCAACATCCACATGCAGACATACCAACAGCCACTGCTTCCAATGTGTCCCCCTCCTCCTCGTCTCCCTCCTCCCTCCCTGTGACGTCTTAACTCACACTTGCATGCACAACATCTTCAGCCCGTGCGTCCATCACCAGCACACCCACCGAACACTCCGCACACGTGCAGTCACCACCCCCACTACCATTTACACGTCCCCTGTGTCCTCTCCCAGTGTGTCTGTCACCCCCTCTTCCAAACCACACAAACGCAAGCAGCCACCCACCCAACAGCCATCCACCTCACGACAGCCTCCAGCCCAAGCACGTGCACCCAAAGACACCAGACTTCACACTCCTACAACCACATCCTCTTCCTCCACTTCCATACCCAAAACACCTACCCGTCCCTCTCTTTCCAAATTGCTTTTCTTTTCCAAACTTGACCTCTTTCCTACAACTCCCCCACCCCGTCCATCTCATAAGACTCCAATCAGCACCTCAGCCACCACCAAACCAGGACCTATCAAGACTGTTGTCCAAGGACTGTGGAGTCCCCCACCCTCAAGGGCAGCTAGTTCTGATAGGAGCCGGGGCACGGCCAGCCCACCCCTGGAAAAGCAGCAAAAAATTGCAAGTGCCCGGCGCGAGAGGCCAACGACACCAGGGAGCAAAATCCCTACCCTGGCTCCGTCAGGAAGTGTGGTGCCACCTGGCACACCGCCAAAGGTTGGAAAGGGCCACAGACGAGCAGGGAAGGGTGGCAAGGGCAGCACGCCCGACAAGTCCGGCAGCAGGCCAGCTGGCCAGGAGGGCCCCACCAACCCCATCCCAGGTGTGCAGGAGGACACCTAGAGGCCAGGAAGGCCCCGCCAGCCACATGTCAGGGGCGAGTGACATCCATGCCATGGCCGGATCTGCTGACCTGGACACTCATCTCAAGCACCGCTGCATTGGGCCCTTTCTCTCAAGCACCGCAGCATTGGGCCCTTTCTCTTAAGCACCGCTGAACTGGGCCCTTCAAGTCAGGCACCGCTGAACAGGGCACCGCCGTCTCAAGCACTGCTGAACAGGGCACCGCTGTCTCAAGCACCGCTGAACAGGGCACCGCCATCTCAAGCACCGCTGAACAGGGCCCTTCAAGTCAAGCACCGCTGAACAGGGCACCGCCGTCTCAAGCACCGCTGAACAGGGCACCGCCATCTCAAGCACCGCTGAACAGGGCCCTTCAAGTCAAGCACCGCTGAACAGGGCACCGCCGTCTCAAGCACCACTGAACAGGGCACCGCCGTCTCAAGCACCGCTGAACAGGTCACCGCCATCTCAAGAACCGCTGAACAGGGCCCTTCAAGTCAAGCACCGCTGAACAGGGCACCGCCGTCTCAAGCACCGCTGAACAGGGCACCGCCGTCTCAAGCACCGCTGAACAGGGCACTGCCATCTCAAGCACCGCTGAACAGGGCCCTTCAAGTCAAGCACCGGTGAACAGGGCACCGCCGCCTCAAGCACCGCTGCGCTGGGCCCTTCATCTCAAGCACCGCTGCGCTGGCCCCTTCATCTCAAGCACTGCTCCACTGGGCACCGCCGTCTCAAGCAACGCTGAACAGGGCCCTTCATCTCATGAACCGCTGGGCCATTGACGGAAGGGGCAGGCCCGCATCTGTGTCGGGCAGGGCTGCACGAAGCACTCTGGGCACTAGTCCCCCTCCAGTACCAGTGGAGACTGTCATCCACTTGTGAGACTGTGGCTTTGCACTCCCCAGGATGGTACAGTGGGCAACCCACCCACTGTAGAGACTTGAGAGACTGTGGCTTTGCACTCCCCAGGATGGTCCAGTGGGCAAGCCACCCACTGTAGAGACTTGTGAGACTGTGGCTTTGCACTCCCCAGGATGGTACAGTGGGCAAGCCACCCACTGTAGAGACTTGAGAGACTGTGGCTTTGCACTCCCCAGGATGGAACAGTGGGCAACCCACCCACTGTAGAGACTTGAGAGACTGTGGCTTTGCACTCCCCAGTATGGAACAGTGGCCATGGAGGCCCCTCGTGGATCTGGCGTCGTGTACTCATCTGGCTGAGGTGCCCCCCTTCCCTTCCCCCTGAGGTGCCTGTAGTTTTGCTATCTGATGCCCCTGCAGTGTTCTCTCCGATGGAGTCAGGTATCCTGTGTGGGCTTTGCCCATGTGTTTTGGCCCAGTGGCCCACGAACAATGGCTGATACACATTTCGGACAGGACAATTTATGTATATATAGTTATTCAATTTTTATGATCATTTCCTTTTGTCTTTGCATTCTTGCGGGTGGTTTGGAGGGGGTAACTGTGATGTATTGCTATGCATTGATGTGTGTGTTGTAGTGGGGATGGGTGTGTCGCGTATGTGTGTGCCCGTAATATTTTCTCCTCCCCCCTCCCCTGTGTCGTAGGTCCAGTACTCACCGTTGTCTTCTGCGCCGGCGTTCGTGCTCCTGGTAGAGGAGCAGGAATGCAATAGCTGGGAGGATGTGTAGTTCTGGTTCCATGCTGTCCAGATTCCTCGTGGGGTGTATGGAGGTGAGCGTTTTCCGTTCGAAATGTCTGTTTCCGCCGTGTTTTTATCGGCGGGGCTACCGCCCCGGAAAAGGTGGCAGATTGTGATAGGGTGGGCGGTACATTGACTCCCGCCTGTCTGTTGGCGGTGACCGCCGTGCTGTTTGTTTGTCCCACCGTGGCGGTCGGAGTGTTAAAGTGGCGGTCTCTGTTGGCGGTTTCCGCCAGGGTCAGAATTCCATTTTTTAAACCGCCAGCCTGTTGGCGGGTTGGCCGCCGCTTTAACACCGACCGCCAGGGTTGGAATGACCCCCTATATGTGTAGGCCTTCTGTCCAGCTAAGTTAATAAAACACAAATATACAATATACTTTTACATTAAATTAATTCTAAACACTACATATAAGAACATACGAAATGACTGTGCAAAATAATACTTTTAAAATGTTAGTTTCGAATAACTATTCATAAAAAGTTGAATATATACCATAAATAAAGATGCACTCCACTCATGCTTTGCAGTGCGGGAATTAAATTAATCATATTAAATGTTACACAAAATGTTGCCACTATCTGGTGTCATCAGAAAATGATCACCTTTTCAGTTATTTTTCCGGAGACATAGTGGCACAGACAAAGTACACTCTTTTACTCTGTAAACAGCAGAAGGCATGGCTGGAAAGTTTTTTCTTCGAGCTAACTACTTAAAGACAGCGGGCATTTCAGTTAGTTCGAGCCCCATCATACAGCTTATTGTATGGAAAGAGAGTGACAGCTGCTGTGCTACCTATACCAGCTTGCACATAAATAGTGTGGCAGCAGCAGTACTGCCTGTACCGATGCACAGAAACAGCCTGGAGGTGGGAGCAGTGCTTCCTAAACAAATGTTGCAGAAACAGTCCTGGCTTCACAAGTTTTGGGTGGGTGAGTGTTCCTTTAACTGAACTTGTAAAGTGTGATTACACCAGAAGCGGCATCTGGGCACTAGACTTTGCTGGGAGGTTGACCTTTACAAGAACAGCAATGTCTTGCATGTGGGTGGGACTGCAAATGATCAGTGTCCCAGATGTCAATGAACACATCCTCTCAAAGATTCATTATTTGCTTTAAGTACTCAGGGGACCATTTGATGCCATGGGATCACCAGAATAAGGTTATATTAAGATCCCATTGTTTAGGGGCTCGCTCGTGAACCTGCACCCGTAGGCCAGGCACATTGATTAAAGCGAACTCATCTAGATAATACTGGCGATCTTTATAACAACGTGTCAGTGCTTTTCTTTTTCATAGTCCTTATTATTCTTTTTTTCTGCTGCCTTCTGTACCTGCTACACGTACAAGCAAGACTCAGCGATTTAGTTTGAAGGGTTGTATTAGTCAAGACCTGAGACAATAGCATTTGTGTCTGAGAAGAACTAGGGCCCTATAACCGAGCTAGGCGGAACGAAATGAACTCATCAAAGAATACGTTATTTTCGTTCCCTCTGATTATTAGTTGCTATACGTTACCACTCCCGGTTTTTCAGTGTGTGGAAGACCTTACTAGACTTTGGCAACAGCAACGAAGTGTCGTTCCTGTTTCCCTTTCCTAACAGGAGAAATATACAATCTTCCCCGTGCTAAAAAAAATGTTTTATCTTCCCTCCCATACTACTCCCACCCCCTTCCTCCTCATCCCTCAAACCACCAACAGGCCCCAGCGTACATTTAACACCTGCTTAAAGCAGGTGGTAAGTGCATGTGTTAAACCCCACGGAATTGGGAATTCTGTGTGGTTTTGAGGCTAGATAACCTGGCCTCAAATTATAATTCTCCATTCCATGGGGGTTAACTCGTAATTCCACAATACTGGGCAGATTTACTGCACCACAACAGTAAATTTGCATTCCAATGTATCCTGCAGTAAATCCTCCCCAGTCCTGTGCAACTCATAACAGAGGTCTTAGTGGAAGAAAGGGGTAAGATGATTGAATGCCCTTCACGTATTTCCAAAAGAAAACAGAAGCTCATTGTCACCCGAAGTTATGATGTAAGGAGAAAATAGCTGTAGGAGGCTGGACTGGCTTGTAGTGAGTACCAAGGGGTACTTACACCTTGCACAAGGCCCTGGTATCCCTTATTAGTGTAGAGGGGTGTCTAGCAGCTTAGGCTGATAGAAAAGGTAGCTTAGCAGAGCAGTTTAGGCTGAACTAGGAGACGAGTGAAGCTCCTACAGTACCACTGGTGTCATATGCACAATATCATAAGAAAACACAATACACAGATATCCTAAAAATAAAGGTACTTTATTTTTATGACAATATGCCAAAGTATCTCAGTGAGTACCCTCAGTATGAGGATAGAAAATATACACAAGATGTATGTACACAATACCAAAATATGCAGTAATAGCAATAGAAAACAGTGCAAACAATGTATAGTCAGAATAGAATGCAATGGGGGCACATAGGGACAGGGGCAACACAAACCATATACTTTAGAAGTGGAATGCGAACCACGAATGGACCCCAAACCTATGTGACCTTGTAGAGGGTCGCTGGGACTGTAAGAAAACAGTGAGGGTTAGAAAAATAGCCCACCCCAAGACCCTGAAAAGTGGGTGCAAAGTGCACCTAAGTTCCCCAAAGAGCACAGAAGTCGTGATAGGGGAATTCTGCAAGGAAGACCAACACCAGCAATGCAACAAAGATGGATTTCCTGACGAGAGTACCTGTGGAACAAGGGGACCAAGTCCAAGAGTCACGATCAAGTCGGGAGTGGGCAGATGCCCAGGAAATGCCAGCTGTGGGTGCAAAGAAGCTGCCACTGGATGGTAAAAGCTGTGGATTCTGCAAGAATGACAAGGGCTAGAAACTTCCCCTTTGGAGGATGGATTTCCCACGTCGTGAAGAGTCGTGCAGAGGTGTTTCCGTGCAGAAAGACCGCAAACAAGCCTTGCTAGCTGCAAGGATTGCAGTTAGGGTTTTTGGATGCTGCTGTGGCCCAGGAGGGACCAGGATGTCCCCAATTGCGTAAGGAGACAGAGGGGGCGTCCAGCAAGACACAGAGCCCACTCAGAAGCAAGCAGCACCCGCAGAAGTGCCAGAACAGGCACTACGAAGTGGGGTGAACCGGAGCTCACCCGAAGTCACAAAAGAGGGTCCCACGACGCCGGAGGACAACTCAGGAGGTCGTGCACTGCAGGTTAGAGTGCCGGGGACCCAGGCTTGGCTGTGCACAAAGTAAATCCTGGAAGAGTGCACAGGAGCCGGAGTAGCTGCAAAAAATGCGGTTCCCAGCAATGCAGTCTAGCGTGGGGAGGCAAGGACTTACCTCCACCAAACTTGTACTGAAGAGTCACTGGACTGTGGGAGTCACTTGGACAGAGTTGCTGACTTCAAGGGACCTCGCTCGTCGTGCTGAGAGGAGACCCAGAGGACCGGTGATGCAGTTCTTTGGTGCCTGCGGTTGCAGGGGGAAGATTCTGTCGACCCACGGGAGATTTCTTCGGAGCTTCTAGTGCAGAGAGGAGGCAGACTACCCCCACAGCATGCACCACCAGGAAAACAGTCGAGAAGGCGGCAGGATCAGCGTTACAAGGTCGCAGTAGTCGTCTTTGCTACTTTGTTGCAGTTTTGCAGGCTTCCAGCGCGGTCAGCAGTCGATTCCTTGGCAGAAGGTGAAGAGAGAGATGCAGAGGAACTCTGATGAACTCTTGCATTCGTTATCTAAGGAATTCCCCAAAGCAGAGACCCTAAATAGCCAGAAAAGGAGGTTTGGCTACTTAGGAGAGAGGATAGGCTAGCAACACCTGGAGGAGCCTATCAGAAGGAGTCTCTGATGTCACCTGCTGGCCCTGGCCACTCAGAGCAGTCCAGTGTGCCAGCAGCACCTCTGTTTCCAAGATGGCAGAGGTCTGGAGCACACTGGAGGAGCTCTGGGCACCTCCCAGGGGAGGTGCAGGTCAGGGGAGTGGTCACTCCCCTTTCCTTTGTCCAGTTTCGCGCCAGAACAGGGCTGAGAGATCCCTGAACCGGTGTAGACTGGCTTATGCAGAGATGGGCACCATCTGTGCCCATCAAAGCATTTCCAGAGGCTGGGGGAGGCTACTCCTCCCCAGCCCTAACACCTTTTTCCAAAGGGAAAGGGTGTAACACCCTCTCTCTGAGGAAGTCCTTTGTTCTGCCTTCCTGGGCCAAGCCTGGCTGGACCCCAGGAGGGCAGAAACCTGTCTGAGGGGTTGGCAGCAGCTGCAGTGAAACCCCGGGAAAGGTAGTTTGGCAGTACCCGTGTCTGTGCTAGAGACTCAGGGGATCATGGAATCGTCTCCCCAATGCCATTGACAATTCCATGATCTTAGACATGTTACATGGCCATGTTCGGAGTTACCATTGTGATGCTATATATATGTCATGACATATGTATAGTGCACGCGTGTAATGGTGTGCCCGCATTCACAAAGTCCGGGGAATTTGCCCTGAACAATGTGGGAGCACCTTGGCTAGTGCCAGGGTGCCCACACACTAAGTAACTTAGCACCCAACCTTTACCAGGTAAAGGTTAGACATATAGGTGACTTAAAGTTACTTAAGTGCAGTGGTAAATGGCTGTGAAATAACGTGGACGTTATTTCACTCAGGCTGCACTGGCAGGCCTGTGTAAGAATTGTCAGATCTCCCTATGGGTGGCACAAGAAATGCTGCAGCCCATTGAGATCTCCTGGAACCCCAATACCCTGGGTACCTCAGTACCATATACTAGGGAATTATAAGGGTGTTCCAGTATGCCAATGTAAATTGGTGAAATTGGTCGCTAGCCTGTTAGTGACAATTTAGAAAGCAATGAGATAGCATAACCACTGAGGTTCTGGATAGCAGAGCCTCAGTGAGACAGTTAGCCATAACACAGGTAACACATACAGGGCACACTTATGAGCACTGGGGCCCTGGCTGGCAGGGTCCCAATGACACATACAACTAAAACAACATATATACAGTGAAATATGGGGGTAACATGCCAGGCAAGATGGTACTTTCCTACATAGCATCATTTCGAAATTGTTCCAATTTCAAAGGAAAAATCGATTTTAATGTTAGAATCGCCATTGTTCTTTTTCCACAGGAACAAGTTTGACTGAAGTTTTATTTTTCTATGCTGAGTAATTGGTTATTTGAACTGCAAAAAATCTAATTGTTACTCAGAGGCCACATTTAACCCCATAGAAACTAAATTGGTCCTGGAGATTATAGAAAACAAGGGCACCTATCGGTAAATCATTCCCCAGATCCACTGTTACCATTAAGGGACAGGTGGCTGGCTGATTTGAGTGAGTTGGAGGATGATGAGGACTAGGATGAAGCGAGGATGGCTTCCAGGGAGATAACGATCTTGGCAAGGTTCTACTATACCTCTAATAGATTTTCTAATATTTGTAAAACAAAAAAAATATTATATGTTACAATACTTGGTGCCTTTTCTTCTGTGAATTGCCTTTTAGGTTAAAAAGTAATAAAAAGAAAAATAAATATCCTGATTGCAACAAAGAGTAGCAAACCTTTTCTGAATTCAATGTGCACAGGGGCTTCGACTGGAGGTCCGAACTGGACTAGCTCCAACTTCAAGAGTCCTTGCAACAGTACTGTGCTGGTAGTGCCACAACTTCTGGAATGAGGTCGGTACCAGTTGCAAAATGGGTTCTGCCTATATAATATGCCCACTCACTCCATGTCTCACCCATGGTAACCAAATAGCAAATTGACTTCACATGTTTTCTCCCAGTGTCTGCCTTTTAAGATACATCCATTTTGACTCAGCATGAGTAAGGGGCATTTGGCTTGTTATACATGAACACTTGTGACGGCTGTGTGTGTGAGACTACTGTCATGCGCAGCCCAGTAACTGCATATAGGTAGCCTGGTACAGAGGGGAATCTGCAGGATTAGATTTTGACCTGTTAATGTACACTTTTAAGAAACGTAAGTGCGGTTTACTTTGTTGTCTACAGTGCCACCTTTTTACATACATAAGGGGAAAACTGCCTTAGAAAGCAGTTTCATTTACCTTTGGGCTACAAAGCCCAGTGGCATACCAAAATGGGGTGGAACACGTGCACCAAAATCAAATCTGGGACTTCCAAGAAGGTATCTGAACAATATAGGGGTCATCCAAAATTGTAATATTTCTGTGACTCAGCTCAGGGTAGGAGCACAGGCCTTTTGTCATCCTGTTCGGCTGAGTCAATTGCATTTCTTCACAGCAGAGGAAACAAAGGCTGTGCCACACAAAAGAAGTGCTTCCCTCAGCTACTGAGCAGGAAGGGGATGGGATGAAAATCTGTATCTGTTAATTACCTGTCACACTGTATCATGGTTGGGGACATCTAGGCCCATTTAACAAAGGAGGAAGCCCAGACTACTGGAGCCAATAAAGGAGGGGGCCCTCTTTAAAGGTTAGTGGGAAAGGCCTTGGCAGGGATGTCAGTAAGGAGCAGAGCTGTGAGGCCTAGAGGCCTCCTGGAACTGCCCTTGGCGAGTAGAGATTACTACCAAGTATAAAATTAGCTCAGGATTTTCCAAATTGGCTAAACAGATCCCAAGTTATAGCTGTTTTAAGAGTGGTGACCTTTGACCCCCAAGGAGCAAGCACATTGGGCTACACCGACCGGTGTAAGAATTGCCCCTGGGGTGAGCCAGGGGACCAGGTTGATGCACAATTAATTTAATTAATTCCCACAGGGAGGGGGCATGCCTCCCTGGGCATCATCTTTAAGTACCCCTGGCCCCCCATTTCCCAGGGGCAGACACAGCAACAATGTGGCCTGGAAGGTGGAGAAGCAGTCTTTGGGGTCCTGGACCGCAACACCAGGACCTCGAGCCAGAATATAGCAGGGGGTAGCAATTGCAGCCCCCCAATGGTGGTGGTTTGCCCCCCACTCCCTGTTACCTTGTCTGGGGGGTGAGGCCGGCCACCACCAAAGCAAATGCACTGCCACAGGAGTGGGCAGGGGTTAAGAGCTGCCTGTCCCCATGGCAGTAAGGAGGATGCTGCTCCTGCAGGGAGCCTGCAGGGGCAGCCATAGGTCCCTGAAATGCCCCCAGTAAGTGGACCTCCTATGAAGGGAACTGGCAGCCCAAAAACAACAGAAGAAAAACAAAAGCATCTATATAGATCTCCCCTGCACAGCGGGAGAGCAGCTTATAAAATATTCACTCCTCCTGGTTAGAGCTCAGCATAATGCCCTGAGGGGATGGTTAATTTGCATATTTTTCATGCCTGGTGGACTTACAAGGGCACCACCAATGAAAATGGAAATTGTTGTGGGTGGGGCTGTAGGAGTTACAGCAGCCCCCCATAAGTAATGTTTGTAAAACTGATCCTATGTTTTAGGGGCTAAGGAATCCATGACCCTCTGGAAATGTCATATATATATTTTTTTTAACATTCCAAAGGCTGGAGTTTTTGCTCTACTGCTAGGAATGCACCATCTTCTAGAGGCTATTTCTGTGGCTGCATTTAAAATGGTTTGAAGGTGTATAAGGAAGACAGATGGAGTGAAGTGATCTGTAGGGGCCTCATTCATGGCTGCAGAAAGTGGCGCCCTCTAGAGGCTGTTTTTATGGTTGCATTTTGTGTGGCCTGAAAATATATAAAAAGCACACAGACACACTGGCGCTCATTATGACATTGGTGGTGAGAGATAAAGTGGCGGTAATACCGCCAACAGGCTGGCAGTAATTGCCACCAAATTATGACCATGGCGGTGATAACTCCCATAGACGGCCAATGTACCACACCAACTGCCAGGGCGCTAACACCACTGACCACAACAGTAGCCGTCAACAGCCAGGTGGAAGACAAAGTACCGCCCACCAAATGATGACCCAGGAAACCGCCATGATTTCTGGGGCGGTACCAACGCCATCAAAGCCCTGGGGGAAACACATCACAGAAGACCAAAGACTCACCATCGGAGACACAGGGAAAAACAACGCCGCCATGGACCTGGAAATGCAAGTCTTCCTGATGCTCATCTACGGCATGCTCCACCTGGAACGCCAACGAAGACGGTGAGTACAGCCGCCTAGCACACAAGGGAGGGAAGGAGGAAATCTAGAGTGACACACACACACACGCACAACACACACCTGACACACACACACCATACACACAACCAGCTGCAGATGAAAAAAAATGGAACACGACACACAGCGTAATAATGCAAGGACAACAAGAATTCAGTAATGACAATGTATTGATTGTGAACAGCTACCAAAAGAACCAATTGTATGAAAAACAGATGTGTACAAATGTACACAAAGAGCCAATGCCCAGTCCAAATTACTAAGGGCCCACATGGCCACAGAGCACAGTCCAAGGTCCAACTCGAATCCTGACTTCATGCGGCTAGAACTCTGCAGGGGCATCAGTTTGCAAGTGGACAGGCACCTCAGGGGGATGGAGGGTGGGGGGCACCTCAGATGAAAATGGGAACAGGCCCACTGGTTCTAGAGGGAGGTCCATGCCCATTTTTCTCTGCTGGGGAGTGCAAGGCCACAGTCCCTTGAGTGGGTGACTTTCCCACTGCTTCTGGAGGGGGCTCCTTGCCCATTATCCTTTGCTGGGGAGTGCAAGGCCACAGTCTCTGGAGTGGGTGACTTTCCCACTGCTTCTGGATGGGGCTCCATGCCCATTATCCTTTGCTGGGCAGTGCAAGGCCACAGTCTCTGGAGTGGGTGACTTTCCCACTGCTTTTGGAGGGGGCTAAATGCCCATTATCCTTTGCTGGGGAGTGCAACGCCACAGTCTCTGGAGTGGGTGACTTTCACACTGCTTCTGGATGGGGCTCCATGCCCATTATCCTTTGCTGGGCAGTGCAAGGCCACAGTCTCTGGAGTGGGTGACTTTCCCACTGATTTTGGAGGGGGCTCCATGCCCATTATCCTTTGCTGGGGAGTGCAAGTCCACAGTCTCTGGAGTGGGTGACATTCCCACTGCTTCTGGATGGGGCTCCACGCCCATTATCCTTTGCTGGGGAGTGCAAAGCCACAGTCTCTGGAGTGGGTGACTTTCCAACTGCTTCTGGAGGGGGCTCCATGCCTATTTCTCTGTGCTGGGGAGTGCAACGCCACAGTCTCTGGAGTGGGTGACTTTCCCACTGCTTCTGGAGGGGGCTCCATGCCCATTATCTTTTTCTGGGGAATGCAAAGCCACAGTCTCTGGACTGGGTGACTTTCCCACTGCTTATGGATGGGGCTCCACGCCCATTATCCTTTGCTGGGGAGTGCAAAGCCACAGTCTCTGGAGTGGGTGACTTTCCCACTGCTTCTGGAGGGGGCTCCATGCCTATTTCTCTGTGCTGGGGAGTGCAACGCCACAGTCTCTGGAGTGGGTGACTTTCCCACTGCTTCTGGAGGGGGCTCCATGCCCATTATCTTTTTCTGGGGAGTGCAAAGCCACAGTCTCTGGACTGGGTGACTTTCCCACTGCTTATGGATGGGGCTCCACGCCCATTATCCTTTGCTGGGGAGTGCAAAGCCACAGTCTCTGGACTGGGTGACTTTCCCACTGCTTATGGATGGGGCTCCACGCCCATTATCCTTTGCTGGGGAGTGCAAAGCCACAGTCTCTGGAGTGGGTGACTTTCCCACTGCTTCTGGAGGGGGCTCCATGCCTATTTCTCTGTGCTGGGGAGTGCAACGCCACAGTCTCTGGAGTGGGTGACTTTCCCACTGCTTCTGGAGGGGGCTCCATGCCCATTATCCTTTTCTGGGGAGTGCAAGGTCACAGTTTCTGGAGTGGATGACTTTCCCACTGCTTCTGGAGAGGGCTCCATGCCCATTTATCTCTGCTGGGGAGTGCAAGGTCACAGTCTCTCAGGTGGGGAACATGCCCACTGCTTCTGGAGGGGGCCCCATGTACAGCAGTCCCTGGAGGGTGGCCTACATGGCTTCTGCTGGTGGTGAGGGCTGCACTGTGTCATCTGGAGGTGAGGGCTGTGCTGTGTCAGCAGGTGAAGGTGCCTCCTGGGCAGCCTGTGCTGGAGGTGAGGGCCGCGCTGTCTCAGCAGGTGAAGGTGCCTCCTGGGCCGCCTCTGCAGGAGGAGTAGGCTGCACTTTCTCAGCTGGCGGTGAGGGCCACGTGACCACTGGTGGTTAGTGGTGTCACCCTGACAGCCTGTGTTGGAGTCGTGGGATTCTTCCCCTTCTTGACAGGAGGTATGGGATCCTTAGCCTTCCTAGCAGGGGTTGAGGGCTTCTTCCCCTTCATGGCAGGATATGCAGGCTCCTTAGCCTTCCTGGCAGGAGTCAAGGGATTCTCCCCCTCCATGGTAGGAGGTGCGGGCTCCTTCCCCTTCATGGCAGGAGTTGAGGGCTTCTTCCCCTTCATGGCAGGAGGTGTGGAATCCTTAATCTTCCTGGCTGGTAGAATGGGATCCTTCACTGTCTTGCTACCATGACTAGGAAGTGCATCCACTGTCCGCATGGACTGTTTGGCTGAGGTGCTGGGCTGGGTCGCCAGGACCCTGCTCTTACTGGCAGGACGGGGGAGAGAGAAATGGTCAAGTTGGGCAAGGAAAAGCTTCTTAGGGACGGTGGGGTGGGATAGGGGAGGAGGGATGGGAGTGGAGGTTGAGGGAGTGGTTGTTGGAGGTGTATGTCTGCTGGACTTGGGTGCAGGTGCATGGGCAGTGTGCTGATGTGAGGTGGATAGCTGTTGGGTGTCTGAGTGCTTGTGTTTGTGTCCTTTAGGAGCAGGGACAGACAGGGTGGGAGAGGATACAGGGGATGCGTGGATGGATGTAGGTGAGGTGTCTGCTAGTGAGGTGTGTGTGCTGCTTGGTGTGGTGAAGCTGGTGGTGGATGCTGATGCAGTGCATGCAGGTGTGAGTGTGGATGTGACTGTGAGGGAGGTGGAGGAGGAGGAGGGGGAGACAGTGGAGACAGTGGATGTGGTTGTGTCTGCAATTGTCTGATGTTTGGGTGAGTGCTTGTGGGATGAAGTGTGGTGCCCGCGTTTGACTGTGCCACTCATGTGTGTTGTCTTGTGTGCATGCTCGTCTGTATGTGTGCATGGGATGGGTTGGGGTTGAGGACACTGGGACTGGGAAGTGGTAGTTGGAGGCGGTCGGTAGGAGACCACAGCCCAAATCGATCTGTGTTGGGCCACCAATCCACTGTGGATGCCCCCAGGAGTGTATTACATTGCTGCATATGGGATGCCAGCCCTTGGATGGCATTCACAATGGTTGACTGCCCTACAGTGATGGATCTCAGGAGGTCAATTGCCTCCTCACTCAGGGCATCAGGGATCACTGGGGCAGGGCCTGAGGTTCTTGGGGCGAAGAAGATACCCACCCTCCTGGGCGAGAGGGCACGGACAACTCGCTGAGGGTCTACTGAGAGGGCGGTGCTCGTAGGGGGTGGCGGCTGTACCTGCAGCTGGGGTGGTCACAGAGGTGTCCGCCACCAACAGGGAGCTTCTGTCGGAGGAGGTATCTGAGTCTGTGTTGTCACCTCCTGTCTCCGCCATGGTGCTCCCCTAGCCCTCCGCCCCACTGGTTCCCTCGGCGTTGGTGGACTCTTCTTCCAGGGTAGTGTGGGATGCAGCTCCCTCTGTAGCCGGTTCCCCATCTCCTCTGCCAGATGAAACTAATGCACATATGGACAGGATGACAGAAGAAACAAGCATTTGCAATGCAACCGGTCTCGCGTTTGCTTGAGCTAGATCAATTAGCATTGTAAACTCCTAACCAGACTTTTCTTGCCACATAAATTGAAAATGAAAATAAAACATGTAACTAACTGGACTTTTCTTGCCATATAAACTGGAAAGTAAAAGTTTCACTTAAGCGAGCTGACGGCCGCCATCAGTGCAAAGCAGACACACAAAGGGAAATAAAAGCCCTGACTGACTTGGAATACTAACAAGCTAGGCTACCTTCATTTGCCATACACCCATTACCCTTGAGCTGGATCACGCTGCAATGTCTGACCTGGCATTAAGGGGCACCCACTAACTGACACCCACCGCCCAGATCCCATGCCACCTACAAATTATTGTAGTAATGCCCACTGTACTCACCCCCTTGTAGCTGCTGTGATGCCCTCAAGCGCCCATCCAGCTCTGGGTAGGCCACCAACAGTATGCAGGCCATCAGGGGGGTCAAGTTTCAACGGGCACCCCTTCCTCGTTGGCAGGCCATCCCCAGCTGGGCCTCCGCGGTCTTCCATGCTCAGCATCTCAGGTACTCTCACCGTTTCCGACAGTGGGTGATCCGCCTGCCATACACCTCCAGGGCCCGCACGTCCTTGGCGATGCCACGCTATAATCCCTTCTTTTGATGGGTGCTGACCTGCAGAGGTAATACAGACAGGAGGACACCATTACACATACAATCCAGCCTGTCACACATATGGCCCACCAATCCTGTTTCCATCACCATTGGCATACACATCGCCTGGCGCACACCATGTACACCTCCACAAGACATCCCCCCATGACACGATGCTTGTACACACATCTCCATGTATCCTTCGCACATGCATCATGTCCAAGGTGTACTCACCTGTTGGTCTGAAGGCCCATACAGCAGTCCGTAGTGGGGTAGAACCCCATCCACCAATCACTCCAACTCCTCCCCAGTGAAGGCAGGGGCCCTTTCCCCAGTCACACGGGCCATGGTAGGTTCCAGACACAGGTCACAGCAGCACACGCAGTGTAGGTGTTCTCCTGTTAAAGGTCAGTAAACAAATGAGGAATCTGATGGAAAACGGCAGTCACGTCCGCGGCTGTGTACACTGCCACTGCCGACGCTGATCCCCATTGGCCACTGTACTCCATAGAGCCCCATATTATCCAATGAGGAAATGCACGGCGGTGCAAGACCGCCTTCTGCCACAACGTCCAGCGTCGGCAGAGTTACCTCACTTCTACCTGTCCCTACATACAGAACAGGAGGTCGCCATTTCATGGTGGTGGACAATGAGCATATCAACCTTAACTGTGCCACAGCCTAGATTAACAAATATCCCGACATTCCCACTGTCCCATCACATAAATGCACTTAGTACACTGAGGTGGTGGTTCCATTGTTTAAATTGTGACAGCCTACCTACTCTTGTGTCCCTCAGACAGCTACCGCTGCGGATGAATAGGAGGAGGAGACAAGTCCTAGTGTACAGACCCCTTGTGGACTTGGCTGCACTGGAAGACAGGCACATTATACTCACCTATAGACTGGACATGTCCACAATCACAGAGCTGTGTGCCCAATTGGAGTCTGACCTGATATCTGCTATCCGTCATCCCCCTGGAATCCCCCCTCTTGTGCAAGTGCTATCAGTGCTCCATAACTTGGCAACTGGTTCTTTCCAAGTGACAGTGGGCTTGGCAGCAGGAATGTCGCAGCCAATGTTTTCCAATCGTGCTGGCAAGAGTTTTGTCTGCCCTGGTAAAGTACATGTGCTGCTACATAGCTTTCCCCCAGGGTGAAAGATTGGCCACTGTGAAGGCCGGATTCTATGCAATGGGACATATCCCCAATATTGTTGGGGCGATTGATGGGACACATATACCATTTGTCCCCCCACCAGAATGAGCAGGTGTTCAGGAATCGTAAGAGTTTCCACTCACTGAATGTGCAAATGGTGTGCCTAGCACACCAGTACATCTCCCACGTCACTGCCAAGTATCCTGGGTCGGTGCATGACGCCTTTGGCCCGAGGAATAGCAGCATCCCAAATGTGTTGGCCCAACTACAGAGGCACAGGGTGTGGCTAATAGGTGACCCAGGGTCCGCATCCACTGTATGTTAGTGTATGCCATCAAGTGTCATCCCCATAGTACTGTGTAAGGCTAAATGTTGTCACTCAATACTTGCAGGTGACTCTGGCTACCCAAACCTATTGTGGCTGCTGACCCCTGTGAGGAATGTCAGAACAGGGGCTGAGGAATGTTATAATGAGGCACATGGGCAAACCAGAAGGATCATCAAGAGGACTTTCGGGCTCCTGAAGGCCAGGTTCAGGTGCCTGCATCTGACAGGTGGATCCCTGTGCTACTCACACGGGAAGGTCTGCCAGATAGTAGTAGCATGCTGCATTTTGCACAACCTGGCTCTCAGACAGCATATACCTTTTCTGCAGGAGGAGGAGACTGGAGATGCCCCTGTGGCAGCAGTGGACCCTGAGGTCAGTGAGGATGCGGATGAGGACAACCTAACATCAGTTATAAGTCAATACTTCCAATGACACACAGGTGAGACAGTGCAACTGACCATTCCTCTGACTACTGATGTTTTCTGTGTGGCTGTAGCATGATGGCATTAACTTCCTTTTCATCTCAACTTGCTGTCACCTATGGCTTGTCATTTTACAGATGTTGGTGAGATAACAACTGTGTACTGATGTGATGACTACAGACAGCTACAGGTCATTATTTCCATTATTTCTATGCTCTCACAGTGTTCAGATCATTTGCACTAGATGTGACTGTTTCCATAAATGCACATTTTCAACACATAAATTACTAGTAGTCAAGTTGTGTTCAAGGGTGTTTATTGTAGTGCTATGAAATTGAAGGAAAAGTGCAATGGAATGGGGAGATGGTGGAGGACAGTCCAGGGTATTGTTCCAGTCTGTTTGTAGCACATATCCAGTGTCCAAGGGGCCATAGGAAGGGGAGCAAAGGCAGCTCAAAGTGTACAAGGTGACTGTGTGGGACACAAGGGGAACAATCAGGAGAGTCTCATTTCCTGGCGGTGGTCTTGGCAAGTGCCTCCGGCTTCTGTCTGGGTCGCAGGGAATGTTTGCAGGGTGGTTCACCTTCTGCAGGGGGAGGGGTGCTGGTGGCCTGTGGGTCCTGTGGCGGGGCTTCCTGCCCATTAGCTGCAGCAGAAGTGGAGGGCTGGTCAATGGACTGGCTAGGGGTAGGGGCCAGCTGCTGTGCTGTTGCTTCCCTCATGATGTTGGACATGTCTGCTAGCACCCCTGCTATGGAGATCAAGGTAGTGTTGATGGCCTGCAAGTCCTCCCTGATCCCCTGATACTGTTCCACCTGCAGCCGTCTGTTCTCCTGCACGTTGTCCAGTATCTGGCCCATCGTGTCCTGGGAATTTTGGTAGGCTCCCAGGATCTTGGTGAGTGCCTCCTGGAGAGTCGGTTCCCTGGTCCTGTCCTCCCCCTGGTGCACAGCAGTCCTCTCAGTATCCCTGTTGCCCTGCGCCTGTGTCCCCTGAGCGGTGTGCCCACTGCCACTGACCCCAGGTCCCTAATTGTCTTGGGGGTGAGGTGTGGACTGGTGTCCCTGTACAGCTGGACACACTGCTGATTGACGTGTCATGGGGACAGAGGTGTGGGAACGCTGGGTGGGTGCTGTGCTGTTGGATACTGAGGGGGGAGGCTCTGTGGTGGACTGTGAGTGGGCTGTAAGTGGGCTGAGGTGACTGACTGTCCAGTGGTCCCTGATGGGCTAGGTTGGTGGTCCAGATCCTGAAGTCCAGAGTTACTGTCATCACTGGGGCATCTTCAGTTGGGGTACTGGACAGTCGTGGCACCTCATCACCGCTAACATTGGCTGGGGCACCTGTGGGGATGTAAGTGATGTATTATGCTTCATACATGTGACATATTTTTCATCCCTGGCTTCCCCTCTATCGTTGCTGTAGCCCTGCCACCTTTGTTTGTGTATAGTGATGTATTGTGGGATTGTTGGTTTCCCTATGCTGTGCATGCATTAGTGATTGGTGTCCGTGCAGGGCTGGGAGGGATGTCCATGCATTTGTATGGCATGCAGGATTTGGCGTTTGGGTTAGTCATGTGTGTGGGATGGAATGGAGTGATGGGAGTGAGGGTGAGGGTGTGTGATGGCATGCAGGTATGGGGGGTGATAAGTAGTAAATATTGACTCACCAGTGTCCAGTCCTCTGGTTACTCCAGCGTGTCCCTCAGGATGCAGTAATGCCAAGACGTGCTCCTCCCATGCTGTGAGATGTGGGGGAGGAGGTGGGAATCCACTGCTAGTCCTCTGTATGGCGAGCTGGTACCTTGCTGCCACAAAACGTACCTTCCCCCGTAGGTTGTTCCACCTCTTCCTGATGTCGTCCCTTGTTCTTGGATGCTGTCCCATTGCATTCACCCTGCCCACGATTCTCCGCCATAGCTCCATCTTCCGGGCAATGGATATTTGCTGTACCTGTGCTCATAACAGCTTTGGCTCTGCCCTGACTATTTCCTCCACCATGACCCTTAACGCCACATCAGTGAAATGGGGGTGCCTTAGTGGGGACATGCGTGTTGTGTGGTGTGTGTTGGTGAGAGTGTGTTGAGTAATGTGGTGGGGTGTATGATATGGGGTGCGTGAGGGATGTATGGGTGTATGTGTGTGTCTAGTTGTCTCTGTGCTGTTGGTGTCACTCTCCTGGCAGTAATTGTTGTCCATAAAGTGTTGTGGGTAATGTGGATGTGTGTTTTATGGTGCTGTGGGTGAGTGTGTATGGTATGTGTATGGGTGTCAGGTGTGTGTTTTTCATATTGGCCAATGTAGTGTTGTTTTGTATGTGGGTGTCCATTCTGAGTGCGGCGGTATGCACCGCAAATGGTTTACCGCCATTGAATGTCCACCGTGGTGATTCGTGGGTCATGATGTGGTGGGCGTTGTTTTGTTGGCGTAATGGTCTGGGTGTTGGTACTGTCACTTTAGCACTGACCTTTGGGCTGGCGGATTTGTGTATGTGGCAGTATTCTGTCGGACTGGTGTGTGTGTCATAATTTGGGGAACGAATATTCGCCACCGCAGCGGTATGTTGGCGGCCGTCACCGTGGCAGTAAGTGGGATTTACCACCAATGTCATAATGAGGGCCATTATGTTTACATTTAAAATGCTTTATTGATATAATAATGTTGACAGGGATTCCTAATCAACGTTGATGCACTTTATCAATATAAATAATTGAATTTACACATGATTTTATTGATTTTTTTTACTTATGCACAAAATTATGATTTTTTAACAGGCCTGTTTTATCTAAAATGATGCCCCTATGTTGTGATGTGTCTGATATTGGTGTGGGGCACTGGAGTTTTGGGGATAATGACCCTTTAGGGGTCAAATGTGATTTTGCAATGCCATCTATGTTATTTTCAATCTTTCTTATGTGCTGTATATATTTGTAAAATAATACATATTATTTAGTGGTGTGTATAATAAATGCACTTTTTCTTTTTCTAAAGAAAAAGCCCTGACTGGACAATCATTTATTGAGTGCTATTATTGTGTGCCATTGAATGGTGATTACTAGCTAACACTACTTCCCATGAGTAGGCTTTGGACTGCCCTGCTTCACTGACCTGAGTGAGTCAAGTGCTACAATGGGGTGCTTGGTTGCCAGTAAAGGGGAATCGGGTATCTATGACTTGCACAGGCGTCACATCCTGTACAACTAGTAAACCAATTTCCTACAGCACCCTTTCCACTATGATCTTCAAAATAGAGATAAACCATGGTGCTCTTCAAGATTCACTTGATAAACTTTCACACTGCTGTCATGCAGCATAAGATCCAATACCAGCATGAAATGATCATCTGGATATTGCATGCTATAGGTCACCCAGATCCGGTCCTATACCCTATCGTGTTCCTCTCACTGCCACTTCCTTTCTGTGCTTTTCACTCTTGTAAGGCTTAACAGCAAGCCACCTGGATTCACTGCTGTTCTCTTCTTTTATGGCGCCTTCATTTCTTCCCTCTGATTTCTGTATCAATCAAAAAATACTGTTAGATATTGGTTTGGTGGTTGACTGGAGTATGAGCCCTGGTCAAGCAGAAACCACAATCCTGTTCAGGGTAAGTTTCAGACAAACCCTAAATAAACCTGTGCTCACGCTCTGGTAGTTTGGCACACAACCGCCAGACTTAATTTAGAAGCAATGTGTAAATTATTTGTTCAACACTTCAAACAGTAAAACAGTGAAAACACCACACACAAAGATTCCAAAGCAGGTTAAACAAATATCTCTAATTTTAAAATATAAAACAAGACCAAAACAACAAAAATCCAATGAGCAGAACTTGAGTTATTAATTTTTAAAGATTAAACTGTAAAATATCGCTTAGAAGCGCCAACCAGGGATATCTGATCATACGAGACCCAGTTGGGCCCGCTTAACCAAAGTACCTTGAATCCTTTTTTGAAAAGGGTTGCATCTGTTCTGAGCCACACAGTAGAGGTGATGCATTGATATTTTCCATACAACAGCAGCCATGCGTCAGTTTTGAGATGTGGTGGAGTTAGGGTGCAAGTTCCTGCTTTGTCGACGTCGAGGATCCAGGCCCCGGGGCTTACGATGTGAAGACTGATGCGTTGTACAGTGGAGGTGATGTGTTAGTTCCGATGCCTGCAGAGTCTGCGATTCTGAGATTCAGAGTAATTGTCAAGGCTGATGTTGATGGGGATGCAGGGACCATGCACTGGGAAAAGCTTTGCAGTGGCAGTTCCAAAGGCGATGCACCAGTTCTGTTCCATGCAACTGCAGCAATGCGTCAATAATGCTCCCGGAGCAGATGATGCATCGGTTCCACTAGAACAAACACCTTAGGCCCACTTCCAAGTGTTGGAACTGGGGTAGCACCAACTGACAGGGCAGAATTACAGATGGCAGAGACCAGGTGCAGGAGCAGGGTGGTTGGGAGTCTTTTATGTCCTTGAGACTTCAGATCATATGGTCAACCAGATAGCCCTTGTAGTCACTCTAGGTTCAAGTGATGCCGGTCCATTACTTCTCACCCAGGCAGGACAGCACAGAAAGACAGGAGTCCAGCAAAGCAGCAATCCAGCAGAGTGGGAGTCCTTCAGAAGCATATCAGTCTTTCTTCCTGGAAGAGTATTCACGAATACGGAAGGGCTCAGGGTTGGTGGTATCAGAGGTCCAGTACTTATGCCCAGTTGGGCCAATGAAGTGGGGGAGACTACAAAGACAGGCCTTTGCATGCACAAAGTTCCTGCCCTTCCTTCCCTGGCTCCAGACTCACTAATGGAAGAGGGGTATGCAGCCCTTTGTGTGGGGACAGGACACAGCTTATTCAGGTATAGGTGTGGCTGGGTCCAGCTCCTCCCTCCCATCTTCCCTGGGTGGCCCATCGAGTCCCACCTAAGCTCCCATTGTGTGTGGCTGCCTATAGGAAATACACAAAGCCCAGCTGTCACCTACCCCAGAGAAGTGATCAGAGACAGGTAGCAGGCACCAAATGGCTAAAGTCAGAAAATGCCAACTTTCTAAAAGTGGCATTTTCAGAATTAAAAATTCTGCACCAACGCCAATCCAATTTATATACATATAAATTGAACAAAAACACATATGCCAAAATCATGAAAAAAAGACCTCAAATTTGACTACACTTTGCTAGTGAGAACATAGAACGTTTAGGTAGGAAATGTGATTAAGGTAATTAAGTGGTGACAGACAAAAACTACAAAGAAGGAAAGTATGATAAGGGCATGGTATAAGATTAAGTGCAAGTTATAATCTTTTGAGCGCTGTATAAAAACAAATACATTTAAACAAGACTTTGCTCCAATAAGTCAAAAGTGTTTTGATCCCTGATTGAGCAAGAAGATCATCATCAGCGCAGACGTTGTAGGGCCCAAGTCTCTAAAAAAGTAATAGATTAGGAATGGCAGTATAAATAAAATAAATTACAGTGTATGGTCTACCTCAATGAAGGAACACAGTTACCTTTTCTTTAAAGGCAGGGCGTAAGTTGTCTATAAAGAATAATATGGAAAGATGAGCAATTAAGGAAATGGGATAGAAACCAATGAGCGTGAAGAAAGGGGTTGAGGGAGCGTGAGAACGTCAGAAAAAGACGGGCACAGGACAGGCTGGTAGCTCCCTCTTCGTGTTGCATCTAACTTATATAAACCTTGTTTTCCTCTTTCCCTGAGTGGCCATCGTTTCTTGAGCCATGTTAACACTTGCGTGTTCCAATGGTGGGAAGAAAATTGCGAGAATCTATGAGGTGGTATAACAGAAAAGTTTCCAAACATCAGTCAGTGGAAGTAAATCAGTGGTCGGAAATGCCAGCTGACAACCTGTAATTAGCAATTTGGGGAGCTTCGTCCCTGGCCGGAGTACCGGCCCAGAGACTGCAACACAGGCATCAACGGCTCCAAGGGTGGTAAAGCAGTTAAAAGGTGCACAAAAGAAGCAGGTACATGCAGCACAGACGGAATTGAAAGAAGCAACGTGAATGATGTAGTGCAGTGGTCACATCACAAGACAGGACATAGAGGAAGGAATAAATCATAGAAATCTAAAAGCCAACAGGATGGGGTGCATAAAGATGTGGACCAAAATGGATTACAAAGGAGGGAGATGGAATCATCTGAGAATACAATAGCACAAGGGTATTAGTTAATTATTTAAAAAAGATAAAGAAAATGAATTTAGATTTAAAAAATAAGCCTTATTTGTATTTCAAGGACGAAAGAAATTGATCATTTAAATAGGTGAAGCAATAAGAGTACATAAAACAAGGGGAGAGAAGGTCAGTAGTACTTACTTATTGCCTGTTATGCTGACTGGAAGTATGGCAGCAACGAAGGACCTCCAGTTCTGTCTGTCTTGGGCGAGTTTCTGTTCAGTGCCCCAGCTGTGGTTCAGGGCCTTCATGTCCCCAGGTGTTCTTTAGCCGGCCTCTCTTTCGTTTGCCTTCTGGTGTCCAGTGAAGAGCTGTTCTTGTGATGGAATCTTGTTCTCGTCTGATCTCCTATTCATTTCCATCTTTTTCTCATAATGATGGTATCCATGCTCTTTTGCTTGCATCTGACAAGCAGGTCCTGGTTGGAGGTGGTTTGTGGCCAGAAAATTGTAAGATCCTTCTCAGGTTACTAAAGTGGGAGGCTGACAGTTTGATTTTGTTGCCTTTTGGCATCTGCAAGCATTCTGATCTATACAAGAGTATGGACAGAATGCAGCCCGCTAAATTCTCACCTTGTTTTTGATGCTGTACTGAGATGACCTCCACACATTGTTAAGCATCCTGACAGGATTCATGGTCTTGTCCAGTCTGCTCTTGATATCACTGCCTGCTCCTCCAGCATGTCTGAGGGTACTTCCTTGGTAGGTGAAATCTTCAGTCATGACTAGGTACTCTCCATCCTCCTTGATTGGAAAAGGTTTTGAGACATTGAGAGGCATGACTTCTAATTTATTTGTGTTGATCTTCAGACCCACTTGCTATGCATAGATGTTGAGGCGAGACAAGATGTCTTTTAGCAAGATGTCTTTTCCTGCACATGTTGGTGTGTATGACAGTGCAAGTTTAGGTCATCGGTGTGCTCCTCCACTGTAGATAATATGGTCCAAATGAACCCTCTGGCTTGGTCTTTTATTGTGTGTCACATCAACCAGTCGATGAAGAGGCTCAAGAGCAACAGTGACATCACGCATCTCTGTCTCTGTCTCGCACCGGTTTTGACTTGTGAAGCTATAATCACTATCTCCCACCTTGCAGGTAAAATTATCATAGCAGCTCTGGATGAGGAAAACTGTCTGTTGATGGATGCCATAGGCTTTCAGTATACCTCAGAGGCTGTCACAGTGGATACTGCCAAAGGCTTTCGCAAAATCCATGAAGCTGATGTATATTTGTCTATGCCACGCTATGCACTGCTCTATGATGTTACATCGAGTCAATTAATCAATCTGTCGATTTTTAGAGTGTGACTTGTCACCAATGAGGGTATCCAGGCACTAGCAGGGTCCAAGGTCTCAGTCGAAGTGCCAGGTTTTCCGCATTCTACAGAACTCATGCAGACTAGGGGAGATCCTGAGGTGCAGAGACAGGCAGTTCCAGGCCTTAGTTGCGAGTTAGGAGAAGGAGAATCCTCCTGCTCTGCTGCATTGAATGCATGGGGTATGGGCCAGTGCGAGGGATGCAGAGTGGAGATGGCTGGAGGATTTGTGGAATCTCAGGTCGTGGATGATGTTGACAGGTCCGGAGTCATGCAGGGCCTTGAACACTTGGGTGAGGAGCTTGAACTTGTATCTCTTCTGAACAAGCAGCCAGTGGAGTTTTTTGAAGTGGGAGGTGAAGTGGGTGCAACAGGGGGGATCCAGGATAAGTCTTGCTGCAGCGTTCTGGATGGTCTGTAGTTTTTTAACTAGGTGGGCTTCGATTCCCAGGTAGTGGGTGTTTCGTAGTCCAAATGACTGGTGACAAGGGCTTGGGTGATAGGCGTCTTGCGTTATGAGGAAGCCACTTGAATATCTTATTTAACATGCGTAGATGAAAAACAGGAGGGTGACACTGCGTTGCCATGGAACCTTATGGTGAGTTTGCTGTCCAGGATGAAATAGAGATTCCTGGGATACTCAGCTGGGGTTGAAGTGGGCCCCAGTTCTGTGAGCCACCAGAGCCAGTCCCAGGGGGAGTTGTCACTGCCAAAGATCAAGACTTGTCTGTGTTAAACTTGAGACAGTTATTCCTCATCCAATTGGAGACACCATGCATTGGTGAAAGTTGACTCTGGTTGTGGTTACGTAACACTCCTCTCCCAAAGGAACTCCTTGGTTTTGCCTTCCTGGGCTCGAGCTATTCAAGCAACAGGAGGGCAGAAACCTGTCTGAGAGGTGGCAGCAGTTGGGGCTTCCTGGAAAACCTCAGAAGGCTGTAATGGCAATACTGGGGTCCTCTAAGGAGCCCCCAGAGTGCATGGAATCATACAACCAATGCTTGCAAACGTTTTGGGGTATGATTTCAACATGTTTGATACCAAACATGCCTAGGTTCGGAGTTACCATTATGTAGCTGGACATAGGTAGTGACCTATGTCCAGTACATGCGTAAAATAGAATCCCTGCACTCACAAAGTCTGGGAAAAAGACTCTGAGGTCGTGGGGGCTCCTCTGCTAGTACAGGGGTGCCCTCACACACAGGTACTCTGCACTCTGCCCTCAGGGCTGGGAGGCCTGCTATAGGGGTGAATTATAAGTGACCTGGTGCAGTGTACATGGCAGTGAAAGAGTGCATGCACCTTTTCACGCAGGCTGCAATGGCAGTCCTGTAGAAGCCTTTGCATGGGCTTCCTATGGGTGGCACAAGATTTGCTGCAGCCCAAAGGGATACCCTGGAATCCCAATGCTCTGGGTACCTAGGTGCCATAAACTAGGGACTTATAAGGGGGCACCAGTATGCCAATTGTGGGTGAAATACTGGGTTACCAGTATGCAACAACCAAATTTAGAGGAGAGAGAGCATAATCACTGGGGTCAAGAACACTGACATCAGGCAGAAAATGGGGGTAACCACGGCAAAAAGAGGGTACTTTCCTACAGTCTACAACATTCATAGAGTTACAGTTAGAGAGCTGTGTCAAGCTATGTGCTATGTGAATGGGCATTATTATGTTAGTATCAAATATCTGCTAGCATACAGAGCAGTTTTGGCACCTATGATGTTCCAGAATGGCTGGAATACCCAACATTGAAGCAGTGGTGGTGAGCTTTAGTGTCTAATTCATGGCCTTTATCATATGGTCCTACAAATTCCTGTCCCTTCTAAATGAGAATAGTGCAGGTAATTTACGTGACTACCGCTTGTAAACATTAGCTAGTATTTTTCATTGACTTTGTGGAGACTGAAATGAAAGTGGTAACACAAGTTATGTGTGTATTTATTCTCTTCTCATGGGCGGGGGGTGAACAATGTCTTATGGGGATAGTACCAGGCTCCTATGAGGGCCCTGGGAACTAAACGTTTGGAGTAACCATATTACTGTAGGATAGTAGCGGGTAAGGAAGGCTCTGTAAAATAGTCTGATTTCCCTTTACAGTTCTTGCAGATCCAGAGAAACTGGTGATATGGAAGGCCATCCTTGAGGCACTAACAACAATGACTTGTATAGTATTAGGATTAACTTGCTATCAATCTCATACCATGCTGTGAAGAGTTTTACTCTCTTTGTATATTTGTTTGTCTCTGTTTACTAATAATAATAATAAAGCAATTTATAGAGTGCATAGTAACTTCAAAACAAAGTATCCCAGCACTAAAAGTAGCTTCAGAACAGATCCAGACAACTAACCACAAACAACCCATTTAGATTGATCTAAAAGGCCAGATGTTTAAGTTTTTATGAAATGAGTAGTTAGACCTTTCCTGCCTAAAAGAGAGAAGAGAATTCCAAATTTTCGATGCCATAGAACTAAAAGAGCGATTCTCAAAATGTGTTCTTTTTACGACAGGAATACACACTCTAAAAGCGCCTGCAGATCTTTGATTCCTTCTGGGATGATATGGTTTGACCAGCTGCTGCAGGTATCAGGGGCGTGTATTGTTTATGATCTGATGGCAAAAACACATTGCTTTAAAGAAAAGCCTTTCCGTCACAGACAGCCAATGCAACTTAGCAAGATCAAGGCCCACAGGCAAATGCCTTGGAAGATTCAGCAGCAAACGAGTTTTTAACCCGTTGAAGTCTCATCAGCCGAGACTGTGAGATTCCCAAGTACAAAACATTGCAGTAGTTCAGCCTAGATATGATTAAGGCCTGGACCACTGTCTTTCTGGCTGCATCCGGAAGAAAACCAATGATTCTTTTTAAAGTTTTAAAAATTCCAAAACATTCGCCAGCCAGAGCAGTGATCTGGCTGTCGAATTATGCTTTGCATCAAACCGAATGCCCAGGTTCTTGACTTTTGCCAAAGGGCCTGGTAGCAGTCCTAATGAAGACAGCCACTGTCTTCCTGATGGCATCCGGAAGAAAACCAAGAATCCTTCTTAAATTTTTTAGAACTCCAAACCATTTTCCTGCCAGAGCAGTGACAACACAATGTTAAAGCTGTATCACTCAATGGTGCCGGCAAGTGGATGCATATATGGATTAAATAAGGTGGGACTGAGAGAGGAGCCATGAGGCACTCCCTGATGCACAGGAAAAACCTTAAATGTAAATGGTTTCAAGGCTACCTGAAAGGTGCGGTTCTACAGAAAATAGGTAAGCCTCTGCAGAGCCTTAAGGGTCGCTCAAGAAGAAGACTGTGGGAAATAGAGTTGAAAGCTGTGCTGAGATCTAGCAGCAGCACCACCACTGTTTTACCCCTGTCCACAACCTGGCGGATAGGTTCAGAGGTAAAAAGTAGCACAGACTCTGTGCTGCACTGAGGGCAGAAACCAGGCTGAGTCAAATGAAGAAGTTCTTTTGTCTTGATAAAGCACGACAGCCGTTGACTGATTTATTTCTCAGTTACTTCAGAGAGAAAAGGCAGCAGTGAAATGGGCCTAAAATTTTCCGGCTTAGTCAGATCCAAGGATTTCTTTTGAGCAGCTGGGCAACGGTGGCATATTTTCAACTCTGACAAACCTGGCCAGATTCAAAGGAGCTATTAAGAAGCTCACAGAGCACTGGAAATATAACAGTCATCCCACGTTACAAAATTGCAGGAGACTGGAAGTCGACTGGGGCACCTGATTTGACAGCTGGAACTATAAAAGTCAGATCCTTGATGGTAACGGGACCAAAGGTGGACATTCTTGAATTGTCAGCTGAAAATTCAAACCAGCCCTCAAGTTCCCCAGAAAGGAGGAATAGATGGAAGCTACTTTGTCAAACAAAAACTGAGCAATATCATTGCATTGTTTCTCAGAGGAGGGAATGGAAGGTGTGATATGCTCTAATGATAATAGGGACTTGACAATCGAAAAAAGTTAATGAGAAGAATTCTGAGCCATCTTGAGTTTCCTGGCATAAAACGTGCAACGGGTGGCCCTAATCTGTCTATGATAATCGTTTAAAGCCACTCAATAATTGGCTTCATCGATAGGATTTAAATTCCTATGCCAGATACGTTACAGTCGTTTGGTCTTTTTTCCAAGGCAAGCAACTCTCCATTAAACCACTCCACCAAGGGTTTAGTTCTTCTGATGGTACAGACAGTCGGTGGGGCGATTTGATTCAGCGCATCTCTGATGCAACCCTCTAGTTGAGAATTAGCTGAATCCTCACACACATTTAAAATGGAGCAATTCGTAGCCCGGGCTGGGAAAAAAGCAGCAGATGTCCCTTTGGTCCATTTCCGTGTCCTAACCGGCTGCCAAGAGATATGTGCTGCAACAGATGTCATCATAGGGATCTGAAAAGGTATGGCAAAATGGTCTGACCAAAGAAGGGGCAAAGGGGAATCTCTACTAGACCAGTGACATTAGAAAAGATAGTGTCCCGCATGTGTCCCAACTTATGGGTAGGAGCATTAACTAGCTGAACTAGCTGAAGAGCCTCCAAGTCAGCAACCACTGCGGCTGCACTCAAGCACACAGCATCCTCAAAATGGAGTTTAAGATCTCCAATGACTAGAAAATTAGAGTAACACAATACAAAAGATGGTAAGGTATCTGCTAGAGATGATATGAACTTAAAGACAGGGCCCGGTGGACGATAGAACAAAAACCCTGATAAAGTAAGATTACTACACAGGACAAAAGAGAAAAAAGCTGCTTCACTACCAGCAATTTTATCTTCCCTGAAAGGACAGTGGAAAACCTGTTTAAAAATGATCGCAATACCACGCCACCTCGGAGAGTGTCTGTCCAGCCTGACTATCACATAGTCTTGAGTTACAGTTGTCAAGATATCGGGTGTTGGGCTTTCAGTCAGCCAAGTCTCTGAAAAGAAAAGTGCATTAGGCAAATAGTCAGTCAAAAAATCAAATATCTCTAGTTTATGCTTGACTAGTGAACAACAATTAAAAGAATAAAAGCGTGCCTCTGGAGTTGGTCGTAAGCACTCACTCGTACCAGCTTTATTTTCCAAGGTGGCCTGGGTTGCAAAGCCACACTTCCGACATAGGAGATTCTCTTTGGTTAAATCCAGTAAATGGCCACATTCACTTAGTATAGTTGGGACTAGACACAACAACTCCCTAGTGATAAAGTGTATGGGGGAAGGATCCAAAATGCGCAAAGGGCCTGGTTCCTGGCGCCGTCCAGGCGCAGACGGGCACAGACAGACTTGCCTTAGGTGAACCTTTGGTGCACCAGTGGCGCGTCCTTGTCTTAGCCATATTTATATAGATTTATCTTATTTACCTTTATACATTACCTTGCCCACAATTTTTAGGCTATATGTTTTTTTTGTTATCTCCAGCACTGCATGGTCACCTCCATGTTTGAACACTGTTTTTCGTAATTACAGCACTGTACTCCATCTCACCAGTGTTAAAGTGTTTGTGCTCCCCCTTCCAAACATGGTAAAATTGGTACACACATAGATGGTTTACTTATTTAATTTACTTATAAGCCCTCGTATACAGTACTTAAACCTAGGGCCTTTAAACTAAATGCTCAAAGTGGGCTGCAGCACTCTTTGTTCCACATGCTAAAGTAGCTCCTTAAAACATGTCTCAGACATGCCACTGCAGCCTGTCCTGCAGTTTTAACTTGCCCTTTTACCCTGGCAAAATAAACCTATGCCACCTCATAGGGCAACTGATGGGCAACCATCATATTAGATAAGGTTACTCGTTAATATGTAGCCATTTGTTTGGCAGTAGGATATTTTGAACCAATATTTATCCTGTGATACTCCGACCTCCAATGTTGTACTCAATAACTAAAGTAGGACAGTTTAAAACTGAATACTATTTGGAAAGAAGGCAGATATAAAGTAAAAACAGTAATGAGGAAATTATTTAAACCTGGGAGCACGCCATTAAGTGACTAAAAGGAAAAAAATAATTAATAATGGCTATCAAAAGAACACTCCCTGCTACTACCTTACTGAATTACATTTGGTGCTATTCTTGCATTTGTTTTACCGTTGTTAAAAATAACACTGTTTATGTGCCTTTACCAGCAACGGTGGTGGTGGGAGTTTGGAGTGAAGGAGTGAAATAGTGGTCTGAACAAATCATCGTAATGTTTTTTGACAATTATACCCGAGATTAAAGTGTTTATACTATATGGCTGAAGATGTAAAAAGGCGAACACCAGTTTATTTTTGCCAACAAACATATTTCTATTTATTATATTTCAAATATGAAACATTTGTTTAAATATTAAGAAATGTAACCACCAAAAATACATGGAGTCATGGTCAGAAGAAATTAGCATTCATGTAAACAAATTGATAAACACACCTTTGTTGACCAAAAAATAAGAAATGCATACCATATAATTCATAAAAGTATAAAAAAGAAACCGTGTACATCTAGATAATACAATTCACGAGTATAAAAATGAAAATGAAGACATCTAAATAAAATAACTTTTTAAGAAACAGATACCAAATTATTGAAACATCTTGATGTACAAAAAAAAAGTAAATAGACAAGTATAGTAAATGCAATCAAATATTATGGTATTGATCCTGAATGAATGGTATACGCCCAATGAATAAACAACAAAGTATACTCACTTAGATAAAGATTGTGATTTTATGCTGCACATTTATACACTCATGCCATGTAATTTGGTTTGCTAGAACAAACTGTGTTGTATTATTCTTGTTAGACTGGCAAGAAGGAAAAAATTTTAAACAATAATATGGAAAAATAAAGTATGAAAACGTACTCCTTTTTATTCCCCTGAAACAAAATCCGATCTCATTCAACGATGCAGCAGTGGCTTAGTGTAGGAATTGGGTGAAACTGATTTATGGCAATCTTGAAAATAAAACTGATTTTTATGAACAAGGGGTACAAATAAGTAAATAAATGTGTTTAAAAGAAGTGCTAAACAGCTTCCTGAAAATAAACACTTTCTTTTCACAAATCGCTAGAGCTAAATCTAAAAGGGCTTAAAACGTTCAGCTTGAATGGAACAAGTTAGGCAGAAGCCAATTTTTAAACAACTCCGTTTGGTATACATTCATCACAATACAATCACTTAATGCTAGCCTTAAATATTCTCCAATCTTCGGTAAATATCTTTAAATTTGATTGATGAGTTGACCTGATTATGACAAAAGACGATAAACATTCTGGGATTGCTGACTGCGAGTCATGTCGGAGAACTCTAGAACAGATAAGGAGGGGCATGTTCTCGTCAGTGTGAAAAGTCAATGCAAAGTATCTGCAACCATATTATAAACAATAGAAATATTACTTCACTGTTTTAAAAGTATTTTCTTAACAGTTAATTTTCATTTACTTTTTATAATCAAGGTTTAGTATGCCATTTCCTTTAGGCATTGGAGACACATTTTGAAGTAAAGATTGTTTTCTTCCTGTGAATAAATTGATTACCTACCAGTAATCTCCATTACTCTGACTACTCTTCCACATCCCAGTACTTACGAAATGAGGCAGGCCCACCTACTGCTTTAGACATCACTGTCCCCAGCCTTTGAAGAAATGAATACCTCCCCCCCTTAACGAAGAGCTTGCAGACTGCGTTAGGTTTCAGGCCAGTTGCTTGTTTTTCTTTGTGAAGTTTTGACAGGCTCTATGTCAGAGACCTGTCGTGTACGTTCACTTCACATAAATTTTACATCTTTATATGTGATCGTTACTTCCGCTCCTCAGCCGTCTACTCAGCGCGCTACACAGCCTCACGCGTGTCCAGCATCACACGCATTCAAGCATGTCCAGCATCACTTTGTATCATTACGTATGCTCAGCCCTATGTACGTTGAGGCACCCACGCTACGTGGCACGTACAGCAATGTCAGCCATATTTTGGGAAACTAGGATACACATGCATAATATGTACGGCGGACATACTTTGGCAAAATCCATGTGCGATCCACACACATAATACATATCGACACATACGGAGATTTAACCCCTCACAGAAGCGTGTGGACTTGACTGCAAACCGCACGCACAATAAACCCTTCGCAGAAATGTGTGTATTTCACTGTGATCCACATGCACAACAAACCCACTGTGATCCGCACGCACAATATTCATGAGCTGGTAGATTTTACAGCGACCCTCATGAATATACTCACTGCAATCCGCACGCATAATACTCAGGAGTTTGCACATTTTACTGCGATCTGCACACAATTAGGGAGCCACTGAAATAGAAGCGAAGCAGTGGTAAACAAATTTATTTCTACCTACTACTACAACATGTTATCAAAGCAGAAGGGAAGTAGTGTTAATCAAATTTACTTTTACATACTACTACAACACATTATCATAGCCATTATGCAGAGCATCAGCGCTCTGTCACCATTTTTACAAACACTTAGAGATCCACCAATACCCTGTAGAAGTTGGCACAGGGCTTTCACTAAATATTTAGGAGCTATAGGTGGTAATAGAAATTGCTCAGAGAGGAAAAGAGTTTTATAAGAGCACAATTTAGGGTATGAAGGCCAATCCATTTATGATCACTTACCACCGCACGAATTACTGGACAGTGAAGCAGATGATATTGATGTATATCAACTTGCAGTAAAAAAAACTGGAAAAGCAGTTTGGTGTTCAACCAAGCTTGATAGTAAATAGACATACATTTTTCACATGAGCACAATGTCAAGATTAATCAATTGACAGTTATGTAGGAATTTTACGTACACTAGCTTCCGAATGCGAATTTGAAATCGTTACGGCACAACTTATTCACAATCAAATAGTGGTACACTGGTGGGATAAGAAAGTTCAAGAAAAACTGTTAACGTTAAAAAATCATTCTTTGTCAGAAACAGTAAAAATTGTAAAAAAGTAGAGACATTTCTCAGTAAGCATGCAAGGGAGTATCACAAAAAGAACATGTTGGAGTAAGAGCAGTCAAAATTAAAGTGAACTCCAGCGAATACACTAAAGAACAAACCAAGAGATCAACACAGAACCAAGCGGAAGATGAATTCTTCAGCAGAAAGAACATATGTTTCAGATGTAGTAATCCTAGACATGGTAACAACGCCCGCTCATGTCCAGCTAAAAATGTCAAGTGCAGAATATGTTAGAAAATAGGGCATTTTGCCAAAGTTTGTCAGCGTAGTAAAACACCTGATAAAGTGAATGTGATTGAAGAACTTGAGCCAAATGAAAGCTCTAGTGAGGAAGTGAACCCAAAGAAAGATGTAATACTAGTGGTTCAATGTGGTGAACATAATTGCATAGACACTCATGAAAACATTGAGGATGATGGAAAGAAACTACACCTATTATTAGATTCTAGGGCAAGGATGACCATAATTACTGAAGAATTGCTATTACAAACATATGGGGCAAATAACTTGTTATCCTCTGACAGAAGCCCTGTGTCGTACGATGGAAAAAATAATAGACCTCATTGGTTATTTTGAGGCACTTATGAAATTTTAAAAAACAAAGTGATTCTTGGGAAAGTTTATGTAGCTAAAAAAGGTTTGAATATACTCAGGTGGTATCACCAGGGATTATTCGGTATGACATTAAGATCAGGGAGATTTGTTAGTTACCGATGAGTTAAATGATGAATCTCTGGTAGTTCAAGACAAATAAACCAAGAATATTTGGTTACAAAAGTTCAATAAGGCGTTCAGTAATAAATTGGGCAGGATCACAGGTTTCAAACATAAGATCAAAATACAAAATGGTGCCGAACATGTAAAGCATAAATTGAGAACTGTATCCTTCAGTGTACATCAGGATTTAGAGAGTATTCTCAAACAAATGGTTGTTGATGGAGGTCTAAGACCTATAGAGTCATCACTTTGGTTATCTCCATTGGTCATCGCCCGAAAACAAAATGGAGAATTAAGAGCATGTATTGATTTGCATAGTCTCAAGAAGGTCATATGGGTGGATTCACATCCTTTACCACGTATTGATGACATCACATCTATTTTTGCTGGAAAATAAGTTTTCAGCAAAATAGACTTATCTTCGGCATATCATCAGGTTGAATTAGACAAAACTTCAAAGTATTATACAGCTTTTGTGTCACCTTTTGGCACTTTTCAATTCAAAAGGATGCCTTTTGGGTTGGCGTCCGCCGCTTCTGTCTTTTAGAGGGTTTTAGAAAACGGATTTCAGGGTATTGAAGGCGTCGTACCTTTTCAGGATGATATACTGATCACTGGTGAGGATAAACGCACCCATGATAAGCAATGAATAAAGTGTTACAAAAATTACAAAAATATGGTATAGTAGCAAATGTAAAAAAATGGGAGTTTGCTAAAACCAGCATAGAGTACTCAGGTCATGTTATCTCAACCATTGGGTTAAACCAAGATCATGTTTGGTAGAAGCAATTGCTAGTGCACCTGAACCAAAAACAAAAGACCATGTCGCATCTTTTCTGGGTTTATGTGAATTTTATTCAAAATTCATTAAGAATTTTTTTACTAAAACAGCAAATTTATGGGAACTCTTGAAGAAAAATAAAGAATTTGTGTGGGATGCAAAATCACAGGAAGAATTTGGAGCCCTTAAAAATGACATAGTTGAGGCAGGAATTTTAGCACCATTTGATCCTATTGAACCTTGCATTATTACTGTAGATGCTAGTAATGATGGTTTGGGGCAATGTTATCCCAAGATCACAAAAACAATCACAAACAAACAATAGGGTTTGCGTCATGTTCTTTGAGAGTCAACAAAATATTTTTTTCCGTGATAGAATAAGAGTTATTGGCTTGCTGTTGGGCTGTTGAGTGATTCAAGAACTACATTTGGGGGAGAAGGTTTACACTCAAGCCTATCATAAACCGTTAGTGAACATTCTTAGTGGAGAAGTTATCAAAGAACACACTCTGAGAATTGCTAGATTAAGTTCAAAACTACTACAGTATGAATTCAAAGTAGAGTATATTCCTGGTGGGAAAAATATCAAGGACGATTATTTGTTTTGTTCACCAATCAATTCGGATGAGAAAATAGAGTTGGTGGATGAAGAAGATGAAGATGTAGATTGTTTGATTATGCTCATAGAAGTGTGATGGGAACACTTTTATGGAAAGTGGAATGAAGAAATGTTAAAAGATGAAAATATGGCACAGATAACAAACTACTTGACCCATGGTTGGCTGAAGGAAAGTTCTCTGCCAGTAAATTTACAAGCCTACACTAAAGTTGCAGATGAATTATCGGTAGAGAACAATAGTATTTTGATGAGGAACCATAAATTCATTCCACCCAGAGGCTAAAGAGACAAAATCATCATGATTGGTCATCAAGGAAATTTAGGACAAACCATTACTAAGAGAAAGGTAACTGAGTGTTACTGGTGGCCAGGTACGGATCTTGAAATAGTTACAATTAGACTTTTCATCCTTGGCATGGTCTCTTTTTCCCAGGTTGTTGATGTGTGCTGGACTCTGATTTTGCTGTTTTTGTTACTCTGGGCACTTTACCACTGCTAACCACTGCTAAAGTGCAACTGCTCCTTTACAAAATGTGTATATAATTGGTTAATCCATGATTGGCATATTTGATTTATCAGTAAGTCCCTAATACAGTGCACTAGAAGTCCCCAGGGCCTGTAAGTCAAATGCTACTAGTAGGCCTGCAGCACTGGTTGTGCCACCCACATAAGTAGCTCTGTAATCATGTCTCAGACCTGCCACTGCAGTGTCTGTGTGTGCAGTTTTAACTGTAAATTCGACTTGGCAAGTGCACCCACTTTCCAGGCCTAAACGTTACCTTTTCTTACATGTAAGGCACCCCTAAGGTAGGCCCTAGGTAGCCCCAAGGGCAGGGTGCAGTGTATCGTTAAGGTAGGACATATAGCAATGTGTTTTAAATGTCCTGACAGTGAAATATTGCTAAATTTGTTTTTCACTGTTGCAAGGCCTGTCCCTCTCATAGGCTAACATGAGGGATACCTTCAAATCTGATTAAAGTGTAGATTCCCTTTGGGAGCGGATGGACATGTGGAGTTTGGGTTCCCTGAGCTCACAATTTAAAAATACATCTTTTAGTAAAGTTGATTTTAAGATTGTATGTTTGAAAATGCTACTTTTAGAAAGTGAGAATTTTCTTGCTTATACCATTTCTGTGACTCTGCCTGTTTGTGGATTCCCAGTCTGGGTCGGTTTGACAGTTGGGCTGGTTGTACTTCACACTAGACAGTGACACAAAGGGAGCTGGGGTGTAGCCTGCATATCCTGATGAGCCATCTGTGCTAGGAGGGAGGGGAGGAATGGTCACTCACACCTCAAAGGACTGTGCCTGCCCTCTCCAACCCCTTGGTGAGTGTCTGGGGCCTGGCCTGGGCAAGGCAGGATTTCACATTCAAGAGAGACTTTGCTTTGAAGAAGGCCTACTTCAAAGAAGAAATTGGGTATAAGAAGGGCACCCAAAACCACAGACGTTAGAACACTTCTGGAAACCAAGAGGAACCTCTGCCTGGAGAAGAGCTGAAGAGCTGAGGAAGAAGAGGTGCCCTGCCTGTGACTGTGCTTTGTGGAGCTATCCTCCAGTTGCTGCTTCTGCCAGAGTAAGAGGGCAAAGACTGGACTTTGTGTGCCTTCCATCTTGTGAAGATCTCCAAGGGCTTGATTTAAAGCTTGCCTCCTGTTGTTTGAAGACTCAGGGACAGCAAAGACTTCACTCTGCCAGCACCTGGAGTCTGTGGAGAGACTCCTACTCTGCCAAGTGGTGCCCATCCAGTTCCTGGGACCCTGAAAGGAGAAACTGGCAGCCTAAGATGAATAAATCCATGCACAGAACGCCGTGTGGGAAAAAGATCAAAGCGACTCCGACCTGCGGCTGAGAAACTGACGCGCCGCCGGCTTTGCGGCTGAAAATCAACGCTCGCCTGCAATGCGACCAGAAGATCGACGCCCGGAGCTGGAGAAATGATGCACAGCATCGCTGACAGAGGCTGGTGAGAACGCAAACCGCGCTGCATGGTTTTCAGATCATCGTGAGGCTGGATTTCCGACGCAAGTACCGCTGGGAGTGTAAAAACAACGCAAGGCCTGCCCGGACCCGAGAGTGCTGACTGGATGATCAACCCATCGCTCTCCCGTGGAGAGAGGGAACGACGCACCCCGACCCGACGAAAGGAAAAACTACGCAAGGTCTCGCTGTTGAGTGATATAGATGCATCGCAAGCCCTTTCTGACACACACTCGCCCATGCTGGGTTATTTTTGACGCACCAAAGGTACGTTTTCATGCTAACAGTGTTAGTGTGTGTTTAAAAATACATGAAGACTCTTTTTGCTTTTTAATTGATAACTTGACTTGTATATTGTGGATTTTTGTCATTTTGGTCTTATTTTGTTTAGATAAATATTTCCTATGTTTATAAACCTGTTTTGTGTCATTTTGTAGTGATTTCATTAAGTTACTGTGTGTGTTGGTACAGATAGTTTTCATCTAGCACACTGAAGTTAAGCCTACTGCTTGTACCAAGCTACCAAGGGGGTGAGCAGGGGTTAGCTGAGGGTGATTCTCTTTTACCCTGACTAGAGTGAGGGTCCTTCCTTGGACAAGGGGTAACCTGATTGCCAACCAAAGACCCCATTTCTAACATTGATGATCAGCGGATGGGACTGGACTTGTGTATGTACTTGACATACAGTAATTAAGTGTACACTGCTGTTTTGAGTTCAGACCACAACGTGACCACATACTACTTGTCTTGTGATTTTGCTTTTTCTCTTTGGGACTGTTTTTGTTCTACTTCTATTTTTGCTGATCCCTTGATTGAACTTCATTTGGGAACTTGTTTTCTACCTTTGGAACTTTGCAATTTTAACTCTTCATCATGTCTCAATCTGGAGATGCATCAGCTGGAGCTGTTTTTGATTTGGAAAACTTGGAGAGCTATACAGTAGCTCAGTTGAAGCAGTTTTGTAAAGATTTGGCCTGTCCCATTAAGAGCTCTTCCAAGAAGGAGGAGCTGCAAAAGGAGCGGAGGGCCTGGGTGACAGCCAAAGATGCCGAGGGGCACACAGAGGAGGAGCAGGGTGAGGAGGAGGGGGTACAAGTCATTCACAATGATGTAGTGGATGGGCCTGTTATGCCTAGGCAAAGAATCTCCAGGCCAGGTAGCAGTGTGTCCTCCAAAGGTCTGGCATCTAAAGAGTTACAGGACAGAAAGGCAGAGGGTGTACCAATTGGAGCTGAAAAAGTTCAGGTTAAAGTTGGAGATAGAGAGGGAGATGGAGCAGAGAAGGTTGGCCGTTGAGGAAAGGAAGCTGCAGCTGGCTCATGAGCTTAGCTTGAAGGAGTTAGACCAGAAGAGCCAGTCTAGCAGAGATGGTAGCAGCAATCCCACAGTGCAGCCTGAGAAGAGGGTGCATATTCCTAAAGACCTCGTGAAGGATTACAAGAGGGAGGATGACATATACTTATGGTTCAAGAGGTATGAGTCTGCTCTCCACATGAATATGGTCCCTGAAGCTCATTGGGGAGAGGCTCTGTGGAAGCACTTTGAGGTAGAGGGGAGGGATATACTGACAGCCTTAGGGGATGCTCAGAGTCTCACCTACACTATCATGAAATATGCCCTACTCACAAGGTATGTTCTCACCCCTGAGCAGTATAAGGTCAAGTTTAGGTACTTTAAGAAGAAGGAATCCCAAATGTGGCTGGAATGTGTTGATTCTTATTGCAGGTCACTGGATGGTTGGGTGAAGGGCAGTAAGGTGACTACGTATGAGGGGCTTTACGATCTGATTGCTCGGGAGCACTTGTACAGTTTATGTTTTCCAGAGCTGCGCCAGCACCTGATTGACAGCAAGCTGACTGACCACAGGAAGCGGACCACTGTGAGAGCACTAGGGTCCAGAAGAGGTATGGGGGAGACCACGCCAAGGGTGGGCAGGGTCCCCCTCAGAAGAAAGGGGTGGTGTAGGAAGTTGGCTTTGTATATACTATCTCAAAGTAAGAGATAGTGTGCACAGAGTCCAAGGGTTCCCCTTAGAGGTAAGATAGTGGCAAAATTAGATAATTCCAATGCTCTATTTTGTGGTAGTGGGGTAGACCAGTGAGCTTACCAGAGGGTAGTGTTAAGCATTTGTTGTACACACACAGGCAATACATGAGGAACACACACTCAAAGACTTAACTCCAGGCCAATAGTTTTTATACAGAAAAATATATTTTCTTAATTTATTTTAGAATAACAAGATTCAAGATCTGAAGTAAATGCATAACATGCAAGGTACTCCACACAGATAAGTTAGGAACTTTGAATTAGAGCAGTAACATACGCAGTTTTGGTTAAAATGGCAATAAGCTATTTTAAAAGTGGAATAATCAACAGTTCCTGGGGGAGGTAAGTAACAGTTAGTTTTTCAGGTAAGTAAGGCACTTACATTTTCAAGTTCCTGGGCATAGGCAGCCCACTGTTAGGGGTTCAAGGCAACCCCAAAGTTACTGCACCAGCAACACAGGGCTGGTCAGGTGCAGAGGTCAAAGGAGGGCCCAAAACACATAGGCGCCTACTAAGAACAGGGTTGCTACGGTTCTGGTCTGCCAACAGGTAAGTACCTGCTTATTCGGAGGGCAGACCAGCGGGGTTTTGTAGAGCACTGGAGGGGACAGAAGTAGGCACACAAAACACACCCTCAGTGGCATAGGGGTGGCCGGGGGCAGTGTGCAAAGCAGGCGTCGGGTTTGTAATAGAAATCAATGGAGGGACCCGGGGGTCACCATAGTGGTGCAGGCAGGGCACAGGGGGACTTCTTGGACCAGCCACTAACTGGGCTAGGCAGAGGGTCGCCTGATGGTCACTCCTGCACTGAAGTTCGGTTCCTTCTGGTCCTGGGGACTGCAGGTGCAGTGCTTGGTCCAGGCGGTTAGGGGGAGCCTCTGGATTCTCTCTGCATGCGTCGCAGTGGAGGTCCAGGGGGGTCGTCTCAGGCTACTCACGAGGTCACAGTCACCTGGGAGTCCTCCCTGTAGTGTTGGTTCTCTGGAGCTCGAGCCGGGGGCATAGGGTGCGGAGGGTGAAGTCTCACGCTTCCGGCGGGAAGAGTGAGTTCTTTAAAAGTTGCTTCTTTGTTGCATAAAATGTTGCTGTGGGTGAACAGTGCCGCTGTTCTCAAGAGTTCTTGGTCCTTCGGGTTTCAGGGCAGTCCTCTGAGAGCGCAGTCCTCTGACAGGGATGGTGGCCTGCTGAAGACAGCAGACCTCCATGTCTGTGACTGCTTTTTAAATAAATCTTTTTTTTTTTTTTTTGTATTGCAGCCCGTTTTCCTTAAAGGAAAACGAGTTGCAATACTAAAATAATTACAAAACCATTTGGTTTCGTTTTTTCAGAGTAGGCAGTGGTCCATTGGACCACTGCCTGCTCGGAAAAAACATTTTGGGCAACATTCACAAAGAGGAAGGGGTCCCATAGAGACCCCTTCGCTTTTGCAAATGGGTTACCACCGGTGTGACACTGGTGGTAACTGCCAATTGCGTTGTGACCGCATGCGCGGTCACAAAGCAATTTAGGATCGCGATGCGAGTCGCAAATAGGAAGGGGACACCCCTTCCTATTTGTGAGTTGCATTCACAATTTGCGAGTCGGTACCGACTCGCAAATTGTGAATGAGCATCGCGATGAGCATTTTGCATGGCGCAAACTGTGATTTTCGCAGTTTGCACCATGCAAAATGCTTCATACATCTGGCCCTAAGACCCTACTTGTTTGGGACTCACTTCCGAGTTCAGACCGACCACAGGCCCCTCAGATGGTTAATGCAGATGAGAATCCAAAACTGTTGCGGTGGTCCATTTCCCTACAGGGGATGGACCTTACAGTGGAACACCGTCCTGGGGTAGTTGCTCCCCACTTTCTGCTGGGGGGACACGTGTTAGACTTTTCATCCTTGGCATGATCTCCCTTAACTTTTTGCCTCTGTTTCCCAGGTTGTTGATGTGTGCTGGACTCTGATTTTTCTGTTTTTGTTACTCTGGTCACTTTAACACTGCTAACCAGTGCTAAAGGGCAAGTGCTCCTTTACAAAATGTGTATATAATTGGTTTAGCCATGACTGGCATATTTGATTTATTAGTAAGTCCCTAGTACAGTGCACTAGAAGTGCCCAGGGCCTGTAAATCAAATGCTACTAGTGGGCCTGCAGCACTGGTTGTGCCACCCACATAAGTAGCTCTGTAAACATGTCTCAGACCTGCCACTGCAGTGTCTGTGTGTGCAGTTTTAACTATAAATTCGACTTGGCATTTGTACCCACTTGCCAGGCCTAAACCTTCCCTTTTCTTACATGTAAGGCACCCCTAAGGTAGGCCCTAGCTTGCCGCAAGAGCAGGGTGCAGTGTATGGTTTAGGTAAGACACATAGGCCCTCATTACAACAAAAACTGAATCACAACCACGGCGGAAACCGCCAACACATACAGCCACTTTAACACTCCCACCGACACGGTGGTAACAACAAACACTGCAGCGGTAACCGCCAACAGCCAGGCGGAAGACAGTGTACCGCCCATTGCATTACAACCCGCCCATCCGCCAGCTTTTCCGGGGCGGTACCACCGCCATCAAAAGCACAGCGGAAACAGAACCCTGAAGGGAAACAACTCACCTCTCGACACTCAAGGAAGAACCAGGACGCCATGGATCCTGAGCTGCAGGTGTTCCCCATGCTGGTGTATCTTCTCATACACCAGGAACATGAACGCCGACGACGACGACCACGGTGAGTACTGCACCTAGCACACTGGGGAGGGGGAGAGGAAAAAGAGAAACACCTGCACGCAACACGCAACACCCCCACCGTCAACCCCAACACCATACACACAAACACATACAACAACATTACATATACACCCCGTAACCCTCTGGAATAACGCAAGGACAAAAGGAATGGAGTAAAATGAGTGTAATATCAGTAATACTTAGAAATATGTTCATAAAGAAAAAAACAGTATGTACAATATATACAATATATACAAAAGGAGGGACAATGCCTGTAAAGAAATGGCTCCCTGTTGCAGTTACCCCCCACTTTTTGCCTGATACTGATGCTGACTTGACTGAGAAGTGTGATGGGACCCTGCTAACCAGGCCCCAGCACCAGTGTTCTTTCACCTAAAATGTACCATTGATTCCACAATTGGCACACCCTGGCATCCAGATAAGTCCCTTGTAACTGGTACCTCTGGTACCAAGGGCCCTGATGCCAGGGAAGGTCTCTAAGGGCTGCAGCATGTGTTATGCCACCCTGGAGACCCCTCACTCAGCACAGACACACTGCTTACCAGCTTGTGTGTGCTAGTGAGAACAAAATGAGTAAGTCGACATGGCACTCCCCTCAGGGTGCCATGCCAGCCTCTCACTGCCTATGCAGTATAGGTAAGACACCCCTCTAGCAGGCCTTACAGCCCTAAGGCAGGGTGCACTATACCATAGGTGAGGGTACCAGTGCATGAGCACTGTACCCCTACAGTGTCTAAGCAAAACCTTAGACCTTGTAAGTGCAGGGTAGCCATAAGAGTATATGGTCTGGGAGTCTGTTTTACACGAACTCCACAGCACCATAATGGCTACACTGAAAACTGGGAAGTTTGGTATCAAACTTCTCAGCACAATAAATGCACACTGATGCCAGTGTACATTTTATTGTAAAATACACCACAGAGGGCACCTTAGAGGTGCTCCCTGAAACTTAACCGACTATCTGTGTAGGCTGGCTGGTTCCAGCAGCCTGCCACACTAGAGACATGTTGCTGGCCCCATGGGGAGAGTGCCTTTGTCACTCTGAGGCCAGTAACAAAGCCTGCACTGGGTGGAGATGCTAACACCTCCCCCAGGCAGGAGCTGTAACACCTGGCGGTGAGCCTCAAAGGCTCACCCCTTTGTCACAGCACAGCAGGGCACTCCAGCTTAGTGGAGTTGCCCGCCCCCTCCGGCCACGGCCCCCACTTTTGGCGGCAAGGCTGGAGGAAACAAAGAAAGCAACAAGGAGGAGTCACTGACCAGTCAGGACAGCCCCTAAGGTGTCCTGAGCTGAAGTGACTCTAACTTTTAGAAATCCTCCATCTTGCAGATGGAGGATTCCCCCAATAGGATTAGGGATGTGCCCCCCTCCCCTTGGGAGGAGGCACAAAGAGGGTGTACCCACCCTCAGGGCTAGTAGCCATTGGCTACTAACCCCCCAGACCTAAACACGCCCTTAAATTTAGTATTTAAGGGCTCTCCCTGAACCTAGAAACTAGATTCCTGCAACTACAAGAAGAAGGACTGCCGAGCTGAAAGACCCCTGCAGAGGAAGACCAGAAGACACCAACTGCCTTGGCCCCAGACTTACCGGCCTGTCTCCTGCCTTCCAAAGAACCCTGCTCCAGCGACGCTTTCCAAGGGACCAGCGACCTCTGAATCCTCTGAGGACTGCCCTGCTTCGAAAAAGACAAGAAACTCCCGAGGACAGCGGCACTGCTCCAAAAGAACTGCAACTTTGTTACAAGGAGCAGATTTAAAGACCCCTGCAACTCCCCGCAAGAAGCGTGAGACTTGCAACACTGCACCCGGCGACCCCGACTCGACTGGTGGAGAACAACCAACTCAGGGAGGACCCTCCGGCGACTCTACGACTGTGAGTAACCAAAGTTGTCCCCCCTGAGCCCCCACAGCGACGCCTGCAGAGGGAATCCCCAGGCTCCCCCTGACCGCGACTGTCTGAACTCCATTTCCCGACACCTGGAAAAGACCCTGCACCCGCAGCCCCCAGCGCCTAAAGAAACAGAACTTCTGTGCAGGAGTGACCCCCAGGAGGCCCTCTCCCTTGCCCAGGTGGTGGCTACCCCGAGGAGCCCCCCCCTTGCCTGCCTGCGACGCTGAAGAGATCCCTTGATCTCTCATTGACTTCCATTGAAAACCCGACGCGTGTTTGTACACTGCACCCGGCCGCCCCCGCGCTGCTGAGGGTGTACTTTTTGTGCTGACTTGTGTCCCCCCCGGTTCCCCTACAAAACCCCCCTGGTCTGCCCTCCGAAGACGCGGGTACTTACCTGCTGGCAGACTGGAACCGGGGCACCCACTTCTCTCCATTGAAGCCTATGTGTTTTGGGCACCTCTTTGACCTTTGCACCTGACCGGCCCTGAGCTGCTGGTGTGATAACTTTGGGGTTGCTCTGAACCCCAACGGTGGGCTACCTTGGACCAAAAACTCAAACCTGTAAGTGACTTACTTACCTGTTGAAACTAACAATAACTTACCTCCCCCAGGAACTGTGAAAATTGCACTGTGTCCACTTTTAAAACAGCGTATTGTGTTTTATGTAAAAAGTATACATGCTAAAGTAATGATTCAAAGTTCCTAGAGTACTTACCTGCAATACCTTTTAAAAGAGCTATTACATGTAAAATTTGAACCTGTGGTTCTTAAAATAAACTAAGAAAAGATATTTTTCTATAACAAAACCTATTGGCTGGATTTGTCTCTGAGTGTGTGTACCTCATTTATTGTCTATGTGTATGTACAACAAATGCTTAACACTACTCCTTGGATAAGCCTACTGCTCGACCACACTACCACAAAATAGAGCATTAGTATTATCTCTTTTTACAACTATTTTACCTCTAAGGGGAACCCTTGGACTCTGTGCATGCTATTCCTTACTTTGAAATAGCACATACAGAGCGAACTTCCTACAATGCCCACTCAAAAATTGTCCGTAGCCCACTGGGCCAAAACACATAGGCCAAGGCCACACTTGACTCCTGCCTCAATACGGAGAGAACACTGCAGGGGCATCAGGTTGAAAACACACAGGCACTTCAGGGACATGGGGAATGTGGGGGCACCTCAGCCGGAAGATGGTACAACGCCACTGCTGCTGGAGGGGGCTTCTTGCCCACTGCTTGGTCCTGGGGAGTGCAAAGCCACAGTCTCTCTAGTGAGTGATTTGCCCACTGCTTGGTCCTGGGGAGTGCAAGGCCACAGTCTCTCAAGTGGGTGGTGTGCCCACTGCTGGGTCCAGGGGAGTGCAAAGCCACAGTCTCTCTAGTGGGTGGTTTGCCCACTGCTGGGTCCTGGGGAGTGCAAAGCCACAGTCTCTCAAGTGGGGGGTTTGCCCACTGCTGGGTCCTGGGGAGTGCAAAGCCACAGTCTCTCAAGTGGGTGGTTTGCCCACTGCTTGTTCCTGGGGAGTGCAAGGCCACAGTCTCTCAAGTGGGTGGTGTGCCCACTGCCAGGTCCTGGGGAGTGCAAAGCCACAGTCTCTCTAGTGGGTGGTTTGTCCACTGCTGGGTCCTGGAGAGTGCAAAGCCACAGTCTCTCAAGTGGGTGGTTTGCCCATTGCTTGGTCCTGGGGAGTGCAAGGCCACAGTCTCTCAAGTGGATGGCTTCCTCTACTGGTTCTGGAGGGGGCCTTGTGCACAGTGTACTTCATCCTGGCAAGGAGGGCTAAGTGGATGGCTTCTTCCACTGGTTCTGGAGGGGGCCTTGTACCCAGTGTGCCTCATCCTGGCCAGGAGGGGCTGAGTGGATGGCTTCTTCCACTGGTTCTGGAGGGGGCATTGCGGCCTGTGATGCAGATGTTTTGGAGTGCAAGGTCACAGTCTCTCACCTGGGTGTCCAGGGGCCAGGACACACTGCAGCCCATGTAGTCACCACTACACACTGCTCTCCGTCGGTGACGGCTGCTCAGTGCATGCCAGTTGCACTGCAGGTAGCGGTGCTGGCAGTTGTGGTGGTAGCCATCAAAGCAGAAGAAGCGAACAGAGCTACTATCAAATACCACTGTATAGATATATATAAAAACACATTAGGATATAAGTGTAGTAAAAATATATAATGTATGTCAAGCTCTCATTTTCCTATCTGTCCCGTCTAAGGGTAAACAATAAAGTACTGAAAATCTATCTGTTCAAAAAAATCATATATCATAAGATCAATCACTTATTTCAACAATATTTTATTATATGTATGGAAACAAAAAACAAAAAATGAAACGCAAAACTTTACACAAATAACTAAAGAATATATACACAATAATCATCGATGGACCCACCCACACATAATAGACAACCCAATGACAATAGACTGAGTAATACAAAATCAAAAAAACTCATATCCACAATACATAAAGACCTATACAAATGAAAAATCCAATACATAGAACATCTCACATCAAATACGTTGTGGTGGTAGCCTCCAGGCCTTCCTCTGCAGCCTCGGACGGCTGCCCACTGTGGCTGAGGCTGCTGGCAGTGATAATGCATGCGGCGGTGCAGGTGGCGGTGCTGGCCACGGTGCAGGTGGTGGTGCTGGCAGTTGTTTTGGTATCCTCCAGTCCTTCACCTGCAGCCTTGCACGGCTTCCCACTGGGGCTGCTGCTGCTGGCAGAGGTGCTGCTTGCGGCGGTGCAGGTGGCAGTGCTGGCCGCGGTGCAGGTGGCGGTGCTGGCCGCAGTGCAGGTGGTGATACTGGCAGTTGTGGTGGTAGCCTCCAGTCCGTCACCTGCAGCCTCGGACGGCTGAAGTGCCATGGCTGGTGTTCCGTGCCCCTTCCTGCCCTTGGCAGATGGTGGTGCCTCCTTGCTTCTGCCAGCTGGAGTCTTTGACTTGGCCTTGCTGGCTGGTTGAGCCTCATTCCCCTTGCTGGATGCTGTCCCCTTCTTGCCCTTGCCAGGTGGCGGACCCTTCTTGGCCTTGGCAGGTGTTGGTGACACACTGGCTGGGCTGACGGGTGCCTCCTTGAAGCCTCTCACAGCTGCAGAAACCACAGTGGCCGTGGAATGGGTGGCTGAGGTGCTGGGCTGGGTTCTGGCCACGCTGGCCCGAGGTGAAGGACTGGGGGGGAGGGGTAGGGAATAGGTCAAGGGTGGAGAGGAAAAGCTTCTTAGGGACACTGGGGCGGGAAGAGGGTGAAGATTTGGAAGTGGAGGAAGAGGGAGTGGTTGTAGGAGGTGTCAGTCTGCTGTGTTTGGGTGCAGGTGCATGGGCTGGATGATGTTGTGAGGTGGATGCGTGTTGGGTGGGTGTGTGCTTGCATTTGTGTACTTTGGGAGGAGGGGTCACAGACACAGTGGGAGAGGACACAGGGGACATGTGCATGGATGTGGGGGTGATGACTGCCAGTGAGGGGTGTGTAGTGATAGGCGTGCTGGTGATGGAGGTGGTGGATGAGGATATAGTGCATGCAGGTGTGAGTGGAGACGCTACTAGGAGTGGGGTGGACGAGGAGGAGGGGGACACAGTGGAGGCAGTGGATGTTGGTGTGTCTGCATGGAGATGGTGCTTGTGTGAGTGCCTGTGAGAGGAAGTGCGGTGCTTGTGTTTGCCTGAGCTACTTCAGTGTGTTGATTTTGGTGATTGCTGGTCTGAAGGTGTGCTTGGGATAGCCTGGGGTTGAGGGGATTGGGACTGGGTAGAGGAAGTTGGAGGGGGGAGGCTGGAGATAGGGACAATGGCTGCCATCCGTGCGGAGGCCAGAGCCTGGAATGCTCTCTGTTGGGCCACCATGCCAGAGTGAATGCCCTCCAGGTATGCATTTGTTTGATGCAAATGCCCTGCTACACCCTGGATCGCATTCAATATGGTTGACTGCCCAACAGTGAGGGATCTCAGGAGGTCAATAGCCTCCTCACTGAGGGCAGCAGGGCTGACTGGGGCAGGGCCTGAGGTGCCTGGGGCGAAGGAGACGCCCACCCTCCTGGGTGAGCAGGCATGGGAAGCACGCTGAGGGGCTGCTGGGAGGGTGGTGCTGGTACGGGGGTGGCAGCTGTACCTATTGTTGGGGTGGGCACAGAGGTGTCTGCCACCTCCAGGGAGCTTCCATCGGAGGAGGAGTCACTGTAAATAGTGTCTCCTCCTGTCTCTGTCGTGGTGCTCCCCTCGCCCTCCGTCACACTGGGGCCCTCACTGTCGGTGGATTCGGCCTCCAGGCCCATGTGGGATGAAGCTCCCTCCATCACCGGTGCCTCTGGTCCTCTGCCAGATGATGCTAATGCACACGAGGACAGGGTGACAAAACAAGGGGGGTGGGGAGACAGAGGATACACTTGGTCAATGCCAGCAACAACACTACTGTTGGCGTACACAACTCACAGGGAACAGCCCTATGCACTAGGCCATGCACTACCAGTAACAATGCTAGTCACCAGCCAGCCCATGGGGTACAATGTCTAATGCCATTAGCTGCACACCTGAAACCCACAGGACCCTGCCCAGTAGTAGATGCCCACTAACACTATTGTGGTTGAAGTGCTTCAGAGCCTGCCCAACATGGGGCCTACCCTGCCATGTTCGCCCTGGCCGACAGGCACCCACAGACCATATCCCCCACCCAGGTAAAACCTTAACGCGTACAAAGTCATGATTCAGAATCTGTACTCACCCCCTTGTGGCTGCTATGGCTACTCTGGATAGGCCACCGCCAGGATGCAGAACATCAGGGGCGTCAGGGTATGACGGGCACCCCTTCCTCGATGGAAGGCCAGCCCCAGCTGGGCCTCCACTGTCTTCCTTGCCCAGTAGTGCAGGTCCTCCCACCGTTTGTGGCAGTGGGTGCTCCGCCTGTCAAAGACCCCCAGGGTCCGCACCTCCTTGGCGATGGCACGCCAAATACCCTTCTTCTGATGGGCACTGACCAGCAGAAAAATATGCATAGAAAAAGGTATGAGTCATACCGTCCGGCCTGTTACACTCCTAGCCCACCATATACCTCCCATCCCCTTATGCACAGACATTGACCACAGACATGCAGCACTCTGCCCAGGACCCCTCACACTCCTCCTATACGAGGCTTACACGCACAACAAACCATACATTCATGGCCCACGCATCATGCTCACAGTGTACTCACCTGTTTGTCTGGAGGACCATAGAGTAAAGTGTACTGCGGTAGGACATCATCCACCAGTCTCTCCAACTCCTCTGAAGTGAAGGGGGGGGCCCTTTCCCCAGACACTCGAACCATTGTTGCTTCCGGACACAGGTCACAGCAGCACTTGCACTGTAGGTCCTCTCCTGTTGAAGGTTAGGTAGCAAGTGAGTGAACAGATAGAAAATGGCAGTCATGTCCACAGCGGTGCGTAATGTCACCATCGGCGTACATCGCCATTGGCTCCTGGAACCCATAGGGCCCAATGATTACCAATGCGAAGGTGCGAAGCGATCACCGACCGCCGACCGCAACGGCGCACAATACCAGCGGAATTACTTCATTTCCACTTATCTCTCCTCACAGGTCAGGCAGCCACCATTTCAGGGAGGCACAGGCCATGACACCTAACTGCGTCACTGCAGACATTGGCACATCAACTGACTCTCGAGTTCACATACAGGCCCATATTTATACTTTTTTAGTGCCGCATTTGCACCGCTTTTCAACGCAAAAGCGGTGCAAACTTACAAAATACAATTATTTAGTAAGTTTGCACCGCTTTTGCGTTAAAAAGCGGTGCAAATGCGGCGCTAAAAAAGTATAAATATGGGCCACAGTTTCTGTAAAGGAAGAAATGCATATTTATTTTAACATATGTGTGAATCTGACCCTCTGCTCACCGTTTTTCACCCTAGAGTTCAAACGCTGATGATAAATAGGAGATGGAGACATTCCCCCTTGTACAGACCCCTGGTGGAACTGGCAACAGTGGAGGACAGGCACATTATCCTAACCTACAGACTTGATAGGACCACAATACAAGAACTGTGTGCCCAATTGGAGCGAGACCTGATTTTAGCTATCCGCCAGCCCACAGGTATCCCCCCCTCTAGTGCAGGTCCTGTCAGTGCTCCATTTCCTGGCAAGTAGTTCCTTCCAAGTGACAGTGGCCATGGCATCAGGGATGTCTCAGCCAATGTTCTCCAACGTGTTGACCAGAGTGTTGTCTGCCCTGCTGAAACACATGTGCAGCTACATCATATTCCCCCAGGTGGAGGATTTGGCCACAGTGAAGGCTGACTTCTATGCACTGGGACATATACCCAACATCATTGGTGCCATTGATGGTACATATATTACATTTGTACCCCCCTCCGTAGAAATGAACAAGTGTTCAGAAATAGAAGAATAAGTTACTTACCTTCGGTAACGCTTTTTCTGGTGGATACATTAACTACCTGTGGGTTCCTCACCTAAAGAATTCTCCGCTCACGGCAAATTTCTTCTAGCTCTGCACGTCGATGATGACGTCACAATAGCCCGACTCGACGCAACGCCGTATGACGTCATCTAGACAATAAGAAGCCCTCGTCGACGTGCAGACGTCAGTTATCACCATTTGTTACGTGCCTTAGAGGCGAACAGGTGAAAATTTGACCTTGAAGAGAACATAATCACATCCAAAGAAGTGAAAACGCAACATTTATTACACTAAAAATCATAAGAAATTAGATGTCAGTCAAAATCAATCATGAATACTTGAATTATATATATATCTATATCTATATATATATATATATATAGATATATATATATATATATATATATATATATATACATACACATATATACAAGACAATTGGCGCTCACCCAAGGATTTCGTGGAACAACCATTCAGGCAATGGGGAGGCGGGTGGGACCGTGAGGAATCCACAGGTAGTTAATGTATCCACCAGAAAAAGCATTACCGAAGGTAAGTAACTTATTCTTTTGATGGATACACCTACCTGTGGATTCCTCACCTAAAGAATAGAGTCCCAAAGCAGTACTACCTCCGGAGGTGGGTGACCAAATGGTCAAACCAAGAAATCCTGCAGCACTGAGCGAGCAAATTGGCCATCCCTCCTAACCTCAGAATCCAAACAATAATGTTTGACAAAAGTATGGAGGGATGCCCAAGTTGCCGCCCTGCAGATGTCAACCACAGGGACACCCCTAGCTAAAGCCGAAGAGGCAGCCTTAGCTCTGGTGGAATGAGCACGAAGCCCCACAGGTGGTTCTTTCTTAGCTAAGGAATAACAAAGCTTGATACAGAGAATGGCCCACCTGGATAGCGTTCTCTTGTGGACTGCTCTGCCTTTTCTCTTCCCCACGTATCCAATGAAGAGCTGATCATCTTGCCTGAACTCCCTCGTCCTGTCGACAAAGAAGCTCAATGCTCTTCGTGGATCCAGTCGGTGGAGCCTCTCTTCCTCCTTGGATGGATGAGGCGGAGGGTAAAAGGAAGAAAGAGTAATAGACTGCCCCAAGTGAAAGGGTGTAAAAACCTTCGGGAGGAAAGCCGCCTTGGTCCTTAACACCACTTTGTCTCTAAAGAAGGAAAGGTATGGAGACTCTACACTAAGAGCCTGAAGCTTACTGACTCTTCTGGCCGATGTTATGGCTCCCAGGAATACAGTCTTAAGAACCAGCAAACGCAAAGCACAAGAATGCATTGGTTCAAATGGCGATCCCATTAGAAATGTTAACACCAAGTTAAGGACCCACTGTGGCATAACAAATGGTGTGGGTGGAAATCTATTAGTGAGACCCTTAAGAAACCTCAAAACAATTGGAGATTTAAACAAGGAAGGTTGATCTGGGAGGCACAGAAAAGCCGACAGTGCTGATAAATAGCCCCTAACTGTGGCAACTACACAACCCTTCTGTGCCAAGGTAAGAGCAAATGATAATATATCAGACAAGTGAGCCTTTAAGGGATCAATTCGGCTCTCTCCACACCAACGTACAAATTTAGCCCATCGATTTGCATAGATCGATTTGGTGGAGTGTCGCCTGGCCGATAAAATAACATCCACCACTTCCGGTGGGAGAGAAAAAGCACTCAGATTGCCCTGTTCAATCTCCAGGCATGAAGGTGCAGACTCTGGAGGTGGGGGTGTAGAATCTGCCCCTGCGACTGCATGAGGAGGTCCACCCTGTAAAGGAGACGGAGCGGAGGGCACAGAGAGAGTTGGAGAAGGTCTGTATACCACACCCTTCTTGGCCAATCCAGGGCTATCAAGATGACCTGGGCCCGGTCTTGGCGGATCTCCCTCAGAACTCGAGGAATCAGGGGTATGGGAGGAAACGTGTAAAGCAACTGACCCTTCCAGGACATCTGAAACGCACCCCCAAAAGCTCCTTGCATCAGATACTGGAGGCTGCAAAATAACGGGCACTGCGCGTTCTCCTGAGTAGCAAACAGATCTATCTGCGGACACCCCCACATCTGGAAGATGTAAAGAACCAGATCCGGATGAAGACACCACTTGTGGTCGACCGAGCTGCGTCGACTGAGAACATCCGCACGTACATTCAGCGCTCCGGCCAAATCATTTGCTACCAAGCAAATCTTGTGGTCCTGAAGCCAGGACCAGAGTCAAAGAGCTTCTCTGCAAAGAAGGTATGACCCCACTCCTCCCTGCTTGTTTATATACCACATCGTGGTAGTGTTGTCCGTCAGAACCTGGACTGACTGACCGTGAATGGAAGGGAGAAAGGCCTTGAGAGCCAGACGTACTGCCCGCAATTCCAACAGATTGATGTGAAACTTCTGTTCCACTGAAAACCAAAGGCCTTTGACCTCCAGGTCCCCCAGATGAGCTCCCCACCCTAGAGTGGAAGCATCCGTTACAACTTTAGCCACCGGCGGAGGCAGCGAGAACGGCCTTCCTTGCGACAGGTTGCTGATCGCTGCCCACCACTGAAGATCCACTGCAGTGTCTGGTGATCATGATCGAATCCTCGAGATCCCCTTTGTGTTGAAACCACTGCCTGCGGACGCACCACTGAAGAGCCCTCATGTGCCAGTGTGCATGAGTGACCAGCAGTATGCAAGAAGCAAACAGACCGAGCAGACGAAGGACCTTGAGGACTGGAACTACCGCTCCATTTCGAAACATCGGAATCAACGCCTGAATGTCCTGAATCCGCTGGGGTGGAGGAAAGGCCCGATTCAATGTTGTGTCGAGTACTGCCCCTATGAACAGGAGACGTTGAGAGGGCTCCAGGTGAGAGTTGGGCACATTGATTGAAAAACCCAAACCGAACAACAACTTAGTTGTCAACTGCAGGTGACGCCGCATGAGCTCTGGAGTCTTGGCTTTGATCAACCAATCGTCCAGATAGGGAAACACCACTATCCCCCTTCTTCTGAGCTCGACCGCTGACACCGCCATCACCTTTGTGAAAACTCGAGGTGCTGAAGTAAGACCAAACGGGAGGACCGCAAACTGATAATGCTGCGATCCCACCACAAACCGGAGATACTTCCTGTGCGATTTGAGGATCGGAATATGGAAGTACGCATCCTGCAAATCGACAGACACCATCTAATCTCCTTCGTTCAACGCCAAAAGAACCTGTGAAAGGGTCAGCATTTTGAACTTTTCCTGCCTGAGGAACCAATTCAAAATCCTCAAGTCCAGAATTGGTCTCAACCAACCATTCTTTTTGGGGATCAGGAAGTATCTTGAATAACAGTCCTGACCCCTCTCCTGCTCGGGAACCAACTCTACTGCGCCTTTTGCCAATAGAGATAACACCTCCTGTTGCAGTAACAGAAGATGGTCTTCCGAACAGAAGGATGGGCGGGGAGGGAAGGGAGGAGGGAATTCCCAAAAGGGAAGAGCGTACCCTCTCTTCACAATGTCGATGACCCAAGAGTCTGATGTTATAAACTCCCACATTGGAAGCAATTGGGCAAGTCTCCCCCCTACCGGAGACAAGTGAACAGGGAGTGGTGGAGGACTAAGGCTGCTTTCCCTGCTGCACCCCTCCCGAGGAAGAGGCAGAGTGCTGCTGGGTTGCTGCTCTTGTACGTACTCTGCCCCTGCCCCTGAAGGATCTGTATGGCAGGGAGCTTGCAGATTGTTGTGGTGCCTGGAATCTGCCACGAAAGGAGGAGCCACGTCCAAAACCCCTAAACTTCCTATATGACCTAAAGGAAGAGGAAGTGGCTGCCTGAAGTCCTAACGACCTCGCTGTGGCTCTGCTCTCTTTGAAACATTCAAGAGCAGAATCTGCCTTTGTCCCAAAGAGTTTTTCTCCATCAAAAGTTAGATCCAGAAGAGTTGCCTGCACATCCGTTGAGAAGCCTGATGAGCGCAGCCAAGCCTGACGCCTCAATACTATGGATGTGCCCATAGCCCTTGCCACAGAGTCTGAGGTGTCCAACCCAGACTGGATCACCTGGGTCTCTGCCGCCTGAGCATCCGCTAGCAAATGCAACACCTCTTGTGGCAAGTTTGGATGACCTTTTGCTTCCTCCATAAGGGCATGAATATAACGTCCCAAAATGCAGGTTGCATTAGTCGACTTCAAGGCCATACTGCATGACGAAAAGGCCTTCTTTGCAGCGTGGTCCATTTTCTTTGACTCCCTGTCCGCAGTGGTCCCGGGGAACGAACCAGGGGATGACCGGGAGGAGCACAAAGCTTGAACAACCAAACTCTCTGGAGTTGGATGTTTGGAGAGGAAGTCCGGGTCACCTGGAGCCGCACGATAGTGCCTTGCTTCCGCCCTGTTGACAGCTGTAGAAGTCACAGGTTTCTTCCAAATGTCCTTGATGGGGTCCAGGAGAGCCTCATTGAAGGGCAAGAGAGGCTCTGCCACCAGCGAGGCCGGATGCAGCACCTCCGTGAAAAGGTTCCTTTTCACCTCAGCAGCCGGAAGAGAAAGATCTAAAAAGTCTGCAGCCTTCCTTATTACTGCATGAAAAGATGCATCCTCTTCGGTATACTCACCAGGGGAAGCCAAATCCCATTCAGGGGAAGTGTCAATACCACTTGCAGTGTCCAGACCCTGAAAATCACCCGAAGGCTCCAAGATTTCACCTTCCTCCAGATGTTGCCTGCTATATTCCTCCTCCTCCAGGAGGCGCAAAGCTAGTCGTCTGGACCGGAGTCTGGATTCGAGACCCGGCGTCGATAAGGCGTTGTCCGCCGCCGAAGATCGTCGCCGGCGCCGTTCTTCGGATCAATCTGATGCCAGACCCTCCATGGGCACCATGGGCACCTTGATAGTGGATTGGATCCATGGAGAATCCACCGGCGCCGGAGTAGCAGACGTTGTAGGCGTCACAGGTCTCCTGGGCGACGCCAAGGGCATCGGCGCCGCAGCGGCTCCAGACGGCAAAAATGGCATGAAGGGCGTCGACTTGTAAGGAGCCAGAGCACCCAAATTAAAAGCTAAAGGGTCCGACGGACCCGCATGCCCTCCACCAGGCACCATGGTGGAAAAGATATTGAACATGGCATCTAAAAATGCCGCAGGATCCGTACCCGGCGCCGGGAAAGCTGGGTATGTTTGCGGTGTCGGCGCCGGCATAGAAGCCGATGATGGGCCAGGCAACTCCTGCTCCGGAGAAGCCACCGGTTCTTGAAGAGGCTCGACTTCAAACACCGACAAAGGTGAAGCCGGAGTCGTAGGAGGTGGAGGAGTGACGGTCGGTCTAATCTCCCACGTCGGACAGGGCTGAGCTGATGGAGATGCAGATCTGGACCTGGACCGACCTCTACTCGATCAGTGCCTAGAGTCATGACGGTGCTGAGAGTCTCCATGACGACGATGAGTCCTCGAAGATTTCGAAGAGGACTCTCTCCGATGCCGCCTTTCCTTCCTCTTCTTGGAACGGGCCAGGAACAATTTAGACTCTCTTTCCTTAAGCGCCTTAGGGTTCATGCGCTGGCAGGAACCGCATGACTCGACCTCATGGTCGGAACTAAGGCACCATATACAATTTTCATGGGGGTCAGTGACCGACATCCAACCCCCACACTGGTTACAAGGCTTAAAGCCAGATTTTCTTGGCTGCGACATTGTAACTACAGATGCGCAACTGTAGCTCCCTGTTAGCCTTGAAGAAAAACCGTTATTCGAAGGCACGGAAAAAAGGGAACTGACGTCTGCACGTCGACGAGGGCTTCTTATTGCCTAGATGACGTCATATGGTGTCGCCTGGAGTCGAGCTATTGTGACGTCATCGTCGACGTGCAGAGCTAGAAGAAATTTCCGTCAAAGCTGGCGTGAGGGGAGAATTCTTTAGGTGAGGAATCCACAGGTAGGTGTATCCATCAGGAAAAGCTGTCACTCTCTGAATGTGCAGATGGTGTGTTTTGCGGATCAGTACATCTCCCATGTCAATGCAAAGTATCCTGGATCTGTGCATGATGCCTTTATCTTGAGGAATAGCAGCATTCCACATGTCACGTCTCAACTCCAGAGGAACTGGGTCTGGCTAATAGGTGAGCCTATGGTCCCCTCCCAGTTGAGGTAGGTATATGGGAGTGGGTTTGGGCCTCAGGGTGAGTGTGTGGTTAACAGATATCCCTCGATATTTTCAGGTGACTCTGGTTACCCCAACCTCTCATGGCTACTGACCCTAGTGAGGAATGCCAGGACAAGGGCAGAGGAACGGTATAATCAGCCACATGGGCGAACAAGGAAGATAATTGAGAGAACCTTTGGCCTCCTGAAGGCCAGATTCCGGTGCCTCCATCTGACAGGTGGATCCCTGTACTACTCACCCACGAAAGCGTGCCAGATCATCATTGCATGTTGCATTTTGCACAACCTGGCCTTGAGACGCCAAGTGCCTTTTGTGCAGGAGGATGAGGCTGGAGATGGTCGTGTGGCAAAGGGGGAGCCTGTGGACAGTGACGAAGAGGAAGCAGCGGAAGAAGATGTGGACAACAGAAGTACACTCATTCAACAGTACTTCCAGTGACACACAGGTAAGACACTGTAACTTCACCTTCCGTTGCAGTATTGTGTTTGACATTGAACATGGCAGCCTGATTTCCCTATTTCCATGGCCACTAACTGTACCCTTTGGCATCTCTATTTTCAGATTTCTGTGCCCCACTCTGGATCCTGGTGTATTTACTGCTGCCCACTACAGGTTATACCTATGTTAATATTACAGTTGATTAGAAATGCAATCTTTACAGTTTGTGAAACTAATACATTTGTCATATAATCCACAGACTCCATACTTCAATTTGTTCAAAGGGTGTTTATTTATATGCTAATAAGTGGAGGGGGTATTGCAATGGGCTGGGCTGCTGATGGAGTAGAGTCCAGGGTAGAGTTCAGTCTATTTGTATCACAGGTGCATTGTCCAAGGGGGCGTAGGAAGGGGAGCAATGGCATTTCAAGTTGGACAGGGTGACAGATTGGGACACAAGGGTGACAATCAGGAGAGTCTTATTTCCTGGCGGGGGTCTTGGCAATGTTCTCTGGCTTCTGCCTAGATCGCAGGGACCGTTTGTGGGGTGGTTCTCCTTCTGCAGGGGGTGGGGTGCTGGTGGTCTGTTGGTCCTGTGATGGGGCCTCCTGTCCACTAGCGCCGGCGGAGGTGGAGGGCTGTTCATCAGTGTGGCTACTGTCAGGAGCCCGTTGGTGTGCCACTGCCTCCCTCATGGTGTTGGCCATGTCTGCCAGCACCCCTGCAATGGTAACCAGGGTGGTGTGGATGTCTTCCAGGTCCTCCCTGATCCCAGGTACTGTCCCTCCTGCAGCTGCTGGGTCTCCTGCAACTTATATAGTATCTGGCCCATGGTCTCCTGCGAATGGTGGTATGCTCCCAGCATCCCTGCAAGTGCCTCGTGGAGAGTGGGTTCCCTGGGCCTGTCCTCCCCTGTCGCACAGCAGTCCTCCCAGCTTCCCTGTTGTCCTGTGCCTCTGTCCCCTGAACTGTGTGCCCACTGTCACTGACCTCAGGTCCCTGATCGTCCTGTGTTTGTGGGGTTGCCTGGGGTCCCTGTAGTGGTGGACACACTGCTGATTGACGTGTCCTGGTGACAGGGGGGATGGGCCCTCTGTGTGGGTGCTGTGCTGGTGTTTCCTGAGGGGGGAGGCTCTGTGGTGGTTTGGGACTGTGGCTGGGTCACCGACTGTCCAGAGGTCCCTGATGGGCCAGGTTGGTCATTGTGATCCAGGTGTGCAGAGCTGCTGACATCACTGGGACCTCTTCTGTGGGGGGACTGGATGTGGCTGGCACCTCCTCCCCGGTGAAGTGGGGGTCCTGTGGGGATGTAAATGCAGTGTTATTGTATCTGCGTGTGCCATCTTGTGCATGGATATGTTTCCCTCTATGGTTGTTATTAGCAAGGCAGCTTTGGTTTGTTGTGCTTGGTTTGGCTAAGTGATTGTCACTAGTGTGCATGCTATGGTGATGGGTGTCCATGCAGGTCTGTGATGGGGGTCCATGCATTGGTGTTGCATGCAGGGCTTGGTATTGGGATGGGTGGGTTGTGATGGTAGGGTATATGTAGTGGTGGAGTGATGGGGTGAGGGTAGGGGTAGGAGTTTGTGATGGCATGCAGGTGGGGGGGAAGTGGTAAAGATTTGAATTACCAGAGTCCAGTCCTCCTGCTATTCCTGCGAGGCCCTCAGGATGCATGATCGCCAAGACTTGCTCCTCCCATGTTGTTAGTTGTGGGTGAGAAGGTGGGGGTCCACCGCCAGTACTCTGTACAGCTACCTGGTGTCTAGCAACCACGGAACGCACCTTCCCCAGTAGGTCGTTCCACCTCTTCCTGATGTCAGCCCTTCTTGGGTGCTGTCCCAGGGCGTTGACCCTGTCTACGACTCTCCGCCATAGCTCCATCTTCCTAGCAATGGACTTCTGCTGCACCTGTGATCCGAATAGCTGTGGCTCTACCCAGATGATTTCCTCCACCATGACCCTTAGCTCCTCCTCTGAGAACCTGGGGCGTTTTTGTGGTGCCATGGGTGTAGTGTGGGTGGTATGTGTGAGAGTGTGTGGGGTGATGTGTTGGGGTGTGCGCTGTGAGGTGAGTGTATGGTGTATGGGTGATGGTGTTATGTGGCTCAGATTCAGTGGATGCTCCTGGCTTGTCTCTCTCTCAGTTGGCAATATTTGTTTTCATTTTAAGGTGTTGTGAGTAGTGTGGGTGTGTTTGAATTGTCCAACGTGGTGTAGTTTTGTTAGTATGTGTGTATTTTGAGCGCGGTGGTGTGTACCGCCAGTGGTGTACCGCGGTTGAATTACTGATGTGGTGATTCGTGGATCATGATGCTGTGAGCGTATATCTGTTGGCGTAACGGTGTGGGTTTTGGTACCGCCAGTATATCACTGACCTTTGGTCTGGCAGACTTGTGTGGGTGTCTGTATAGTGGCGGATATGTCTCTGTGGGTCATAATACCCACAGTATACCGCAGTGGTCACGGTATGTTGGCAGCCATCAGCACGACGGTAAGCGACATTTACCGCCAATGTTGTAATGAGGGCCATGGTAATGTGTTTTATATGTCCTGACTGTGAAATATTGCTCAATTTGTTTTTCACTGTTGCAAGGCCTGTCCCTCTCATAGGTTAACATGGGGGCTATCTTTAAATCTGATTAAAGTGTACATTCCCTTTGGAAGCAACTGGACATGTGGAGTTTAGGGTCTCTGAGCTCACAATTAAAAAATACATCTTTTAGTAAAGTTGATTGTAAGATTGTGTGTTTGCGGATGCCACTTTTAGAAAGTGAGCATTTTCTTGCTTATACAATTTCTGTGCCTCTGCCTGTTTGTGGATTCCCTATCTGGGTCAGTTTGACAGTTGGGCTGGTTGCACCTCACACTAGACAGTGACACAAAGGGAGCTGGGGTGTAGCCTGCATATCCTGCATGTCTGTGCTAGGAGGGAGGAGAGGAGTGGTCACTCACACCTGAAAGGGTTGTGCCTGCCCTCACATAATGCAGTCTTCAACCCCCTGGTGAGTGTCTGGGGCCTGGCCTGGGCAAGGCAGGATTTCACATTCAAGAGAGACTTTGCTTTGAAGTAGGCCTACTTCAAAGGAGAAATTGGGTATATGAAGGGCATCCAAAACTACAGACTTTAGAACACTTATGGAAACCAAGAGGAACCTCTGCCTGGAGAAGAGCTGAAGAGCTGAGGAAGAAGAGCTGCCCTGCCTGTGACTGTGCTTTGTGGAGCTATCCTTCAGTTTCTGCTTCTGCCAAAGTAAGAGGGCAAAGACTGGACTTTGTGTGCCTTCCATCTTGTGAAGATCTCCAAGGGCTCAATTTAGAGCTTGCCTCCTGTTGTTTGAAGTCTCAGGGACAGCAAAGACTTCTCTCTGCCAGCCCCTGGAGTCTCTGGAGACTCCTACTCTGCCAAGTGGTGCCCATCCAGTTCCTGGGACCCTGAAAGGAGAAGCTGGCAGCCTAGGAAGCAGAAATCCACACACAGAACGCCGTGCGGGGAAAAGTTTGATGCGACTCCGATTTGCGGCTGAAAAACCAACGCGCCGCCGGCTTTGTGGCTGAAAATTGACACTCGCCCACTGTACCATCCTGGGGAGTGCAAAGCCACAGTCTCTCAAGTCTCTACAGTGGGTGGCTTGCCCACTGGACCATCCTGGGGAGTGCAAAGCCACAATCTCTCAAGTCTATACAGTGGGTGGGTTGCCCACTGGACCATCCTGGGGATTGCAAATCCACAGTTTCGCAAGTAGATAACAGCCTCCACTGGTTCTGGAGGGGGACTGGTGCCCAGACTGGATTAGTCTCCCCGTGACAGTTCCTGTCCCGTCACTGTCCCAGCTGCACATGGGATAACGATGCTTGATGGGGCGGCCTTTTCATTCTTCCCCGGTGCATGCCCTGTTCAGCGGTGCTTTGCCATGGCGGTCTCTGGACTGTTCAGCGGTGCTTTGCCATGGCGGTTCTGGACTGTTCAGCGATGCTTTGCCATGGCGGTTCTGGACTGTTCAGCAATGCTTTGCTATGGCGGTCTCTGGACTGTTCAGCGGTGCTTTGCCATGGCGGTTCTGGACTGTTCAGCGGTGCTTTGCCATGGCGGTCTCTGGACTGTTCAGCGGTGCTTTGCCATGCCGGTTCTGGACTGTTCAGCGGTGCTTTGCCATGGCGGTTCTGGACTGTTCAGCAGTGCTTTGCCATGGCGGTTCTGGACTGGGCATTGGTGTGTGGCATGACGTTCTCTGGACTGGGCATTGGTGTGTGGCATGACGTTCTCTGGACTGGGCATTGGTGTGTGGCATGACGTTCCCTCATTGCCCAGTGGGGCTGTGACAGCCAGGGCCCTCCTGGGCACTGACTCCGGCGGTGGCGGTGGTCTCCTGACCAGTGACGATACTTGGGCCCTCCTGGGCACTGACTCTGGCGGTGGTCTCCGGACCAGTGACGATACTTGGGCCCTCCTGGGCACTGTTTCTGGCGGTGGCGGTGGTTCTCCTGACCAGTGACGATACTTGGGCCCTCCTGGGCACTGACTCTGGCGGTGGTCTCCGGACCAGTGACGATACTTGGGCCCTCCTGGGCACTGACTCTGGCGGTGGTCTCCTGACCAGTGACGATACTTGGGCCCTCCTGGGCACTGACTCTGGCGGTGCCAATGGTCTCCGGACCAGTGACGATACTTGGGCCCTCCTGGGCACTGACTCTGGCGGTGGTCTCCGGACCAGTCACGACGGTGTTGGCGGTGGCGTCCCGACCGCCGGGAAGGATGCCGCCCTTCTCCGCTGTGATGCTCACACCAGGCTGTGCAGACTTCCTCTGGCCCTTCCCCACCTTTGGAGGAGTCACAGCTGACTCTGCAATCCCCCTGGGACCCCTGTGAGTTGTTTTGCCTCCAGGAGTCTTCACAGGGTCCCGTCGGCCACTTTCCAATTTCAGAGCCTTTACAGGGGGTGGGCTGCCAGTGCCTTGGCTCCGGGTCACACTGCCTGCCCTGGTGGCCGGTGCACTCCACACACCTTGAACAGGCACCACTGGTACTGGAGGCTTTTTGGCTGAGGCGCTACGACAAGACTGATGAATTGGAGGGGGGGCAAAAAGGTCAACTTTGCAGAGGGACAGTTTCTGACGAACACTGGGATGGGTAGTTGGAGGGGGTCTGGGAGTGGAGGAAGAGGAGGTGGTTGTAGGAGGTGTCACTTTAGGTGTTTTGGGTGCAGGTGCAGGTACTGGAGGCTGTCATGAGGTGGATGGATGTTGGGTGTGTGGGTGCCCGTGTTTGTGTTCTTTGGGTGGGGGCGTCACAGACACACTAGGAGAGGACACAGGGGATGTGTAAATGGGAGTGGAGGTGGTGAGTGCAGGTGAGCGGGGTGTGGTGCTGGGTGTTCTGGTGCGACTCCTGGTGCCTGTAGATGTAGTGCATGCAGGTGAGAGTGTAGACGAGACTGGGAGGGAGGATGGAGATGACGAGGAGGGGGACACAGTGGAGGCAGTGGATGTTGCTGTGTCTGCAAGTGGGTGATGCTTGTGTGTGTGCCTGTGGGTTGTGTGGTCCCTATGTTTGCCAGAGCTTCCCTTGTGTGTTGACGTGTGTGCATGCTGGTCTGTAGGTGGGCTTGGGATGGGCTGGGGTACAGGGGATTGGGTCTGGGTGGAGGAGGTTGGAGGGGGGAGGCTAGACACAGGGACAATGGCTGCCATCAGTGCTGAGGCCAGAGATTGCAGGGTTCGCTGACAGGACAGCCTGACCAGAATGAATGCCCTCCAGGAATGCATTACCGTGTTGCAACTCCCTTTCTACACCCTGGATGGCATTCACAATGGTAGACTGCCCAACAGTGAGTGACCTGAGGAGGTCAATGGCCTTCTCACTGAGGGCAGCAGGGGTGACTGGGGTAGGACCTGAGGTGCCTGGGGCGAAGGTGATGCCCACCCTCCTGGGTGAGTGGGCACGGGGCGAACGCTGAGGGGCTGCTGGGAGGGCGGTGCTGGTAGGGGAGGTGGAGGCTGTACCTGTAGAAATGGGGCACACAGATGGTGCCGCCACCACAAGGGAGCCCCCATCGGCAGACGAGTCCGTGTCGCTGGTTGGTGTTCCGGTGGCCGACGTGAAGCTCCCCTCGCCCTCCGTCCCACTGGTGCATTCTGAGTCCGTGGTGTGGCCCTCCATGGCCATGTGGGATGCAGCTCCCTCGTGCTCCGGTGCCACTGTACCTCCGCCTGATAATGCTGATGCACAAAAGAACAGGGAAAGCACAAAAGAGGGGGGGGGGAGAGACAGAAGAAAGGCAGGTTGAGTGCATGGCATACCGCTACCGTTGGCGGACAATACAGACACAGCAGCCCCCTGCACTACGCCGTGCTCCTGGCCTCTGCAGATGCAATTTCTGGGATCTGGCCTACATGACTATGGTGGACATCTGCACACATGGATGCCACAGGGGCATCTATACCTGTACTTGGCACTCTACTGCGGTGGGGTAGAGTGCCACATGGCCTGCATTACGGAGGGGCCTAGTCTAGGTATTTCTGCCTGGCCTAGGTACACCCACAGGCCTCCTCCCCCACCCAGACCCCTCCACTGCGCGCAAAGTCCGCAGAATGAGAGAGTACTCACCCCCTTGTGTCTGCTGTGATGCCCTCAAGCGCCCATCCAACTCAGGGTAGGCCACCGCCAGTATCCGGAACATCAGGGGGTTCATGGGGCGACGGGCACCCCTCCCACGTTGGGAGGCCATCCCCAGCTGAGCCTCCACTGTCCTTTTGCTCCAGCGGCGAATGTCCTCCCATCTTTTCCGGCAGTGGGTGCCCCGTCTCTAGTGGACTCCCAGGGTCCGGATGTCCTTGGCGATGGCACGCCAAAGGTCCTTCTTCTGGTGGGCGCTGACCTACATGACATGCACAAGGGAAGAAGCAAAGTCATTACCAACTGCAACGTCGATGTGAGTGGCCCCCCTCCCTACCCTAGCCATGTGGCACATTCATTCATATGCATTAATGTTCCATGAACTCTGCCCCCTTCCCTCTTACAAACAGCCCTCTCCACCCAGGCCTAGCCCATACAACGTGCTACCTGTGTACTAACCTGTTGGTCGGGAGGACCGTAGAGTAGCGTGTACTGGGGGAGGACCCAGTCTACCAGTTTCTCCAACTCCTGAGCAGTGAAGGCAGGGGCACTTTCCCCAGACGCAGCAGCCATCGTCGCTTCCAGACCGAGGTCACAGCAGCACTTGCAGTGTAGGTCCTCTCCTGTCAAAGATCAGGTATCTAGTGATTGAACAGATAGAAAATGGCGGTGACGTCCGCGGCGGTGAGTATCATCACCGCCGGCGCACTTGTTCATTGGCTCCTGGGACCCATAGGGTCCAATGTTAACCAATGCAGCATTGCGCCGCGGTCTACGACCGCCTACCGCGACGGTGTGCAACGGCAACGCAGTTACCGCACAATCCCATTGTCCCAGTTTAGAGGTCAGGCAGCCGCCATTTCAGGGGCCCACATGGCTTAATTTACCTCTGCATCACACATAGCTAGGCCTACACTCAACACACATACAGGAAGGGTTTTGTGTTTGGTGTCGTCTTCTGTGTAACTGTGGGTACATACCTTGAAAAAAATTTACTCACTCATCGCTGTTGTCCTTCCTAGGCGCCGTCAGCTGGAACATTTGAGAAGATGGCGGAATCCTCTGGTGTACCGACCGCTGGTGGACCTGTTGACAATGGAGGAGCGACATTTAATCGTCACCTACAGGTTTGACCGTGCCACAATCCAGGAACTATGTACCCAGTTGGAGCCAGACCTGATATCACCAATCCGCCATCCCACTGGAATCCCCTCTGACGTGCAGGTGCTGTCAGTGCTCCATTTCCTTGCAAGTGGCTCTTTTCAGACAACAGTGGCCATGGCATCAGGGATGTCCCAGCCTATGTATTCCAACGTGCTGTCCAGAGTGTTGTCTGCCCTGCTGAAACACGTAAGAGATACATCATTTTCCCTGAGGTGGAAGATTTGGCTACAATGAAAGGTGACTTCTATGCCCTTGGAAATATCCCCAACATCATAGGTGCTATTGATGGGACCCATGTAGCTCTGGTCCCCCCCCACAGGAGTGAACAGGTGTACAGGAACAGGAAGAGTTATCATTCGATGAATGTACAGATGGTATGTTTGGCAGACCAGTACATCTCCCAGGTTAATGCTATGTTCCCTGGCTCAGTGCATGACGCCTACACCCTGCGGAACAGCAGCATCCCTCATATGATGGGTCAACTCCAGAGGCACGGGTGTGGCTATTAGGAGACTCTGTTTACCCCAACCTGTCCTAGCTATTGACCCCAGTGAGGAATCCCAGGACCAGGGCAGAGGAACGCTACAATGAGGCCCATGGGCGGACTAGGAGGGTGATCGAACGCACCTTCGGCCTCCTTAAGGACAGGTTCAGGTGCCTCCACATGACAGGTGGTTCCCTATTCTACTCTCCGAAGAAGGTGTGCCAGTTCATGATCGCCTGCTCGATGCTTCACAATCTTGCTTTGCGACGCCAGGTGCCTTTTCTGCAGGAGGATGGTCCAGATGACGGTGTTGTGCCAGCTGTGGAGCCTGTGGAGCCTGTGGACAGTGATGAGGAGGAAGCTGAGGAAGAAGACAACGACAACAGGGAGTCAGTCATACAGCAATATTTCCAGTGACACGCAGGAGAGAAAATTTTCATTTTTACCATTACATTCACTGTCACACGTCTTCCTCTATCCTGTGTATAATTTAATGGGATTATTTGGTAACTGAGTTGTTCCTTTCCATTACGGTTTCACAGGTGTTGTTACCAACGTGTGTCATCTGCATGCATCCTTCAAGGACTTGTTATGTGTGACATAAGGTATGTTGCCTTTTCAACTAGAAACGCATTTTGACACTGTCATTGATAATACATTTTACCAAATCATAGACTGACTCCAGATTGTTTTGTGGTTCAAGGGTGTTTATTTAAGTGCTCAAAAATGGAGGGGGGTTGTAAAATGAGGATGGGTGATGGTGGAGGAATGTCCATGGCAGAGTCCAGTCTATTAGTCTCACAGGTGCACTGCCCATATAGGCATAGGAAGTGGAGCTGGGGCAGTTTAAGTATGGACAGGGTAACAAAGTGGGACAGTGGGGGGACAATCAGGGTGGTCTCATTTCCTGGCGGGGGTCTTGCCATCTTGCTCTGTCCTGTTCCTGGATCTCAGGGACCGCTTGCGTGGTGGTTGTCCGTCTGCAGGGGGTGGGGTGCTGGTGTGGTGATCCTGTGGTGGGGCGTCCTGTCCACTAGCGCCGGCGGAGGTGGTGGGCAGTTCATCGTCCATGCTAGTGTCAAGGGCCCCTTGGAGTGCCACGGTGTCCCTCATGGTCTGCTGTATGTCCTTCAGCACCCCTACGATGGTGCCAAAGGCGGAGCTGATGGTCCTGAGCTCCGCCCTGAACCCCAAATACTGTTCCTCCTGCAGGCGCTGGGTCTCCTGAAACTTGACCAGGACCATCGCCATCGTCTCCTGGGAGTGGTGGTATGCTCCAATGATGGAGGAGAGGGCCTTGTGGAGAGTGGGTTCCCTTGGCCTGTCCGCCCCCTGTCGCACAGCAGCCCTCCCAGTTCCCATGTGTTCCTGTGCCTCCGTCCCCTGGACCGTGTGCCCACTACCACTGCCCCCAGATCCCTGTTGTTGTTGGGGTGGTGGGTTATCCTGGGTTCCCTGTAATGGTGGACACACAGCTGATTGACCTGTCCTGGGTACGGAGGTTTGGGCCAGCTGGGTGGGTGCTGTACTGGTGTTACCAGAGGGTGGAAGGTCAGTGTTGGGCTGTGCCTGTGCAAGAGGAACCGACTGTCCCGAGGCCCACGATGGTCCGGGCTGGTCATCAGGCTCCAGTAGGGCAGAGCTGCTATCGTCACTGTGGGCCTCTTCTGTGGGTGGAGTGGAGATGTCTGGACCCTCCGGTGTGGTGACGGTCCTTCGTGATCCTGCAGGGGCATAAGAGCATGATTATTGCATGTGTGATGGTGTGCAATGGGTGGGTGTGCGTGTACCCCAGTGCAAGCATTCCTGTGTGGGGGCTTGTGTGATGATGGTTAGGGGGTTGTTATGGGTATGTGCCGTGGGCATGCTTTTGTGATGGGTGTCCATGCTTAGTTGTGTCATGCAGGGATTGGTGTTGGGATGGGTGGTTTGTGTTCTTAGTACATTAGTGTGGATTTGGAGTGATAGGGGAGGGGGTGAGGGTGGGGGTGTGTGATAGCATGCAGGTAGGGTGGGGGATATGATAGTTAAGATTTGACTTACCAGTGTCCATTCCTCCACCGACTCCTCCGAGGCCCTCAGGATGCATGATGGTCAAGACTTGCTCCTCCCATGTTGTTAGTTGTGGGGGAGGAGGTGGGGGTTCACCGCCAGTCCGCTGAACCGCGATGTTGTGCCTGGAGACCTTTGAACGCACCTTCCCCCGTAGGTCGTTCCGCCTCTTCCTGATGTCCTCCCGATTTCTTGGGTGCTGTCCCACAGCGTTGAACCTGTCGACTATTCTGCGCCATAGCTCCATCTTCCTGGCTATGGAGGTGTGCTGCACCTGTGAGCCAAAAAGCTGTGGCTCTACCTGTACAATTTCCTCCACCATGACCCAGAGCTCCTCCTCGGAAAAGCGGGGATGTCTTTGGCGTGACATGGGGTGGTGTGGGTGATGTGTGGGGTGGTGTATGTGGTGATGAGTGTGGTGATGTGTAGTGGTGTGTGGTGTTTTGTGCGTGGATGTTGTGTGGGTGATGGTGTTGTGTGCCTCTGTGTTGTGGGATTGTCTAATCTGTGCTGTCTCTCTGGCCTTCGTGACTAATCTTTGGTCGTAGGGGTTTGTGGGTGATGTGGGTGTGTGTTTTATATTGTGTTGGGTGTGTGGGAGTGTTGTTTGTATGTGTATCAGGTGTGTGTATTTCGAATTGTCCAATGTGGCGGTGTTTTGGAGATATGTGTGTATTTTGAGCGCGGCGGTGTGTACCGCCAATGGAATACCGCGGTTGAAAGACCGCCGCGTGGATTCATGGGTCGTAATAGCATGGGCGTGTTTCTGTTGGCGTGGAGGTGGAGGTTTTGTTTTCGCCAGTTTAACACTGACCTTTGGTGTGGCGGACTTGTGTGGGTGTCTGAATTTCGGCGGATTCCGAGATGTGGGTCATAATAGCTGTGGCGGAATTCCACGGCCGCGGCGGTGTATTGGCGGTCTTCTGCACGGCGGTAAGCGGCTTTTATCGCCAATGTTGTAATGACCACCCAAGTATTTTCCCTGCGGGACCCTGGACTAAGCTGGCTATCAATTTTATTGGTCTCTTTAGCACCCTAACAAGAAGATCTAGATTTGCGTTTGTGGTGGTGGACTATTATCGCAAATGGTGGGAAGTAGAATTTATAGAGCAACCCAATAAAAGTTTGAAGAGATCATTTGCCAGGGAAGGAGTCCCTAAAGAATTTAGTGTCTGACAATGGGGCACAGTTTATCTCTAGAGAATGAAACAGTTTTTGGGAAAATATGCCATCCAACACAAGCAGGTAGTTCTTTATCATCCTCAAGGGAATGGTCTTGTTGAAACAATTAATTGCACACTAGTTGAATGTATACAATGGGCGATTCAAAATAAAGTAGAAGTGAATGAAGCAGTGGAAGACATGTTGTGGTCACTTTGTTCCTCTCCAAATGCGGTTACAGGTGTAAGTCCATTTGAAGTGATAAGAGGTCTTGTTTCAGCCTCTAATCTGAGTCCTGCTTAGTTGAGAGAAGTTAAGACCCAAGCTGTTAAAGTCTTTAGATGAGATCATTAGTCCTCGTGTTCAGAAGTTTCAGAATAAAATGAAAGACGACTATGATACAAAACACAAAGCGCGGATAGAAAGAACCGAAATTAATATATGTGATTGGGTACGAGTAAAAGATCCCACTCATCTGGCTAAGGGGTTGTCCAAATTCAGGAATCCAGAGAGAGTAGACACTATTTCCAAAAACACAATATGCATCAAAGGTCACGAATGGTGGAATAAAAGCAGAATATTGAAAATTAAGGGAGATTACGATGGTGGCAGTAGGGGGGATCTCACAATTATTGTAGAGCCAAGAAGGTTTAAAAATCATGGTGAACAAAAATAAAAATATAAACCTGGTTTGAAAGCAAACAATGAATAACTATTAAGACACAGAAGAGGATTATTTTAAAAAACTGCTAGATATTGTGATTAGGCTTTTACTTATGGTTTTTGAAATGCATTTATATTCAAGTGTTATCATTTTGTGTAGAGAAGGAAGATGTTATGGTAACCTCATGCATTCTAAATTCCATGCTATACGTGGAATGTGGAATGAGAGATCCTCGGGAGGCATTCCAGAGGGAACAGTTGTAGAGTGCAGTCGGAGCGGTCGATGAGTGTGGCCAATAAAGATCCAACTTCGCTGAACTGATTATCCATGTTCATTCTCATTTTTATCACCACACATTACCTCTTCATCATTCAAAATTTACTGAGGAGTAACAGCTGCCTAAACCTAGCCACCCAGTTCTGGAGATCAAATGATCTTCCACATTCAGCTTTTAGTGGGAAATGATAGTTGAAGGAACTGCCCAAGTTGCAGTCCTACAAAATTCCTAAAAATAGACACCACCGTCCTCCACCCAAGATGCAGCAACCCGACAAGTGGATTTTCCTTGAACAGAACCTAGTAAGGAAAGTCCTTGAGATGTATATGGAATAGAAACCACCATCCTGACCCAACATCTCAAGGTATATGAGAAGCCTTGTAGTCATGTTATAAGACCCAACAATTACAAGAAGAGGTTCAGGCAATCATAATCAAGTGATCTAGAAAGATAAATCTGAACAACTCAGACCACAACCAGAATTTATAAATCCATCTCCTCAGTTGACAAAGTTATAGGAATAAAACAAGATAGAATGAGTTTCAAATAAAAGAAAAAAACATATTGTTAGACCTGTCAGCCTTGGGGGGGGGGGGGGGGTCTTCCCTTAAACATCTTTGCCTCTGCTCTACTATTTTTGCTGAAATTCGATTTTGTTGGCTCTTGGACTCTGCTAGCCAGTGTTAGAGTGTGTATGTGCTCTCTCCTTTAAACATGGCAAAATGGACTGACACCTGATTGGCAATTTTACTTTACTGATAGGAGTGGTATACCATATGCCTAGGCCTGTAAATTAAAATCCTACTAATGAACTTGCAGCACTCATTGTGCCACCTAATTAAGTACTCCCCTAAAACATATCCCATGTTTGCCATTGCAGCCTGAACTGCCAATTCGATTTGTCAATATAACCCCTTTGCTATACCTTGAACTCCTGTTTTAAAAGACTGGACATGTAATTTTAGGTTTTACATGTCCTGATAGGGAAAAAAATCATAAATTCGTTTTTCAGTACTGTAAGGCCTACATCTCCCATAGGATACAATTTGCTTGGGAACAAGTGAACATTTCATGTTTGGCGTCTGATAAATTGTAATTAAAAATCCTCTTTAATGGTAAAGTCGGATTTAAGTTACAATTTTGAAAATGCCACTTTTAAAAAGTTGGCATTTTCCTGCTTTAGCCATTTAGGGGGTCATTCTGACCCTGGCGGTCATTGACCGCCAGGGTCAACGACCACGAGAGCACCGCCAACAGGCTGGCGGTGCTCTCAAGGGCATTCTGACCGCGGCGGTTTGGCCGCGGTCAGAAAGGAAAAACCGGCGGTCTCCCGCCGGTTTTCCGCTGCCCTCAGGAATCCTCCATGGCGGCGCAGCTTGCTGCGCCGCCATGGGGATTCCGACACCCCATACCGCCATCCTGTTCCTGGCGGTTCGCCCGCCAGGAACAGGATGGCGGTATGGGGTGTCGTGGGGCCCCTGGGGGCCCCTGCAGTGCCCATGCCAATGGCATGGGCACTGCAGGGGCCCCCGTAAGAGGGCCCCACAAAGAATTTCAGTGTCTGCTTAGCAGACACTGAAATTCGCGACGGGTGCAACTGCACCCGTCGCACCTTCCCACTCCACCGGCTCCATTCGGAGCCGGCTTCCTCGTGGGAAGGGGTTTCCCGCTGGGCTGGGGTGCGGCCTTCTGGCGGTCGCCCGCCAGCCCAGCGGGAAAGCCAGAATGGCCTCCGCGGTCTTTCGACCGCGGAGCGGCCATATGGCGGTTCCCGCAAGGCGGGCGGCGACTGCCGCCCGCCGGCCTCGGAATGAGGCCCTTAGTGCCTGCAGTCTATTCCTCAGTCACATGAGTGGGTGCAGTTGGACATTGTTTATTCCTCCCAGACAGCCACACAATGATGGATTAGGTGTTCCTGGATGGGCCATCAGTGGCAGGATGGGGGTGGAGCTGGGCACAGCCTCACTTATAACTGAATAGGCTGTGCTCTGCCTTCACACAAAGGATTTGTCATCCCGGCATTGTTCATGCAGCCAGTTTTGAGCCAAGGCAGGGAAGCAGCAAACTTTAATCACTTCAAAGGGAATTCTCTAAAAATGTCTCCTGCTTCAAAGAAGGCACCAGGCATAATAATAGGACCACCAGTTCCCTTTTTTAATGTGGGATTGTCCCTTGTCTATAGTGTGACCGCAGCAGTTTTGTATAACGGATCGAGAAGTTTTGTGGGATCGCATGAGCCTGCCACTAGCTATCTTAAAATATAGACCCCCCACAGGGTGAACATGAAGAAATGGGGCCTGATTACAACTTTGGCGGTCCCACTATGGTTCCGCTTAAGCCTTGGGGAGGACGCCACTGCCACCGTAGTGACATCCTTCCCGAGCGTATTACAATGTTCCCACCAGGCTGACCGGCGGAAACACTTAAGGGAACCAAGGCCAATATCCTAGCACTCCAGCACCCTCAGAATGTGCACTGCCTGCTTACACCCCCTCCTCACAATTTCTCTCCTTTCCTTTCTTCCTAGAAAGAAACACTTCTTGTGGCTATATAGAGATATAATCTGCTTTTGTCTGTTTTTCCTTTAATTTCCTGTGATTTTCTTTGAGCTAAAGGGTTACAGGGACAAGAACCATCTTAATATCTGGGAATGTTGCGTTTTTTTTCTAGCAATCCACTCAAGAGTGGCATGATCAGTATACAAAGTGAACTCTCTCCCTTAAAGTTAATACCAAAGACATTCTATGGCCGATTTAATGTCTAATCCTTCCTTTTGTTCAATCCTATAATTGCACTCTCTGGGAAATAATTTACAGCTAGTATATAGGATAGGCTGTTCATTGCCATCATCATCTCATTGGAATAATACTGCTTCTGAGCTGTTCTGCTTTGCTTCAGACTCAGAGGTAATGCAGCTAAAGGAATGCAAAGAATGCTGCAATGTTAGTCTAAGTAATGAATTTATTAACGCACTTCCCAGGTTTCATATACACGAAGAGAATAACATGAGCACTTAATGTGAATGCAGCAACACACATGCAATTCTAGAACAATCACAGCAGTGGAATAATAATAATAAATGCAATACATCAACAATGAATATATATATATATAATGACTACCCATATTTATGCATGCACACAGTAAAGCTAGAAATTAATAATTAAAAATGCATCACCATGAGACTCGATTCCAACATCAACCTTTGTCTGCTAACGTCAAGCTGTTGAACCCGTGACAGCTGAGACAGGGGAGACCACCCCAACAGGATTACTCTGAGCAATGCGTCCACTCTCAGAGATGAGCTTCTGCTCCCTCTGTGTCAAGCTTCCCCACCTTATATACCTTAAACAAACTTAAGAGGAAGGTTCTAGAATCTAGAAACCCCCTTCCCGTTAAGTAAATTGTGAAATTCAAGCGCTGGCCGTACTACGTCAGTGTTGAAAAAAAACACCTGGACCGAGCTGTACCCTTCTCTACCAAAAACATTCTCAGCCTTGTACAGTCTTACCAATGTTTCATCCCCCACATTATATTCCAGTCCCTGGTGAGAACAGCGAAAACACGATAACAAGCTGTGAGCGGAAAAATACCTGCATCACCAATGTGTCGGAATTTTAAGCTAAGCTAAGCACGAAGTCAGTGGTCAAGATGGAGTCGGTGGTTAAATACAGATAGCATTACATGAGCCTACCCTAGAAGCATCAGTCTGTAGAAGTAATGTTTTGAAAAAATATGGGGTTTTTGTAGAGACAGATCAGAGGACAGTATCTCTTTCAGTGTTTCAAATGCTTTTACAGTTATGGCAGACATCTGCCTTTATTTTTTTTGTCAGTCCCTAGGTTTCTAGGGTAGCAGGTTGGCTAAGACAGTGATCCAAATGGGAGAAGTGGGGTATAAACCATTGGTAGTACCCCCTTAACCGAATAAAAGGCGTAAGGCTTGTGAGTCTCATTTGGTCTAGGAAAAGGGAACTTTCAACACAACTATGACTTATTCTACTTGAAGTTGAATGACTCTCTTATCTAACAGATACCCCAAGTATTTCACCTGTCTTCCTGCCAAATAACTACTTTTCGTTGGATTGACCTTCAGACCCACTTCTTTTAAAGTCTTCAACACTGCTTCCAGATGGGATAAGTGTTCTTCCCGAGACTGACTATGCATTATGATGTTGCATACTTCTTGTGCATTTTAAGTACAATACCCTCCAATCTTTGGAATGTTGCCCAGGCCCCATGTAATCTAGAAGGGAGTACTGTATATTGACAGAGGCCACCAGAAGTAGAAATGCAGTTTGCTCTCTTTCTTGTTTAATGGAATTTGGCAATACCTTTTACACAAATCTAACCTGCTTACAAATCGGGCCTGTCCCAAGCATTTAATCATTTTTTTTTCAAGGAATATGGTATTTGTCAAATTTAGATATTGACTTCTCTAAAGTCTACACAAAATCAAATAAACCCATCTAGTTTTGGGACTAATATCCGGGTGAATTACATTTGATTACTGAGGGTTCTGTTACTCCTATTCGTAGCATGTTTTGTACCTCCTCCTTTATTGCTACCCGCCTAGCTTCTAGTACTTGGTATGGTTTTAAACTGACAATTATTCCAGTCTCTGTAATGATTGAATGTTGACTCACATGAGTACAACAGGATTCAACGAAAATATTGCTGACAATTCAGACAATTCAGGAGATCCTGTTGTTTAAAATGAATGAGATCAGGATCAATATTGGGTATCTCTTCAGCACTGATCAGCTTGCTATTGCCATATAATGCAGAGTTGGTCCCTTCCCACATCTTCAGGAAATTCACATGGTATATCTGTCTTTCTTCACTTGGTTGATCTCTGACTTATATGTGTCACCTTCTCCAATACTTAAAAAGGTTCTTGCCACTAACATAACAGCTTATTTTCCATAGTTGGTAGTGATAGCAAGACATAATCCCCTGGGGAAAGTTGTCAGAGTTTGGCCTTTTTATCATATATGGCTTTCTGTCCTTGTTGACTTTTCTCTTAATTGTTTTTTAAATATTTTTCTCTTCTCTTGTAATCTTGTTTTTAATTGACATTGAAATCACATATTCTAAAATAATTTTAGATTAATTTTTACCCTGGTCCTAGGCTCCTTGGCCATATCGAGCACAGTGCAGGGTTTTCACCCAAACACCATTTCAAATGAAAAAATATGGTAATCCTTTGCTCTTTGCATTGTATTGTAAATAAGGCTAAAGGTAGCATCAAGTCCCATTTCTTTTTTTCTGTCTCCAGTAATTTTTCAGGGTGAGTTTCAAGGTGACATTACATCACTTCACTAGACCATCTGTTTGTGGGTGGTACACTGCAGTACTAATCTGGCATATACCTAGTTTCTGCCAAATCTGAGCCATTAATTTCAAAGTAAAAAGCCTTCCCTAGTTGGTTAAAATCTCTTTTGGAAACCCTACTTTGGAGAGTGTCTCAACCATGGCCTTTAATATTTGAGTAGTGTTGGGCTGGTACAAAGGAGCTGCCTCCAGATTAGTCTACCATGACTAATATAAATCTTTATCTGTTTTGGGAGGGCAATAGGGGTCCTATAATGTCCATTCTGACACTTGAGAAGGGTTGTTCCATGATGGACAAAGGATATAAGAGGGCACATGGAGGCTGATATCAACTCATCTTTTGACAGATGACTCATTTCCTACAATACGTCTTGATATAATTATATATCCCCGGCCAATAGTAGTGTTCCAGGATGGATTTCTAGGTTTTCTACCATACAAAATGCCCCTCCGGTAAATGAATATGCCTTATCAGTTGGGCCGTTGTATATTTTCAAGCCTGCTGACAGGCAGTTATGTGCGAGCTACTCAGTGGCAGCCTGAAAGCTACTGGTAGCTTGCAATCAGTGTGTTGGAGACCCCTGCATTGTACTATATATGACTGTGGTGTTATTACATTTTTAAGTGAATGTGTACCCACACATACACCACACTAGAGTAGATTGTTCCAGTATAGTTAAAATGAATAAATGAATTAATGACTTTTTCTCTAAAAGATTCTGATAGTAACAGCTATATGTGCTGATTCCTCCCCCAACCCTCCTTAGCCTATCTGTACAAGAGGCCATTTCATTTGAAAAACTGGGGACCAACTTAAGGTTTTCTTCTTCTATTGCTTTAGCCCATGCCTCCTGAAACACGGGATCCTCCCTCTTGTCTGTTTTTACTTTTCTTTTCTCCTCCTATCTGCACTCCCTCTCTGGTGTATCACTGTGTCCTTTCTTTTCTTATGTTCCACTCTACTCTTCATCATTCCAGAGTCTCTTACCCCATCCTGTGTTGTTTTCTCTCTCTAGATGCTGTGTGAGTGTTTGCAACGTGGGACCCCATACATTCTCATGATATAAGGTGTTTAGGGCTGCTTCCAACCCCTCCTCACACAACCGAGTACCATTCTACCATGGGAAAATGGAATAGGGTGTACTCACCCTGCACCTTTTTTTTATTTTCCAAACACAGTGCTTAGTGCACCATGTTGGACAATGGTGGCCACAACACAAATTTTTCAAAACTTATTTTTGAATCTAGCTCTGGATTTGTGAATGTGCAATGCAGGATGGGAGGAAAAGTTCCCTTAAGGCATAATTTTCCTTTTTCAATTGGATTTGTGAATCCTCTGTGAATCTGTGAATAAATGGTCCGGATATCTTTAAAATGTAACCTCTTCATTCCCAACCCAAGACATTCTTCAAATGTTAATTTCCTAAAAACTACTGAATGGATTTCATAAACCAAAAATGGCACCTCCCTGAAAGAAGCGCTACCATCATGCCGTATAGGATGCAATTCCGTTCATAATTTTTTCTGTATCAAAGAGCATAAATCCTCTGGGAATTAGAAGAGAAAATTACACTTTTGGGATCTCCATTTTTATAGGCCCCCACTTGATGAATCTGTAAAAAAAAACATGCCGTGGGGAACCGAAAGAGGATGTAGGCTTTATTTGGAAAGTTCAGTGCGGATTCTTTAAACAGGGTTATTAAGAAAACAATAAGTGCCTTTCCTGTGGAAACTCTGAATCTTTCTTAACTACACTGGCACGATCTACTCTAGAATGGTGTGTGTCTGTCTGTGTGCATGTGTGTGTGTGTGTGCATTCACTTAAAAAACACAAAAGCATAACCCCTTCGCTGCCAGGCCTTTTCCCCTCCTGTGCCGAGCCTTTTTTTGGCTATTTGGGGCAGTTCTCGCTTAGGCCCTCATAACTTTTTATTCACATAAGCTAACCCCGCCAAATTTGCATCCTTTTTTTCCAACATCCTAGAGATTCTAGAGTTACCCAGACTTTGTGGGTTCCCTTGAAGGAGACCAAGAAATTAGCCAAAATACAGCAAAATCTTTTTTTTTTTTAAATAAATGGGAAAAAAGGGCTGCAAAAGGCGGCTCGTGTTTTTTTCCCTGAAACTGGCATCATCAAAGGGTTTGCGGTGGTAAGATCACCATCTTCCCAGCTTTCAGTAACAGGCAGATTTGAATTAGAAAACCCAATTTTTCAACACAATTTAGACATTTTACTGGGACATACCCCATTTTTACTATTTTTTGTATTTTCAGACGCCTTCCAGTTAGTGGCCGAAATGGGTGAGAAACCAATGCTGTATCCCAGGCTAAACATTTCTGAAAAGTAGACATAATTCTGAATTCAGCAAGGGGTCATTTGTGTAGATCCTACAAGTGTTTCCTACAGAAAATAACAGCTGAAATAAAAAAGTATTGAAATTGAGGTGAAAAAAACATCAATTTTTCACCACGTTTTACTTTGTAACTTTTTCCTGTGATGTCAGATTTTTTAAAGCAATATACTGTTACGTCTGCTGGACTCTTCTGGTTGCAGGGATATATAGGGCTTGTAGGTTCATCAAGAACCCTAGGTACCCAGAGCCAATAAATGAGCTGCACCTTGCAATGGGTTTTCATTCTATACCGGGTATACAGCAATTCATTTGCTGAAATATAAAAAGTGAAAAATAGGTATCAAGAAAACCTTTGTATTTCCAAAATGGCCACAAGAGAAGGTGTTGAGAAGCAGTGGTTATTTGCACATCTCTGAATTTTAGGGTGCCCATACTAGCATGTGAATTACAGGGCATTTCTCAAATAGACGTCTTTTTTACACACTGTCTTACATTTGGAAGGAACAAATGTGGAGAAAGTCAAGGGGCAATAACACGTGTTTTGCTATTCTGTGTTCCCCTATGTCTCCCGATAAAAATGGTACCTCACTTGCGTGGGTAGGCCTAGCGCCCGCGAAAGGAAATGCCCCAAAACAAAACGTGAACACATCACATTTTCACAACGAAAACAGAGCTGTTTTTTACAAAGTGCCTAGCTGTGGATTTTGGCCTGTAGCTCAGCCGGCACCTAGGAAAACCTAGCAAACCTGCGCAGTTTTGAAAACTAGACACCTAGGGGAATCCAAGATGGGGTGACTTGTGGGGCTCTGACCAGGTTCTGTTACCCAGAATCCTTTGTAAACCTCAAAATTTGGCCAAAAAAACACTTTTTCCTCTCAATGCGGTGACAGAAAGGTCTGGAATCTGAGAGGAGCCACAAATTTCCTTCCACCCAGCGTTCCCCCAAGTCTCTCAATAAAAATGGTACCTCACTTTTGTGGGCAGGCCTACTGTCTGCGAATAAAAATGCCCCAAAACACTATCTGGACACATCAAAATTATCAAAAACAAAACTAGCTGTTTTTGCTGGGAGGCACCTGCGTTTTTGGTCCTGGGCTCAGCAGCCATCTAGGGAAACCTACCAAACCCAGACATTTCTTTTCTGACAACTAGACACCCGAGGGAGTCCAGGGAGGTATGACATGCGGGGATCCCCCAATGTTTTCTTACCTAGAATCCTCAGCAAACCTCAAATTTAGCTAGAAAATCTCATTTTCCCAACATTTCGGTGTGGGATTACCGCACTGGGACAAATTGTATACCACTCAACATTCCCCTCCGTCTCCCGGTAAAAATGATACCTCATTTGTGTAGGTGGGCCAAGTGCTTGTGAAAGGGAAGAGCCAAAAACATGTCGATATTGAGGGGGAACCAAAGGGGGTCCAAAAGGGCAGTTTGCAAAAAAACATTTTTAGGCTGACAAGTGCAGCAGAATTTTTATCAGTATAGATGAGACAATGCTGGGTGGTAGAAATGTTGTTGATTCCTGCAGATTCCGGAAGGTTCCATCACAAAAACGTGGGAAAAATGTGTGATTTCCAGCCAAGTTGAAGGTTTGCAGGGCATTGTGGGTACGAAAATGGTGCGGGTGCATGTGAAACACACCACCCTGGAATCACCCAGATGTTTAGTTTTCAGATGGGTCCAGGTCTTGTGGATTTTTCTACATGGCAGCGTCCCAAAGTCCATAAAGTGTAGCTCTCACCATTCCAAGTGGGACAATTTTGAGAGTTAGCCAAGCTCTCATGGGCCAAATGTAAAATCAAAACCCAAAATAATCAAAAGTCTTCTTGCTTGCTGTGGGATAAGATGTTTTAGAGTGCGAGGAGAGCTGAAAGACTGTTACTCCCTTCAGTTCGGGTGGGGGCATAACCAGGCCCATACTGGTTGGTAGCCACCACCCCAATATTTTGTGTTTTTTTTAAATTCCCTGACATCTAGTAGACTTTCTGCCCCCCGGGGTGTGGATCAGGGGTAATTGCCCCATCTGCCCACTGGTGGGTAGAACAACTTTGGCCCCATTTATTTGGGGTGGGGGTATGGCCATACCCCTACCCTCTTATTTTGGAAAAAGAAACTTCCCTGGTCTCTGGTGGGCTTTCTGCCCCCTCCTTGGGGGCAGATGGGCCTTCCAAAAATAGGCCCATCTGCCCCCAAGGGGGGCAGATATGGCCAACAGTAATGTGCCCCCATGGGGAGCGACCCTTACCCGAGAGGCTGCCCCCTAAAGAAAACACACGCATACACACACACCAATCCATGGTGCCTAAGTAGTTTCTGTCACCCTTGGGGACAGATTGGCCTAACAAAAATCGCGAAATGGTCTAAATACAATTTGCTCCTCAGGGGAGCGACCCTTGCCTAAGGGGTCGCTTCCCACCTCTAAAAAAAAAAACAAAAAAAAAACTAAAATGTCTTTTTCCTGTTGCAAAGACATTTCTGCCCCCCACACCCCGGGGGCAGATCGGCCTAATAAAAATAGGCCGACCTGCCCCCAGGGGAGCAGAAATGGCCTAAAATAAATTTGCCCCTCCTCCCCCCGGGGAGCGACCCTTGCCTAAGGGGTCGCTCCCATCTAAAAAAAAAATTTTTTTTAGCCCTGGCGCCTAGAGGTTTCTGCCCCCCTTGGGGACAGATTGACCTAACAACAATAGGCCGATCTGCCCCGGGAGGGCAGAAATGGCCTAAAATAAATTTGCCCCCGGGAGTGACCCTTGCCTAAGGGGTCGCTCCCCTTGCGTGAAATTCACGTTAAAAAAAATCTCCCTGGTGTCTAGTGGTTTCTGCCCCCCTGGGGGACAGATTGACCTAACAACAATAGGCCGATCTGCCCCGGGAGGGCAGAAATGGCCTAAAATAAATTTGCCCCCGGGAGTGACCCTTACCTAAGGGGTTGCTCCCCTTGCGTGAAATTCACGTTAAAAAAAATCTCCCTGGTGTCTAGTGGTTTCTGCCCCCCTGGGGGGCAGAGTGGCCTCATAAAAATAGACCAATCTGCCCCCAAGGGGGGCAGAAATGGCCTAAATATAATTTGCGCCCTAGGGGAGCGACCCTTGCCTAAGGGGTCGCTCCCCACCTCAAAAAAAAAAAAGATCCATGGCGCCTAGAGTTTTCTGACCCCCGGGGGCAGAAAAGGCCTTGAAAAAAAATGCCCCCCCGGGGAGCAACCCTTGCCTAAGGGCTTGCTCCCCTAGTGTGGAATTGGTGCAAAATAAAGTCCCCGGTGCCTAGTGGTTTCTGCCCCCCTTGGGGGCAGATTGACCTAACAAAAATCAGCCAATCTGACATGGTCTAAATACAATTTGCCCCCTAGGGGAGCGACCCTTGCCTAAGGGGTCGCTCCCCACCTCTAAAAAAAAATTAACAAAAATTATCCCTGGCGCCTAGAGGTATCTGCCCCCAGGGGCAGATCGGCCTAACAACAATAGGCCGATCTGCCCCCAGAGGGTAGAAATGGCCTAAAATAAATTCGCCCTACATCCGGGAATGACCCTTGCCTAAGGGGTCGCTCCCCTTGCATGAAATTTATGTTTAAAAAAAAAAACTCCCTAGTGTCTAGTGGTTTCTGCCCCCGTTGAGGGCAGATTGGCCTCATAAAAATAGGCCAATCTGCCCCCAAGCAGGGCAGAAATGGCCTAAATATATTTTTTCCACAGGGGAGCGACCCTTGCCTAAGGGGTTGCTCCCCACCTCTAAAAAAAAAAAAATATGATCCCTGGCTTTTTCTCCTTGCTTTCATGTCTTTCACTCCTTTCCCTATTTCTTTTATCCCCTCTTTCTTACTTTTCATCTTTTGTTCTCCTCCTTTCTCCCCATGTTTTATACTACTTCTTTCCTTACCAGCTTCCTTCCCTCCTTTGATGGGCAATCTTCACTTTTTCTTTTTCTCCTTGTCTCTATTTTACACAATGTTCCCCTTGTCTGCTTCTTTTTTTGTTTCTTCTCCTCTTTCATTCTCTATTTCTCTGATTTTGTTTTTCTTTCTTTCATGCTAATTGTGTCTTCAACTTTTTCTTTCATTCTTTTTTCCTCTCTTTTCTTTCCCCTTTCTCCATGTATTTTTCCTTCCTCTCTTTATCTTGATTTCTCTCCTTATCTACTACCTTTACTTTGTCCTAACTCTTTCTTACTCTACTTTTTGTTTGTTTTTCTCTTCTTTTAATCTTTCCCTTCTTTCCCTTCTTTCTTTCATGTTTATCTTCTTTCTCTGTCTTCATCTTTCCTCCAATATTACCCCTTCTATCTTTCTTGTTGTTTTCTTCTTTCTTCTTCCACTACTGTCATTTTATCCATGTCTCTCCTTCTATTTTCTTTTTAAACTTTTTTCCTTCTATCATTTTTCCTTTCCTTATTTTCCATCCTTTCATCATCCACTGTATTCTTTTACTTTCTTTCTTTTCTCAGTCTGTTGTGTGCTTCCTTCTTTTTCTACTACTTCATTAGTCTTTAGTCTTTGTTCCATTGCTTTCACTGTTTCTTTTGATCTTACTGTTTCATTTTGTTGTTCTGTCCTCATCTCCTTTCTTTCACTGCATTTTTCCTCATCCTATCTTTTGTTCTCTTTATCTGTCTTTCTGTGCTTCCTTTATTTGTCTCTTGCCTTGTCCATGTCAAGAATAGTGTATCTTTCTAAGTTATGGAGTGTAGTCCATGCGCCTGGAAAAAGTGTCTTTACAGTGGAAAATGTATTCCTGTCAATCTCTTCACTAAAAAATGAATATCAGATTAAGGGGGTGATTCTGATTCTGGCGGGCGGCGGAGGCCGCCCGCCAGAATTCCGCCCCCAAAATACCGCGGCGCGGTCAAAAGACCGCGGCGGGTATTTCAAGTTTTCCCCTGGGCTGGCGGGTGGCCGCCAAAAGGCCGCCCGCCAGCCCAGGGGAAAACGACCTTCCCACGAGGATGCCGGCTCGTAATCGAGCCGGCGGAGTGGGAAGGTGCGACGGGTGCATTTGCACCCGTCGCGTATTTCACTGTCTGCCAAGCAGACAGTGAAATACTTGTAGGGGCCCTCTTACGGGGGCTCCTGCAGTGCCCATGCCAGTGGCATGGGCACTGCAGGGGCCCCCAGGGGCCCCGCGACCCCCCCTACCGCCGGGAACTGGATGGCGGTAGGGGGGGTCGGAATCCCCTCGGCGGCGCAGCTAGCTGCGCCGCCTTGGAGGATTCAACAGGGCAGCGGTACACTGGCGGGAGCCCGCCAGTGTTGCCGGTCTGACCGCGGCTTTACCGCCGCGGTCAGAATGCCCTGCGGGGCACCGCCGGCCTGTCGGCGGTGCTCCCGCCGACCCTGGCCCCGGCGGTCTAAGACCGCCGGGGTCAGAATCACCCCCTAAATATTTAAGAGGGTAATCCCATTAAAGTGAATAGAAAATTGTCCACACCTGAAGTGTGTAGAAATATTTCAGAACCAAGGGCCAGATGTAGCAAACTTCCAAATTGCGACTTGCAATTTGTGAGTCCCAGCGACTCGCAAATTGCAACTCGCAATTTGGAATGCAGAAAGGTGTCTCAGACACCTTCTGCGAGTCGCTATGGGGTCGCAAAGACCCACCTCATTAATATTAATGAGGTGGGTCGCAATTTGCGACCCCATAGCGATTCAGGGCACTCACGGGGATGGTGGCCTGCTGGGAACAGCAGACCACCATGTCTGTGACTGCTTTTAAATAAAGCATTTTTTTTTTCAAAGTGCAACCCGTTTTCCTTAAAGGAAAACAAGCTGCACTTTGAAAAATAAACCGAAACCTTTTGTTTCTGTATTTTTCAGGGCAGGTAGTGGTCCATTGGACCACTGCCTGCTCTGGAAAATTATTTTTTGCGCCAGACACAAAGGTGAAGGGGTCCCATGAGGACCCCTTCCCGTTTGCGCCTGGGTTACCATCCACTTCAAGTGGATGGTAACTGCTCTTTCATTTGCGACCGCAATCGCGGTCGCAAATGAAAATGCATACCATTGTGACTCGCAAATAGGAAGGGAACACCCCTTCCTATTTGCGACTCGGAAATGCATTTTGCGAGTCGGTTCCGACTCTCAAAATGCATTTCAACATAGCAAAGTGACTTTAGCGACTCGCAAACGGCGTTTTCTGCCGTTTGCGAGTCGCTAAACCTTTGCTACATCTGGCCCCAAACCTCTATTGACAGTGTCTCTTGACTGAATGATATCGTTACTAATGTCACCAATTATGCCATTTGAGATGTCATCAGTTACGTCATCAGTAACATCATTTAACAGCACAGCATAACAGATTAATTTCAATGGTTTCCTTTTGTTTTAAAACAATTGTTTCTGTAATATTACAAGGCCTAACAATAACGTCACTTTAGCCTTTATTTTTTTCAGTGGTTTCTGAGGTTTTTTTAATGTAAAGTATGATCTTCTTACCATTCCTATCTACATCACATTAACTTTGGTTTTTTTCAGTGAATTTTTTCGTTTTTTATAATCTTATTCACCAACATCCACCACACCATCTATACCTTTTTACCATGCCTGGTAGAGGGTTAAAAAGGAGGACCTGGTCTGTATCCAGGCCTGTGCTCAACCCCTGCATGCAACCAACACCCAGGGGCGGCCAATCCCCCGCAGTCACAAAATGCCCAAGGGGTGGCAACACCCCAGTGGATGAGCATAACATCTCCCCCTCTTGTTTTTGGGAGGAGGACGCTGGATCGCATGGAAGGGCATCTCTGAATCCTGTGACGGTTCTGTGGTACTTCATATGGTTCTTCCAGGTTCCATGGGAGCTGTGGCGCATTGTGTTTTTTTTAATTTAACACTGGGGGAGATCCCGGGGTGACCGCTCACAAGGCCCAGGAGGTCAGAGTACCCCTATCCTGCCCCTTTATATCTTCATTTTTTTTAACTTCAGGACAGTATGACTGAGTCTCCATGTCCTCTAATGGCAGCCACAACATTTCTGTTGATGTTATGGACAGCCAATCAGATTCCTCAGTACAAACATATAGGTTTCTGACAAATTTGGTGCAATTCTGTTCAGCCGTTTTTCCTGGGGAAAACTTATTTTGGGAACCCCCTTTTTCTAAGCCCAGACCTAAGAGATCACCATGAAACTTTTCACAAAGGAGTGTAGATGGATGATCCTTTTCTTTTCTTATAAACAAACAATAAACGCTCTTCCTATGGAACCTCTGACCTAATTATAACAACACATGAGCGACCACCACTATTCAATGTGCTAGACAGACCGACAGGCAGGCAAATAGATAGATAGATAGATAGATAGATAGATAGATAGATAGATAGATAGATAGATAGATAGATAGATAGATAGATAGCATTGCCTTTGCTGGAAGAATTCAGCATAGATGGCCTTGAGGTGCTGAGTCCCTGCACATGAGTCCACCAAGTGGCAGTTCCAGCCTCGAATTGTGATGGGCGTACATCATTTTTTATCAATAAATGTAATGACATTTCTTGAAAATCATGCAAAATTATGCTTGTGAAGCTTTTTTATTGGTAAGAGTGCTGAGTATTTCACAATGGCTTTTTATCACAAGAACTCCGCTTTTATCCACTGTTCATGTACGCAGAGTACTTTCCATTTTGCTTGTCCAATGTTTTGCAAGTCAGAAAAGAATAGTAGACCAGGTGCTTTCTTACATTCTGAAAACGTCACAAGAACGGTTTAAAATGACAAGTGGAGTGGTAGTCAAGCACTTTGAAACGTGAAGGTGTTTGCCATTATCTATGGATTGAAAGCCATCCACCATCTCCAATGAAGAAAGCATCACGTCCTTATGTTGAAGACAGACCTGGCAAAGTCCTCTCTACGACGGACAGGAGAACCTCTGTGTTGCAAGAAACACGCCAACGTGCTGGAGTAAAAGTGGACAAATATCAAGTCATGTTTTTTACGTATTACACCTCCGCTGCCCAACAACAAGTGAACTGCTTCCTCACAGTAAAGCACCATCTAAGTGAAGTAGATATACGCTACTCACTCCTCTTTCTGGCATGGCTGCGTGTTCTGGCAGAGGATACCACATATTTGTTTGACTCCCCAGAAGATGCACAGAACTTGTTGGAGGTGTCTGGTCTCCAGGTAACCAACTCGAAGCACCCTGACAGCCGAAGAGATCCTGCCACTCCAGGTGGCCAGCGGTGGGGAACTCAGCTTGGCACCAGTAGGCACCTGGGGTGGCTCCAGATTTGAAGCAAATGATTGCGGAACACCAGCAGGCATTGGAACAAGCTGCTGGCATCACTGATATTATTCATTGCTCCAGCCCAGACGTGGCGGATTCTTGTTTGTCCAGTGATGAGAGTTCCACTGCCACCTGGCCCTCCCAACAGGACTCAGTACCTCAATTGGGAATACAAGAGCCTGTCCTGTTATGCTCTCCATTCACCATAGTGGGTCCTTCTACATCTGCAACGTCTCCTCAGCACATACGCCGTTGCGGCCTACTGCTGCTCTACACAGGTATCTGCTCCACAGTGTCTGCAGCTTCCCCAGGTCTACATTAACTGTACATGATATGGATGCTGGGTGGGGATCCCCACTGATCCAGCACAGAGGGGTGATCTATGCACAAATAACTGAATAGTCCCCAACTCCCCCCATGTAGTCATCTTCCTTGTTCCCTTAACATATCTTATGCGTGGTTTGGGCAGACACTTGTTTTTGTGCACTGCACTATTGGGATTTGTTACATTGTTATCCCCTTTGCTGATTGTTTTTGATTGTATGTGCTGCTCTTATTCAGACGACCAAGACAACTCCCTTTGACACGATCCTTTGTAATGCTATGTGTATTTAACTACCGACTCCATGCTTGACCATCAACTCCATTTTGTGTGAGTGATTCTCTTTTGCGCCCTGCTACAGTAGCAGAGCAAGGCAGATGTGTTTTTTTCTGCCTACCAGAACAGGGTCATCGCGTACTGGAACATATTATGGGGGATGCAGACTAGATACGAGTGCACAAGGCCAAGAATGTTTTCATTAGAGGAATGTACAGCTCAGGCTCAGAAATGCCTGACCAGCTCTCTTGCGTGTTTTCGACGCAGACAAAGTACAGCCAGCATTTAATTTCATATCAGAGGGGAAGGGTTTTCTAGAAATCTCTCCTTGAGCTTGTTTTAAGGTATAAAAGATGGAGAGACTTGGCGCCAAGGCAAGAACTCACCTGTGGAGCAGATGAGCTGCCCAGGATCTCATTTAGGATCCCAACTGGGTCTCATACCTTGGCTGATCAAGGGTTCTCCAGTCTGGCTGGCGAGGATGGTGAACAACACCCCATTGGTGATGCATTTTAAATCTTGATTATTTAGCTTATATATATATTCACTGTTGATGCATTGTACATTTCCTTCTGCAATTGCTTAACTGATGTGATTATTCTTGTATATACACATGATTTACTTTATTTAAGCGATATGGTTATCTTCATATATTGGTGTGGCTTTTATTTGATATCTGGGGAGTGCCTTAATACTTTTATTACTCAGATTTGGAGCGCTGCATTCCTTGGGTTTGTTTCTTCTTAGTGTGAGCAAAAGCAATACATCCTCTTACTGCCCAACTCCGGTACCGCACTATCCAGACGACCGGTAGACAGGCTTTGGCCCAACAGTGACACAACACATGACTAGCATTAAATTATTAACCTGGAACGTGAGTGGCATCCACACCCGTGCATGGCTGTATGCCGTCTAATCTTAACTTCAGCACCAGTCCACGCACATTGCCCTAATACAAGCATCCCACTTGACTCTTCCTGAGGCGACCAGGCTCCAGGTACACTGGTGTGGACAGGTCTATTCTACGGGCTCCTCCTCCTATGCCCAAGGGGTCTTGATCTGGATCCGTCCTGGGGTTCCCTTTGTAGCACAGAAGGAGGTGACAGATCCCGAGGGGTATTATGTGTTTGTTAAAGGCCGACTGGATTGTAGGCGCATCCTTATAGGCAGTGTCTACGGCCTCAACACTGAAGAAGTTCCCTTCTTATGTGGGCTCTCTGAGATGCTGTGCCAATGTGGTGGGCTCCTGTGGCTGCTGGGAGGAGACTTCAATAGTGTTCTAGATAGTGATCTTGACCGCTCATTCCCCCTACTGCTTTGCACCGCTGTATCCTCCAATGAACACTCCCTTAGAGACTGGTTGCAGAATTGGAACCTGCTTGATGTGTGGCACTCCCGTAACGCTTCCTCCAAAGTATACTTCTTCTACTCAGACCTGCACTGGTTACATGTGAGGATCAATAGACTTGTCTCCACTGCAGACCTTACCCCAACCATAATACAGATTGACTATCTAGGTGACACCCACTCAGATCATAATTCCCAATATTTACACCTTGACTGGGATACTGGCCCGTCCGCTGTCCCTACTTGGCACTTACAGCCTGCAGCACTTGAAGACCCCACATTTCACGCCTCTGCCAGTCAAATGGCTAGTGACTACTTTGATCTCAAAAGTGGCTCAGTTGATACACGCTCCATGGAATGGGACTCCTTTAAGGAGGCTCTTTCCGGACACTATCTGAGGTTGACCTGGAATGTGCACCAGCAATTAGACAAGGAGGTACTGCACATAGAAGACTGACTGCTGCATCTTGAAAGCAGAGTGGCATATGACCCAAATAGCCAACCACTGCTGATTGAGGCTCAACAAGAACATTCTGCACTCCTCGAAAGATTGCGCTGCCTGAATTACGTGGCCCACTCTGTCAAAACACATGCCAGGGCTGATAAGAAAGCCCATCCCCATCACCTCATTGCAGCGCTGCGGTCAACCGCAGTCCTCCTACTTTACACACAAGAAATACATGCTGAACATGTACGTCATTACACTGCCCTGTACCATTTGGATGACAGTCACCCCCATTGGCATTGACTCCTTCCTCTCTACTATACCCCTCCCTCGGATTATACCTGACCAAAAGGGGGAACTGGATGAGCCTATCACCTTATTTGAGACTCAAGAGGCCATCCAAGCCCTTGCACAAAGAAAACCCAGGGACAAGATGGGTTGCTGGCTGAATTTTACAAACCATAAGTACCATTACTGATACCTCGCCTGCAAGCACTTTATGAAGACGCCCTCATGTCTGTGTGGCTCACAGATACCTTCAGTGATGAATTCTTCTTCTCATTACCTAAGACGTATAAGGACCCAGAGCTCCTAAACTCATACTGACCACTGGCACTGCTTAATTCTGACTATAAGATATTTGTGATTGCCTAACACCCCATATCCCAGCCCTAGTACACTCGGACCAGAATGGGTTTGTGCCGGCTCAGATGACATCCCTCAATTTACAGCACTTCTTCAGAATTTTCAAATATGCCCCATCACTCTGGCCCCAGGCGGGCTGTTTAGTGTTAGACCTGGAGAAGTCATTTGATTCACTAGAATGGCCTTTTCTGTTCAAGATCCTCCCGCAGTTTAGGCTAGGGCCTTGTTTTCCTAAAATGGTGTGACTACTATAGTCGAGCTCTCTAATATCTGGCCCCACTGCTAAAGGGAGAGGCACAAGGCAGGGTTGCCCCTTCCCCCCATTTTTTGCCCTAGTCACGGAACTACTAGCGACTGTCCTATGCGCGCAGGGCCATGATTGGGGTATACCCTTTGGAGATGGAACCCAATCTGTGTCCCTCTATGCCAATGATCTACTCGTCTATCGCAGAGATCTTCCCTCTGTGCACACCACACCAGGATCCACGTAAACACTGGCAATATTCACGACATTCTCCATGCGCTTGTCACAGAATAGTCGTTACTATGTTTACCTGCAGGAAATGGGTCTGTCTGCCTACTACTTCAGCATTGGGTTTTCTGTTTTTTCTATTTTCACAGTTTAGTTGACGCTGTATTTATCTTTCTGCACTGTTCAATATGTCTCTGTTAACCTGCATTGCCCGAGTTCCTTGTTGAGACAACACAAATGCGAACCTGCTTACCCTCGGACAGAACTTTTCCACATTCACGATCTGACGTTATTGTTTGTGAGCCTTATTTACTCTGTTCCTAACAACAAGTAACACCATGCTGTGGATGGCATGTCTTTGTCGTTCACGCTCAGAATTGTGGTAATGTCAATATTATCTGAACGCCATTATATGTACTTCTTCATTTTTTTTATGTAAAAAAGCACTACAATGCAATATACCTCAAAATGAAATAAAACCGATTCAAACAAAAAAAGAAGGTAGTAGGAAGTCATATCCTTTCTTTCTTGATTTTCAAATAATTACTGATATATACTTTTCATATTTTTTTCAAACTGTTACCAGGTTTGCATAGTTGTGGAGCTGGTGAAGTTTCAGAAACATGTTAAAAGACAGTAAAATGTTGCTGTTGTGACGCGGGACCACAGATCAGGTACAACTTGCAACCCTCTGTACTGCTCCCTAATTGTCTGCTATCAGAAGAATTACAGGACCAGTAAGTGCAAGGGACAAGAAGTATGCCACTCCGCCACTGGGAGCTAAGGCAATGGCATCCAGAGTGAAAGGCGAGAAAATAATTAGCCACAGCTCAATATCCCACTGTGGCACTTTAAGCTACAAAAACAGGGTCAGAATAATTTGCCAACAGGTATGAATGAACAGCCACGTTTTACGACCTTCCAGAAACTACTTTGCATTGATTACAAGTGCCCCAGAGTGTGGTGTACTATTTAATGCACCCGTTAAAACTGATACCCTGGGTTCATCACTTAATGACTGCAATAACTAGTACCAATTTCAAAATAGGGCATAAAATGCAAATTGCGGTGGGATGAAGAATCAAGGCTTCCAGTACTGTCCCATTTTCAAATCTTTCCAACCAGTAATAGTTGACATTTTCACCCTAGTACACAGCCAGTCTGCTGTGGGTCTCTTCAGACATGGAATGGAAATGGGAACTTGTCCACAAGAAATGATGCAAAGCAGAATGAATTATATATCGTACCTAGGGCTATTAAGCAGATGGGGTCAATGCAAGAGCCACAGTGCTGATCCCACTTCTCCACCAAGTATTGCTGAAGAAGATCTGTAAGAACACGAACTAGAGCGAACGAACGAACTCTTCAATCAAGGAAAACTAATGGCAGCATTTTGGCTTTTCATGCTAAGATGGACAGGCTGGGGCACAAGGTTGATGGGCCAGACCAATGCCTTTTTGATTTGACTACTGTTCTTTGTTCACTTAAGTGTTATGGTTGGGCTTTCTTGTTAGGATTTGTTAATCAAGTGGGTGTGTAACAGGTGGTATGGTTGGGATTCGCTTTGTTGTGGAATTAATGTAAACTAAAATATAACATTATTTCTCTTTTATATTTCCCATTATATGATGTATTATGCTGTGCTTGAAGTATCCATGGTGTAGCATGAAGGTTAAACTGGAAGAGAAAGAGGCCCATTACAAATGAATTTGTATTGTCCACTGCAACTTTCTATATGAGCTCCTGTTCCTTTCCAGACATTCCTCAATGAGGGTGCCCGTGCAACCAGCATGTGAGATCTAACCACGGACATGCCCTATTCCCTCATGAGCCCTAGCACCTTGCTTCCTAGTGCTATAATCATAATCAATCATTGTGTCTTGCTACCAAATGTAACGCTCCAAACTAAAGTCCCCATGTAAGTACCCATGCACAGAAAATAAGAAGCCAAATTTAACCATATTCACTGACCAACTTCTTATCAACTTATTATCACATAGGCTGTAAGTGTACCACAGTAAACTCTTCCAATACTTGTGAGTAAAATCCATCATTGCATGCTCTCACCTCAAAGAGGAGGCTGGCCTGTCACGTAGGTACAGTTAATGGAAGACCACTTACTTTAGTTTTGGTGGTGTAAATTAGGGAGGAATCCCTTAGTCGTGTGTTAAGTACATGCATTGTTTTTCAATGGTACAGCCTGAAACAAGATTTCTTTTGGCCACGTGAACCAGAAATGTGATTGTGTAAGTACATGAAAGAAGGCAAAGAAAGTGGCAAATTCAAAACAAAGATCTGCATCATCAAAAGTACTCTTGAGTCAACTCCTGACCAAGAATGAGGCCCTAAATCAAACATCTTATATTTTTTTAAATTAAAACTAGCCAAAAAAAGCTCAGTTTAGCCAAGCTATAATCCAAGAGGGCCCAAAATAACAGACCACACCTACGTACAGGTCTGGAAGTATCAGCCTTCACATAGCCAGATGAAGCTTATAAACTACACTAGATTCCCCCTAAGGAATAAAACAAATATAGACTGTCTGGCCTTAGCAAACTTTCGACAACAATTTCCAGCTCCAGGGGTTCCCATGGGAAGGGTAGGTGGGTATAGTTAGCATTGTATTTTTGGTCCTTCTCCTGTAGAGGTTTAGAATTTCCAACACCATATCTGTCCTGTCAATTGTAAGATCGCTCAATGATGGAAACAGATTACAGCAGCACCATTAATCTCCCAGTAGAGATTTAGGTGATCTACCAATGAATCAATAGGGGAAAATTTGAGAGAGAGGCAAATACTGTCTGTACCCTCAGTCATAGGCACAGAACATCTGCCAACATAGGAAGATGGCAGGTAACAAATTTCAAACATTCTTCAGCCGTCAAAGACTTCGAAATTAGCTATCTGCAAATCAAAACTAGGGGGCACACAGTTACAACATAAAAAATTGTGCAATTGGATTTGGTCATTGCCTAACTTTCAAGCAGGGTTGACCCGCAGAGCTTAAGGTTTTTTTGCAAAGAGTCAGTTGGGTGAGAAAAGGAAATTAAACGATTTGAGAGTCAATGTAAAGAGCGGGCTGGAGAAGAAGCAGGGAGATAACAGATTGAAAAGAATTTGCTGGCTAACAGTTAACCCAAGTCCAATCAAGTTTCAAGTAGATGCTTGAATCCAGAATGACTGATCACTCAAACAAACACTAAAATAGGAAATTTAGCTAAGTCTCAAGTGCACCACATACGTCATCTTGCATTGCCATTTCGCGGAACTAATAATCATTATTTCAAACATATTACCGGTTTCCATTCCTGTGGTGTGTGCCTCTGTTTTTTCCACGAGTCTGAAATGTTCAATATAAATTCAGAGATATGTGGGTAAAAGGTAAATCGTCTCAGAAGGACCAGGTAGGTGAGACAAAGAGGAGGAGGCATACAATTAACCTAAGGCCAATCAAGTACCTCTCCCAAGCACGTTGAAAGATATTCCTTGAACGACTGCGCATTCTGATATTAAAAGTGTAATTTGGATAAACCCATCAAGCATGCCATACTGGTCACTTGGCTTTATTAATTATTCCAAATCACATGTTTCCAATCCAGAGTAGCATGCCATCCTTCCTCGATGGAAACTACTTACACAAGCATTGCAGTCCTCTCAATATTTGTCGGTAGCCAAGCATGGGAATTAAGGTATGGCAATGTGTATCAATTGTCGCACCTATTTCCCTCAGACAAATAACTACATTCATTGCAGATGTTTTGTTCATTGCAATGTCTGTTGTTGACGTGAAGGTTCAATTATTTGCCTTTGTTTGTCAAAAGCCCCCAAATTACCCTGTCTCTGATTATCTGTGTGTGTTTTTCACAATGCCAACACCAGTATTTTTGTTTGCATGTCGGAATACCATAGACATAAATATCGTGATTTTGCAGCTCAAAAATCAACTACTAAAATATCTTTATGTTACGTAAATGCAGATAAGTATAGATATTCTATTTTCACTCCAATTCTATGTACTCTAAAGAGATATATAGACCTGACAAGATACATATATGTGGTAAGTGTAGTAAACATACTCTTACCCATGGCGTAACACAGGTCTCTGCAGCCCCTGAAGTGCATGGGGGCACTAACCCTTCAGGGGCTCACAACCTTTCAGGAGGCCCCATTTAGCCCAAGGCCAATGAATATCTGTGGGATATGAGTGACTAGAGGGCTCCTCTTCACATTTTGCACGGGGCCCATCATTTTGTGTCACACCACTGTTCTCATTTGTATATACTGAAGTGACAGTATTATTACAGTGAATATTCTTTGGCTTCTAGAGACTCATTATTTTTAGCAATTAAATGCTTGTTCATTGCAGTCATTGTTATTCTCTACCTTTTGAGTAAACACACTGGTCTGTTTGATTGTGGCAATTGCCCCAGCTGCATTGAAACCCCCGTAAGAGGACATGCTGGTTGCAGGACATCATAACTATGTTATTACTAGGCTGCTCAGTTCTGGCTGCTTTTCAATTTTCCTATGCCAATAGGTCAAAGGCTCATGGTCTACTGGAAATCTTGTTTGAGCTATTGTTAACAATTTTCTCCATTTGATTATCTTTCATCAGTGTGCTTCATGTAAGTGTTGGAATGCCTAAAGGCCATATGAGTTCACATTACGTTTTACTGATGATGCTGGAGTTGATATTTAGGGAAGGATATAATTTTGAAATTCGTTTTTTTGACCATGGATGGTTGCTGCTGAGACACCATCTAACTCAGCAGAAGTCAGTGAAGACAAACCCTTGAGTTCCTCTATGCCATTGATGTTGCAGTCTTTCCTCTTCAAGTTCTTACAATTTTGTTTGATCTAATATAGAGACATCAACTGCTAAATATGGATCGGAAGTAGGCAGCCCATGTTTGTACTAAGGACCAGTATAGTCATATAAAAGTAATTTTCAGAGGATATGATCTCTTGTTGCAGTCTGTTTTTTGCTCCTAGATGAATGAGTAAACTGTTGACCAAAGCAGTAGCTTCATCAATAGAATTATTTCTTCCACTTTAAGCAAATGGGCCTACAGCAATACAAGTGAATGGCGTGGATCATGATACAATCTTCCTTGTTGATTTCCCCACAATAAACCTCCAAAGGTACAACCAATTTGATCAGGGATCTTTCAACCTCCAAGGGCATGCCTTTCTCGATTGCATGCACTCTTCTTTGAAGCACATACATATTAATAGATTAACACTGCTCAAACAGGTGTTGCATGATGTACAAAGTGAATGAATAGAGAGTCTGACCCTCCTGTAACACTGCTTTTATAGAGACCTTTATTTAGCTTACTGAATTACCCTTAACCTCAACTGGACTTTAAGGTAATGACATAATGGCAGACATATATGCAAATCTTGCAACAGTTAACTAATATATTGTGAATTACATTTTCCTTTATGAAGATGTCAATAAGGCTAATGTTATGGGCTAAACGGAGTACTCAGAATTATTCACCATATGCTAGGATTTTTATAGTGTTACTGTCATGGTCAGTGGCTACAAATTCAATCCTGAGAAACCTGGGTTCAACCCATCCAAAAACCTTGGCATTGAATTTGTCCAGGATGCTGGCAGCTATGTGTGCTTCCTCCATGGAGTACAATGAAACTCATGCATGCTGATGAATGCCTTCCGGCTGGATTGTTCCCATGGGGAACAGTGTCAAGACTGATTTGCATATGACTGGGTCCAAACTGGAATGGCATGGTGAGCAAAAAAACTGATGGATTAAACCCAGATCTGTGACTGGGGGTGAATGTTTGATTTGTTTTACATTCCGTCCATCAACTGTTCTTTTTGCGTTTGTCGCCCCAAGTGGGAAGAGTATGCCCAGACGTGGGTCCCGTGCTCACTATGCCACCAGATTCAAGCTAGCCTGGCTGAAGAGGGGTGATACCCCGAAACTGGTCCCAGGATGCTTGTTTCTGGTCCAGGGAGGACCTGGTCTGGCAGTTCGGGCTGGACTGTTCCCATGGGGAACAGGGTCAAGACTGATTTGCATATGACTGGGTCCAAACTGGAATGGCATGGTGAGCAAAAAAACTGATGGATTAATCCCAGATCTGTGACTGGAGGTGAATGTTTGATTTGTTCTTCATTCCGTCCATCAACTGTTCTTTTTGCGTTTGTCGCCCCAAGTGGGAAGGGTATGCCCAGACGTGGGTCCCGTGCTCACTATGCCACCAGATTCAAGCCAGCCTGGCTGAAGAGGGGTGATACCCCGAAACCTGTCCCAGGATGCTTGTTTCTGGTCCAGGGAGGACCTGGTCTGGCAGTTCGGGCTGGACTGTTCTCATGGGGAACAGGGTCAAGACTGATTTGCATATGACTGGGTCCAAACTGGAATGGCATGGTGAGCAAAAAAACTGATGGATTAAACCCAGATCTGTGACTGGGGGTGAATGTTTGATTTGTTCTACATTCCGTCCATCAACTGTTCTTTTTGATGAATGCCTTCAAAGCAGCAGTACTTGTGGCACAGATTGATAGTCTTTCCCTAAACCCTTTCAAGGTGTCCAAGTGTGCATTGATACACATTAGTCTGCAGCTGTCAGGTGACATGGACTTACCTCAACAGTCCACAATGTGGTTCCGCAGAGATGATATGAACCTACCTAAGGATTGTTGATGTGCTCTTTGTCAATGATGTGGATCAACCCCATAGCCCTACCTCTTACTTGCTAGAAGAGCTGCAAGGAAGTCAGATTGGACTGAGGAGGGGAATCCTGTTGTGGGGTAAGATAGTAGTGCAATTTCCATGTGTTATGCTTTTGTCGTAATTCTAGGAGACGCAACAGAAAGTTCATGAAACACTGAACTCTCCATGGCAGCGTGTCGCCTCCCAGTCCTAATGTGTCACCTGTTTTGTGCAATGTGCAAGCTAAACACCTGCGATCAACTTTACTTTTCTGTTGTATGCTGTGTGCTCAAAGGAACGCAATACTTCTCAACGAGGGCTGGAGGATCTCTGTTCTTATATATTGTTTAGTACAATGTCTATAGAAGAGGAAACAATGGCATGTTAAATCTCACAGCCTCTACACATAAATGCCTATTTTTCCCCCTACAATGTGTGAATACAATAATCAACCACTTAATGTCTTTGCATTAACTCTTGTCACATTCTTAATAGGCTCTGTTGTTTGTTCTATGCTCCTCTGTGTTTTCTATGCACTTTTTCAGTAGTATTGCATGAAGGCAACTGTGCTGCACATTAGTGCATGAACATGATTAGTAGCAGATTGCACAATAGTTGTAAGTAAGTCTCTGAAGTAACATTAGTCTCTTCTAATTGCTCAGATTAGTTTCAGAAGTGATCTCTGATTAGTCTCGGATGTGAAACATAAACAAATGTTAGGTCCAACTTGGCTGGTTGACGGCTGCTTGCTTTGGCGTTAGCATGCATATGCATGTACATGAACATGTGCACTGATGCCAGTGGATAGCCTTACAGATATTCAGGACAGGCACTCCACATTTCAAAGTAGTACAACGCTTAGCTCTGGTGGAATGAGCCCTCAGACCTTCTGGAGGCCGCTTCTTAGCCAATGAATAGCAGAAACTAATACAGCTGACTATCCACCATGACATGGCCTGTTTCTGCACTATATTGCCCGTCTTTGCTCCAGAGAACCTCATAAAGAGGTGATCATTAACCAGGTGGTCTTTGGTGTATCGTATGTAAAAGCTCAGTGCTGCCTTGTGCCCTAACCTTTAGAGCCTCTCCACCTCTTTAAAGAAATGAGGTTCAGGAAAGAAGATTGAAAGAGTAATGGCTTGTCCAACATGAAAAGGCATCACTACCTTCAGCAGGAACTCAGTTTGAATTCTTAACTCCAGTTTATCTGGAAAACAAGTGGTGCAAGGTGGAGGAACCAAGAGGTCCTGAAGATCACTCACCCTCATGCTGATATTATCATAATGAGAAAGAACTGTTTTGAAAGATTATGAGGCACAATGAACAACTGTTCATTGACTCAAAAGGGGTACACATGAGGAAAGTGAGAAACAAATTTAAGCCGCACTGTGGAATCACAAAGCAGGAAACATATGTTGCAAACGCATCACAACATGATTTGAATGAGGATGGCCGGTCAGTCAGACAAAAAGAGGAAGACAGAGCCAACAAGTAACCTTTAGCTACCTACTGCAGGTTCTTGTTGGGCCAAAGACACAACAAACAGCTAGTAATCCAACACTTAGGCCACCAAGGGGTTCATCTGGCAGTTGCTGCACCAAGCCACAAACGATCCCATGACCCAGCATGCCCAAACTTTGTGGAAGGGTACCTGGTTGCCAGGATTATACCTTTGACCTCAGAAGGGAGACTGAAAGTGATCAACTGCTGCTGCTCAATCTCCTTGCATGACGGTTCAGGTTAAAAGGCACAGATGCAAAACCCTGCCCAGATATTCTGGATACCACATTTTACTGGCCCAATATGGACCCACTAAGTTGGCTTGGGTCCAGTCATTCCTGAACTTCTTCAGACTTCCAGGCAGGAGAGGTAGCTGTTTGATGGAATACAGGAGTCCCATGCACCACCTTATGGAGAATGCATCTCTGAGAAGAGCCTTTTTGGGAACTCCAGTGTGCAAAAGAGATGCTATTGTACATTCTCAACAGTGGCAAAGAGATGGCGCCAGCATTATCCCAATGCTACAAGATGCCCTCGCCACCTCAGGGTGTAACTGACATTTTCAATCCACTAGACGTCATCGGCTGATTTTTTTCTCTCTTGGTGTTTAAAGTTCCTGCCAGGTTGTGTACAATCAGGCGAAGGCCCTGGTGATTCAGCCAGCTGCACAGGAACAGAGCCTCCTGCACAGGACCTAGGAAGCCACTTCGCGCTGCATGCTGCAGTAACACATGGTGGTGGTGGTGTCCATGAGAACCTGCATCAGCCTCCCCTTGATGGTTGGCAAAAAGGCATTCAATCAACAAAGAATATACCCCTTTGTCCTATACTCCTAAAATGCCACATATTTTGAGGTCCGTTCAAAGTAATGCAACACTAGGGTACTCACCCATGTGACTGTGAAATTTAGTCTGGGGGTGTTTACCAGTTTTATAAAATTAAGTTGGGCTCAATGTGAACACAACCACTAGAAGCCTGTTGGATTGTGCTACCAAGTGGCTTCACCTGTCATCACGAGCACTTTCCTATGCATGCAGTGAAGTATCCTACCCACAATAGATCTCCTGTGGTAGGTAAATGTAGCACAGCTTGGCAAAGAATGTCTTCTATATTAGCCCCTACAACTACATTGGTAAGGTCTTAAGAGGCTGTTCACTTTTCCATGCAAGCCAAAAGCTTATGTAACTGTATGATTGGGAGCTTTCTGTAACAATTACATGAGGCACTTTCTTTCTTTATTAAAAAACAATTCTCATTGATCTCAGAACATGTGGATATCGTAAAGGTGAATGAGAATGTGGTATATTCTTTATTGATCTATTGTGAATGAAAGGCATCCAAGTTTTCGCCTTTATTTTACTCTCTTCAGCTCTTCTTTTCGTCCATTGATTGGTACTGTGGTACAGCCATGAAAGTTTCACATAAACATCTTTTGAATTGCTAGGTGGAAGGGGCACTCAAAAACAGGTCCTATTCCCCTTTGCTTGTTCATGTGGTATCATCAGTGGTGCTTCAAGTTGTATCATCAGTGGTGCATAAGAATTGCCTTGCTTTTTCTGATGAACAAATAGCCCAGATACTGGCAGCCCCACCATTGCTGCCTGAAGGTTCTCTTTTTAAAAAAAAGCACCCATTAGGGATAAATGGGGAAAATTGTCAAGCTGTTTAAAAAAAACAGATCCTAACAGCCCTACATGGAGTGTTGATGAGTGAATATCTGCGAGTTAATGCTGCTCCTCCCTAAGATCTTACTTGAAGACAAATAGTTCCACCTAGACTAGAGTTATACAGCCAACAAATGTACCTGTAATTGGCTGATAATTATTAATACTGTCAATCATCTGACTGATGAGCTTCTGAAGGTCATTCTCCACTCCAGCTGGAAGAGATGATCAACAAGGTAATTGGCAGTTGCCTTCTATGACGGCTTACACAATGAGCTGGATGATGCAATGCCTTTAGCAGTTAACAGGCTAAGCAGAACCCAACAAAAAACTCGACTGATACTACCAAATTAGAAAAAAAAAAAATGAAGGACTCATGTAAATAGGGCCCATACGCATAACTCTCTTTAAAAACAAAAAAGAAAGGAGACAGAAGGAGGGCTGTGTTTATATTGTGGTATGAAGGGACAGTTTGGCAGAAACTGCTCTGCATTGCCCAGTAACTGAGGAGCCTGTCTGTGATCTGCAAATTCAGAGGGTATGGGTGTGTCTCAACTATTGTTCAATTCACTACAGCACAAGGTCCAAAGACGATCAGTGCTCTGGCACAGTTGGCAAGGATGCTGGTTAAAACTAAGGAAGGCCTTATCCGTGGCTTATGAAGAATTTAGAGATGGCTTTAGTAAGAGAAGAGCAGAACAATGACGCCCTCCTCCCCACAAAGGAGTTACGATCGTGCAATCAATCTAATTCCACAAACCACGAGAACGCATGGACGAGTATATATGATTACTTGAGAGAATATCTGGATACAAATTTACAGACGGGTTTAATTCAGTACTGTGTAACCCCTGCTGCTAGCACAATATTTTGCATTCCTAAACCTGATGAATTGTACCATCCTCTGGTGGACTAGAGAGTTGAATTTTATCACACTACATAACAGAGAGGCACCCCCACTCATATCTGTTTATTAGATCATATGAAAGGGGCAACAGCATTTTAGCAGACTGATCTCTGGGGAACATATCACCTGGGTCGCATAAAGGGTGATGAATGGAAGCCAGCTTTTAATACCAGGAGTAGACATTACACCTACCTGATTATGCTCTTTGGATTATGTAATACACCAGCTGCCTTTCAGCACGTCATTAAAGATATTTTTCTAGACATAATTGATATATTTCTTTCATTATCCACATGCTAATATTTTCAGATACACTGGTGCAATATAGACTGTCCATGAGAAAAGAATTAGAGCATCTGAGAAAGAATGCTTTGTATCTGTGCTTTCTGGAATCTTCCTCTGCGTGTCTCCCACAACAAAAATTGGAGTGACTCCATTTCACCTTCACCTGAAGGGGGAAATGTGTAGAGGTTGTTTTTTCGTGTAGGATGCTATGGGAAAATAATGTTTATGATGGAAGAGCAGGCACAACATTCAGCTGTGGAGTAAGTGCAACATCCTGCTGAGCAGCAAGACCAAACTCAGCAGCTGAAACCCTGTTTTACTTTCCTTGGTGAAAAAAGAGAAAGGTTTTGATGCCAGTGCTTTTGCCCTTTTTATGGCTGGACCTGTTTGTTAGCTTCTCATAGCTTAGTATTTAGAAGAGAGTACCAAACTCGGGTATCACTAATTTAACAGACTTGTTTTCATGTCAGTCTCATACACCTGCAGGCAATAAAAATAAGAGTGACTTGATTATTTTCTCCATTCAAGTAGACATCATAAAAACACATAACAATAATACCGTTTTCAAAGTTCTATCCTGGTCACCAAGCTGGGCAAAACTCCTTCATGAAAAGTTACGAATACAGAAATATATATTTTTTAAAAATACCAAAACCTTTGATACCATGGTTCTGCCAAAATACACCCACAAAAGCCTATGCTAAAGAGAAAGTGATGAGACTGACTGGTAAAAGGAAAGCACCACAGCAAAACCTGGATTTTCTTTCTGGAGAACAGTAGAGCACATGGAGGTAAGTCAAGGGGCTTTCATCCCTTATGAAACAAATATTGCCACCCATTTTAGATAAATGAGCCGTAATGTGAGGCATTCATTCAGGACCCACAGGGATCATATGAACTTATGAAGGAGGTTTGCAACAAATTATTACGTTATTCAAAAATATTGACTGTGTCCCATCAGGCTCAATCACAATGAACAGAAAATTTCGAAAACAATTCAGCAACACTTCTAATAAAATCAAGGATCTCTCGAGGGCCCATGCGGCCATATAGGCATATGAAGGAGGCTTTTAAAAATTGGTAAATTTAAAAGACTAACAGTGTCCGACCTGCCTCCATCACAATGTAGGAAAATTTCAGAAAATATTTTTAATTAAGCAGTGATAATTTGGGGTCGTTCAAGGGCCCAGGAGGGACATATCATTAGGGAGGCACATTGATTAAATTAAATTAAAATTATAACCAGGCCAAAAATACATTAATAGACAATTTAGACAAAACAATAAGGGCCAGATGTAGCAAATGGTTTTACCCATTCTGTGTCTATGGGAAAATGTGTTTGTACAATTGGCTCTAAAAGGGCCATAACATACAATCCTCTTAGCAAAAGGTTTTAAAATATGGCAGAGCATGGTCAATAATCAACTATACCTCTCTCACACATACAGACGTTTCACAAAATGGTGGGCGAGCACATGGCCTGGCAAGGAAGAAAGCGGCACAGGGCATGACAAGAAAAGGGGTCACAGAAGAGAAAAAGAAAAAAACTGCCTCCCAGCACCAGCAACAAACACATGAAGCACTTCAAGGAAAGGATTCTACTTAAACAGTGAAGGAGTTAATAATGAGCACAGGAGGGCATGAAGGACAGGAAAGTGAAGTTAACACAGTATACACATTTGACACACTTTTATGGCACTTCTCCTACAGAAAAGTCAGAAGTTGTGCTAAAAAAGGACCGCAGACAGGGCTTTCCAGCAAAAGAATCCACTCAAAGTTAATTGTGTTCAATAACTAACGCCATGCAAAACAAAAACAGCACATACAGACATCTGTGCTGCAAATGTTGCTGCTAAACTGTTCCTGCAATGGAGTTCTGTGCTACGCACGGCAGGATAACGTCATTACACATAATAAATCTAACATGAAATTTGCAAGATTATGCAAGCAAATTCAGAATTTCTTCTCATTCTACCCATGATGTCCTTAGCAATGATCCTGTCCAATAAAGGTTGTAAAACGATTTCGGCATTCCGTGATTCTTTCCGTGAGAATGTGCGCTATTAACGATTCCATGACAATCTCTTGTCAGAACTCTGGGCATGCACTTCGGGCGAACTAGGTGTTGGGCCACACCTAAATCTGTGCAAACCTCTGGAAGACCCCTTCCCGAATGATCTTTACTGCTCTATGAATGAAGTTGTGGACTACCTCAGTTCTTTTCTGAGATGGTTTTTGAAGGGGAATATCAGAACATAAGAAAGACAAAGACAGATGTGTCTCGACTTACGCGCTGCTTTAACCTGGAGTCCGCAGAACGAGTGGCGAGGATCTTGTTCCTGAATGTTCGGCCTTGACCCAGGTAGGGGCGACTCTTTCTGGTATCCACAGTGCTGCAGGCAATGGAAACGCCAAGAGCAGGCCTGTCCTTCAGAAGTAGTGCCAGAGGGAAAAAAATCCCTGAAAGGGGAAAAAACCTCCAAAAGGAAAAGGTTCCTGAAACAGGAGCAAAATGAATAGGTAAATATAAGAGCAAAAGTACAGGAAAAAACACTGGAACAGACGTGAGCCAGTATCGAATACAAGGAAGCAGGAGCGAAGACACCATCCAAACAGAAAGTGTTGCAGCGCAACGAGAGAAAGAATCACAGCCCTTAAATACTAACAAACAGGAAGCGACCAACAGGAAGTACAAGGACACCATTTTAGATAGGGAAAAACACATAGAACATAATGGACTAGAGCCATAGAGAGTAGGGAACTAAGGCATGCTGGGAAGAGAGGGGTAATATGGGAAAAGGAAAAAACATAAAGGAAGGCACAATGAAAAGACAGGAAAAAGAAGAAAAGAAGAAGAACAGGTGAGTGGGGGAGGTCAGACCTGCCTGTAAGAGCGTTGCGCTAAGAAAGAACAAGGCCCCATGCCCAATTTGGGGCCTCATAATGTGCACAGCAGGCTGGGGATGCGGCGCGTCTTCAGGCCGTTGGCTCGTGCCGCGGGCAGCGGCGCAACAAGATGATGTTCTGCTGAAAGCATGGATTAGGAACGTCCAATTGTGAATTTCAAATTCAGATAATGTAAGCTGGTGGAATAATCAGCCCCTGCTCCATATACGTACACAGCATATGTTCAGCAAACAGAAATGCCAGGTGGACAGATGACATTGATGGGGCGGGAGGGACAATTGTTCCAGCCATGTCAATGGTTAATGAGTGTTATCATATAATAATTACTTCTCACAACCAGCGTCATGAGTAGCGTTTTTTGTCTTCCCCTTCTAGAGTTTGAATTCCCCTTCTGTGAATGACAGATTAATTTGTCAAAATTTAACATGTGTGATTAAATCAGATGCACATACATTTTTTCTCTGCTGTTGCTGCAGATACAATCAAGCTTACAGAAATGTATTCCTAGTATTTAATTATGTCTTTTGATCCTTTATATTTATATTTCATCATTATTATGGACCAATAGAGTGTCTAGAAAGCTGATAATTATGTGTTACATTTGCTGTCTTTCTAAGACAACACTGTCCGATAGAGTGAAAATAGCTCAAAGGGCTTTACCCCACTCTTCCCAAAAGGACTGCCTTGTACTTCAGAGGACTGCCCTGCTGCTTGAGGCCAGGTTTGTACTTAGAGGACTGCCCTGCTGCTAGCAGAGGCTTGCCCTGCTGCTTAATCCCAGGATTACCAGAGTGACACCAAAGGACAGTTGGCTGTCCTCCTGTGTGAGCTACAGGTACAAAACAAGTTCCAGAACCCTTGACCCCTGCACACCTGGTCTCTGCCTGGAGCTCCGACCCCAAATCCTGGACCCCGGGAAGTGGTGCTAAGGGTGTTCTGCCAGCCAAAATATGAAACTTGGGGCTTATAAAAGTGTTCACCAAAAAGTGGCCTGAGAACCTACCTGCTTGCCGATCCAACCGAGGTACATCGCTGGTCGGTCTTAATTTGTGGGAGTTCCAACTACATTTTTCTGCACAGCAGAAAACCTGTTTAGCTGGTCGTATAATAAAGGTATCCGGCCTTGTGGAGCCCTTGCAAGCTATAACCTGCAGCTTTGTCCAGGTGAAAATTTTTGACTTCCCAAAAAGTGAAAAATTCCAAATGTAGAAATATTTACAACTTCATCCCGCAGCTCTCCCAATGGCTCCCCCTCATCAGACACTGCCATCTGCATTATCTCGCTGAACTTTACCTTCTCAAGAATTTTTCATTTAAATTTCTTTTAACTCTGAAGGCAAGCCAAGATAGGCCCAATCCACCTTGTGTATTCTAATTGGGCTCCATCTTGGTCGGCCATAACTTAGGCGCCTGCCTCAGTCTTGTGTGACTAGATGCCCGCAGTTGCCACTTTGATTTGTTAGGTACTATTTTTCACTTAAAACTTTAAAGGTTCATAGCTCCAGTTGTACTGAATAGATTTAATTTGCTTTGGTGCCCTGTTTGTGTGCCGAGCTACCAGAGGGTTAAGCAAGGGAGACCGTACTGACTTTTGTAGAGACCTTACTGACTTTTGTGTTTCACCCTGACAAGGACTGTGGTTGTTGTTGAGTAGGGTTTACTCACACCTCAACCTATGATCCAATTTGTTACACATCCATTCACATTTACGTTCATATTTCTTGGGGAAACAATTCATGTTGTGTGCACTAGACTACAGTTTTAGTTTCAAGGTAAGGTTTTTTTATACACATATCCTGGATACTAGTGATCCTTGAGTGTATTATACATTTATGGAAGAGGAAGTGGCGTTCAACTAACTGAGCCTATTATGTTTCATGGTGCTGTAAGTTACCTGAAACACATCTTACACATACATTTCTCAGTGGGTTGTGTATAGGATATTGAGATTCAAGTTGGCACATTGGGTCCTTAGAGCTAGATGGTTAGAAATCCAAACCCGCTTCTTTAGAAAGTTCCAGAGAACATAACACCACTGCTTGTCTCACAAATTCAACAATGCTCAACAGGTAAAACATACAAGTGTATGTGTACTAGTTAGCACACAAGTGTTTTTTTTTATGTTTACATGTGTTGGACCTGGCCCTTTCTGCAAGATTACCCCAACTGTTTTGCCTTACTCCTCCTATTTTTCTGACCTTCTTGTTCTTGGCTTTAGGAAAAACCTCCGGCGGCAGATCTTTCTCATACCTCGCTGCCAAAACCTGGAACATGCTCCCTACCAACCTGCGACAGACCCAAGACCTACTCACCTTCAGAAGACTCCTCAAGACCTGGCTCTTCAACCAGTAACATCAGCTCCCCCCACCCCCAGCCCCCCCCAGCGCCTTGAAACCCTCGCGGGTACGTAGAGCACTTTCCAAATTCAATGATTGATTGATTGATTGACTCTGGGCACTTTAACACTGCTAACCAGTGCTAAAGTACATGTCATCTCGCCTTTAAACATGATATAATTAGCTTGCACATGTTTGGCATATTTAATTTACTTGAAAGTCCCTTGTAAAGTGGTATCCCATATACCAAGGGCCTGTAGATGAACTGCTTCTAGTGGATCTGCAATACTGGTTGTGCCACCCACAGAAGTAGCCTTCCAAACCTGTCTCAGGCCTGCCACTGCTGTACCCGGTGTGTGTAGTTTACTGCCACTTCAACTTGGCATTTAAAACTACTTGTCAAGCCTTAAACTCCCCTCTTATTTCAGATAGGTCACGCCAAAGGCAGGTCCTGGGAAGCCCATAGGACAAGGTGCTATGTAAGTAAAAAGCATTTTTCTCTACTATGAGGGCTGCTCCTCTCATAGGTTAGCATTGGGAATTCCCTTACACACTTTTAGGAGGTAATTCCTGATCAGAAAGAAGTGTTGTCATGTTTGGTATGTTTAGAATGGTAATGATAAATCCTACTTACTGGCAAAGTTGGATTTCATGTTACTAGTTTAGAAATGCCACTTTTAGAAAGTAACACACAAGGATGATGGATGGAGTGCTGAAACTTTTCAAACACTCACCCCCAGTCACAGATCTGGGTTAAATCTATTGTTCTTTTGTACACCATGCCACCCCAGCTTGGATCCAGACATATGCAAATCAGTCTTGACCATCCTCCCACACAAGAACCGTCCAGCATGAAGTGCCAGGCTAGGTCTTCCCTGGCCCGGAAACAAGCATCCCGGGACTGGTTTCAGGGTATCACCCCTCATCAGGCAAGCTGCTGTGCTGTCTAGGAGAGGCTAGTCTCTCGTTTGGGCATTCGGCCCCGAATTTGGAAAGCAAGGATACATTGTATCTCTCACCCTAAAGAGAACATTACTGCACAACTTTGTTTCTGAACATTCTAACCAACGTTAAGACATATTGTACTCTGCAAAGCTGTTGGGATATACACAAATGTAATTTCTAAATAGCTGTGCAGTTGTTTGGATGTTCGCAGTTATTTTGGATGTATATAAATATATGAACCTTGTATATTATGAAACGCTAGATCAAACCATGATTATTGTGCAACTTGTGTGTTGCGTGTGATGAGAAAAACACCAACATTTCTCTGCACTGTTTCAGCGTGCTAGTAGAGACCACTCATCTGTTAAACACACAGTTTATCATATAACATCTGTTGTGATTTGTATGTTGTATTCCAAGGTGCTAGTAGAGATCACGCATCTACTAGACACACAGATCATAGGGAGACTTGGGATGTGGCACTGAATGTGTGTTCAGTGCACAACCTTGGAATGTTCCCGCACTAAGACAGGATAGTGAAGGATTTGTCCTGTCCCTACCAAGAGCTCTTGCTATGCTTCCAGTATAGTACACATTAGCATTTGGAAAGAATTCCTCCAGCTGCCTGTGGCTGACCCCAGCTGTTTGTCCCTTATTAAGGGTAAATATGATACTCTCTCTCTCCGATTTTTTTTTTACATTGGAGTTGTATTATCGTAAAGAGGTGACTTAGGTTAATAGTTGTTCTTCATCCTTAGTTCCTCATTGTGGGTAACCGTTTTTCCGTCTTCTTTTCTCCCCAGGATTGGTTGAAACAGAGGACCTAACCTCGGGAACAGGAAAGGACACAAGGCGTAAGGTAGGTGTTTTCTACATATGGTATAGAAAGGTTGTGGGGCTTGTTATGGACCACTAGAACTGAATCAATATTGTGCACTGATAAAGTTAATATTTTCTTATGTGCTCCCAAGTGCCACAGACAGTATCCAATGTGATTGAGGTGGTGGGGCATGCACTCCTCAGTGGTCCTGTTCCGCTTTAAGTCTCCGTATGTCCTCTTTATTTCGCACCCCTTTTCCTCCCCCTATGAGGAACCGTACCTTGTTCAGCCACGTTCCTCCTGGAATGTTACTGGGAGTAAACGCCTGTCGTCCACCTGAGGCTTGCTCCTCATTTCCTCTCACTCTGTTTTCTCCCTCTAGGCTCTCCTCACTCCTGCCTTCTGCATCGTCTTCACTGTCTTGGCTCCTCTCATTCTCCTTATCTCCATTCATCCCGCTCCTCATCTCCTCCCTTGCACTGCTGTCTTCTCTCCTCGACTTCCTCCGCTCTTGTTCCACTTTGTCTCCGGCATCCTCCTGTTTACTCTCTGCAACCCGGAAGTCATAAATACTTCCGGGTGCGGATCTCCTCATCTGGCCTCAAAAGGACTGAGTGAGTGGCTCCATGGCTGCCGCGTCATCCACTTCATTCTTTCTGCCCACTGCTTCCCGGCCAAACCGCACCCTTCCTAATCATGGCCGATCTGGCAGTGAAGGTGGCATTAAGGAGAGGAAATCGGCCATTGTCTGGCTTTTTCCAGCAATATATATTGTCTGAAACGAGAAAGGGTGGAGGGCTAAATACCATCTTAGTATCTTTGCGTTGGTATCCTTATGGCAAGCAAGCCAAGTAAACGGGGCATGGTCAGTCAGTAGTGCAAAGGAACACCCCATGAGATAATACTGTAGTGCCTTAATTGCCCATTTAATGCTCAAGCATTCCTTTTCTATGGTGGGGTACCGTAGTTCGCGAGGTAAAAGCTTCCTACTAATATAGGCCACAGGTTGAAGGTGTTGGGAGTCATCTCGTTGAGAAAGGACTGCCCCTAGTGCCTGGTTGGAGGCATTGGTCTGTAAGACAAATGGTAGGGCAAAATCAGGGCATCTGAGGAAAGGGTTGGTACATAGGGCTGTTTTAAGCAACTCAAAACCTTCACATTCCAAGTCTGTGAGGTCCCCCAATTTGGTGGAGCAGGTCTTCTTCAAGAGCTCCATGAGTGGGGCAGCTTTATCAGAAAACTGTGGGATGAATCGTCTATAATACCCTATTGGCCCCAAAAAAGGATCAAACTTCTTTCTTGGTTGTGGGGCAAGGTAGGTCCCAGATAGCTTGTACTTTTTCTATCTGGGGATGAATATGTGCCTTTGATATGTTGTACCCTAAGTATTGGATAGACTATCTGGCTAAATGACATTTATCAGGATTGGCTTTTAAGCCTGTCTTGCAAAGGGTATCCAATACGTTAGTTCGATGGACCAAATGGATGTCCCATGAAGGGCTATATACTACAATATCGTCCAAGTAAGCAGCTGCATGAGTTTTGTGTATTTGTAGCATAATGTCCATCAACCTCGGAAATGTGGCATGGGCCTAATGAAGACCAAAGACCATAACTCAGAACTGGTATAACCCTGAGGGAGTGGAGAAAGTGTTTTTCTACTGGTCCTTTTCAGCCAGGGGTATTTGCCATTATCCCTTTGTGAGGTCTATAATTGATAGATATTGAGACCTACCAAGTTATTCCACAAGTTCATCTACTCTGGGCATGGGATATGCATCGAACTTCGCTATTTCGTTCAGTTTTTCGGAAATCAATGCAAAACCGAACTGTTTCTTTCGGTTTTGGGACTAGAACGATAGGGGAGCACCATGGGCTGTTGGAGGGTTCAATAATTTTGCCCTTAATCATTTTCTCTGCTTCCTATTCTACTGCTATCCTTCTGCTTTCTGGTAACCGATAAGGTCATAACTGGATGACCTTACCTGGTTCGGGCTCTATCCTGTGTTGTACCAGGGATGTTAGTCCAGGTTTTGAGGAAAAAACATTGCAGTGCTGGTCTACGATCCTTATAATTTGGTCTTGTTGCTTCTCTGTAAGAGATGAACCAAAGAACAGTAATTCTTCTACCTCCTGATCTGAATTAGGTAGGAAGTGGATATCTAAGGGTTGGGTGTCAGTGATCAGGGAAACTGATTGTGGCTCTGGCTGTCTGGGGTCTGGTTCCTTCCACTCTTTCAAGATACTGATGTGGAATATGTGTTTGTCTCTTCTTGTGTAGGGTATTGACACTCTATATGTTACAGGAGTAACCTGTTCAGTGACCGTGTAGGGGCCTTGCTATCTGGCTTGGAGTTTATTTTCGGAGGATGGGAGAAGTATGAGTACCTTATAGCCTATGGGCAGCTGTCTTAACCGGCTATTCTTGTCATAGTACTGTTTTTGTTGATTCCTCTTCACCATGTGTTGGTGAACTTCCCCCCAGAGGGTATGGATTTTGTCTTTGATGGCTAGAGTGTAGTCTAGTAGGGTCTTCTTTTCATCTTCCTCTTCCTCCCACTGTTCAGCTGTCATATCAAGTAAGGGTCTGGGCTGCCGCCCGAAAACCAACTCGAATGGACTAGGACCGGTAGAGGATTGGACGTGGGTACAGTTGACGTACAGTAAGAGCGGAAGTTTTATGTCCCAGTCCCTACCAGCCTTGGATATGTTCTTTTTCAGAAGGGATTTGATTGTTTTATTATATCTTTCTACTAGACAGTCTTTTTGAGGCTGGTAGACAGAAGTCCGGATTTGTTTTATTTCAATAGGTGACATATCTGACTCATCAGTTTTGACATAAATGGAGTCCCTTGGTCGGTCAATAACTTTTTTGGGAATCCCACCCTCGAAAAGAACTCAACCATTGCTTGTGCCAGTGGTCTTATTGTCTTACTCTTCAATGGAATGGCTTCAGGACAATGCGTTGCGTAATCTACCAAGACCAAGATGTATTGGTAGTCCTTGGATGAGGTTACTCAGGGTCCTACTAGGTCCATATCCACCCTTGTGAAAGGTACTTCGATGATTGGGAGGTGTTGAATAGGGGCTTTGAAGACTAACCAATTGACACCTTTTACAGGAAGCACAATATTTACGTATTTCAGAATAGACACCTGGCCAGTAAAACTGATATAACAGGTATTCTTCCCTCTTGTCCCATCCATAATGACCCCCTCCTGTTTGACTATGGGCTAAATGGAGTAACTGAAATCATTAGGGGGTAGGTACCTCCAGTTGGGTCCATAAAGAACCCTGGACTTTGGTATTCCAATAAAATAAACCCTGCCGCACAATGAAGTAGATTCCTACCTTCTCAGGGCTCTTGGCAACGACTTGTGCCCAAGCATGTTTTAGAGTCAGGTCCTCCCTCTGACAGACACAAAAACTTCCTGGGTTTTCTTCATCTGGATACTCTATTGGGGAGAGAGTAAAAACATTAACCGGATGGGTCGGGGAATAGAGGTTGTGTTCACCGTTTCTTTTTTTGGCTAATTCTACAGGCTTTGTTTTCTTACCTCCCTGAGTTCTTCGTATGTTTGTCTCGGGTCTGATCCCCACCCTCCGTTTGTTCCCTCGGAAGGTTCAAGGCTATATAAGAGTGAGCAAAAAACCTTATAGTCTGTTCCCAACACCAGGTCCTCGATCAGGTGGGGTATGACTCCTATGCGAAGAGATTCTTCATACCCTCTCCAGTTTATCTCCACCCAGGCCACTGGATAGATCTGTGTTTCTCCATGGATGCAGGTTATTGCTGCATTTTCACCCTCAATCCAATGATACAGGAACACTATTGTTTCCCTTATAACTCAGTGTCTACACCCTGAGTCCATTAATGCTGTTATCAGTCTATTATTCACTTGTAGTCTGAGGGAAAAAGGGTCTCTATTAGTGGTTGTACAAAAAGCCCTCCCACGGGACAAACCCACCACCATGGGCTTGGGTCCTGTACCCTTCTGCAGACAATATTGTGCAATATTGTGCAATAGGGCCCCATTCTGCACAGTGAAAACACTGTGGTACTTGTCCTGACTCCCTTCCTGGGGCCCTGGGGATTTTCATGACCTTGAGTACCACATTCGTTTTTTGTATGGATGGGTTGGATACGCTCAGCGGTAAAAAGACTCTTTTGGAGTTCTGTGGAGCGATGGTATGCACAGGCCAAGTCAATGGCCTTGGGGATGGATACATTGGTATGTTGTCTTATCCAGGTTCGGGTGGCACTAGGAAGTGTATCTAGGAATTGCTGTAGTAATATCTTGTTTACTACATCCTCCTTAGTTGATTCATTAGGCCGCAGCCATTTCAAGCCCATATCCTGAATCCTGTAAAACAGGGCTCAGGGGTTATCCTGAGACCCCCCATCTCTCCTTCGGAAACCTTATGCAATAATGTTCGGAATCACACCCAAGTCTCTCTAGTATTGCTTTTTTACTTCACCATAGGGAGTTTCACCCACTGGATAAGCGGCTTGGTACGCAGTCTGCAGTTTACCAGTTAGCAAAGGAGCAATGTACTGATCCCACCTGTCTCTGGGCCATGAGGACAAAGTAGCAACCCTTTCAAAATTAACAAGAAACAAATCCGGGTCTTCCCCTAATTGGTACTTCTGGAGCACGAAACTAGGCACGTTAGGATGTACCTTAGAGCTAGCAATAGTTTCTGTGAGTTTTTGTAGGGCAGTCTCATGAACCAGTTGGTTATTTGTTATGATGGTGGATTGGGATTTTAAGGTCTCTTGTAGGTGCTCCTTATCCTTTTGGGTGGTCCGGACCTGTTCCTCTATCACCAACTGTAGGTGTCTGTGGCCCTCTGCTTACTGTCGTATGACATCATCCAAGGAGAGAGTGTCCTCCATTTTCCTGGTAGGATATTATAAGTTATTAATGGTAAATAAGACGCTCTCTCTCTCTTGTTCTTCATCCGTAGTTCCTTGTTGTGGGTAACCGTTTTTCCGTTTTTTTTTCTCCCGAGGGTTGGTTGTGCGGGAGGACCTCATCTTAGGAACAGGAAAGGGCGCAAGGCATAATGGTTTCTATATATGGTATAGAAAGGTTTTGGGGCGAGTGAGGGACCACCAGAACTGAATCAATATTGTGCACTGATAAGGTTTATATTTTCTTATGTATTCCCAGGTGCCTAAGAGAGTATCCAGTGTCATTGAGGTGGTGGTGCATGCACTCGTCAGTGGTCCTGATCCCATTTATGTCCCTTGATTTCCTCTTTCTTTCGCACCTCATTTCCTCCCCCTACGAGGAACCGTACCTTGTTCAGCAACGTTCTTCTGGAACGTGGTTGTGAGCAGATGCCTGTTGTCCACCTGAGTCTTGCTCCTCGTCTCCTTTCACTCAATTTTCTCCTTCCAGGCTCTCCTCGCTCCTGCCTTCTTCATCGTCTTTGCTGGTCTGCCTCCTCTCGTTCTCGTTATCTTCGCTCCTCCCACTCGTCTCCTCCTTCGCGCTGCTCTCTTCTCTTCTCGACTTTGTCTGCTCTCTCTCCACTTCGTCTCCAGCATCCTCTTGTTTAATCTCTGAAACCCAGAAGTCATAGATAATCTCGTCCAGCCCTCACGACACTGGGTGAACAGTGAGAGAGCGTACCTTATATAATCTATATTAACATGAAATGTTTATGAATTAATGTGTGATGATGCCGCATAGAAACTATAGTAATAGCAATTCTGCTTAGACGTGCACTTGAATTGTGACCACGAAGAGTGGCCACCAATGTATACACAAACTAATAATGATGATTAAAATGTTTATGTTACGTTCAAATGAGCTTATATTAACAACCGCATTATAAAATTTGTATTGAAAACCTCATAGGCCTTAAGTTAACATGCGCTGCAGCTTAGCTGCTCGGCTCTCATATTTAAATGTATTTTTCTATTTTTCAGTGTGCTGACTCACAGGGTACATGACCCTGCTAGTTCTTTTGGAAGATGAATGTAACCATGTAGATCCGTTTCCCACTGCTTCTCACTGTCTTGAAAAGTAAATGTTATAAATTAATTGAAACAGTGTAGATTAATGTAATGTACAAGGTCATTCAAACCGGGGAAGACAATGGAACTGCTGACCAAAAGATGTGCAAAGAATTGCCAAGGGATGAAGTAACACCGGATGTGCCACCTCTGAAGACGTCAATTATGAAGACCAATCAAAGACTTGTAAACCAATATGGGGTGAAGATTAGGATTACCTAATGTTTAATTTGATAGGTTAAAGATAGTGGGGTATAGCAAATGTCCAATAGAATTTTGGGGGAATGTACTACGAGAAAAAAGGGATAAAAACCCATGTCACAGCAAGTCATTTAGAATTAGTTAGGGAATGCTATTGATTTTACCCAGAAACTCTGTCACTCTGTTTGGTGACTTGAGATTTTATTAAAACCATCCTTGCCCTTAGACTGCCCTTTTACACTTTTCCTCCTTATGAGGGAAGTGCCCTTTTTGTCCCCGAGCTGAGATCTGACTGATGGCGATTTGACTGATGTCCTGAAGACGAAGACTAAACCTGTGAGCTGACCTAATCTTTGGAGGGTAATTATGACAATGCATTTGTAATTTGTCTGTTTGCTTTTCCTTTCTAGGTACCAACTGCTTGCTTTTGACAGAGACCTTAGCTAGATGTTTTCCAAATTAGTGTTCTAAATTGTTTTGCATGAAGCCCAACATGCTAATGCTAATCAGTGGTTAGGACAGGTGTTCACCAAAACTGACGCAAATAGACAAACAACCAAGACTATGCTTTGTTGAACTGACGCGGTATTGACACTCTGCTAAACTTGTTCTATGTTCACACCGTGTTATGTTCTGATGTTTGTGATTCTCGCTTAATGAAATCTTATCAAAGTTGCCATATCGTGACTATGCTATTATGTTTCTTGATGTTGAGATTAACACATTTGCTGCTAGATTGTAACTAATAGGGAATAAAAATTCATACAATTCTACTAAATTGGTGTGGTTATTCATGGCTGAAAGGTCATGGTAGCGTTTATTGAATTGATTATTGACTTTGACTAAAGTGAAATGCATTGTCGTGATAAATATTGATGACATTATTGATGTATTGATTGATATATTGGTTAGCTATCTCGTCCTACGGTGTCTCTCAACTGGGTCAAAAGATTCATTGGCCTAAAACGAGTCCTGATGTGTAATAAGTTATCATAAAGGGACGCGTTATCAGTTCTGGTAGCAGAGCGACGGTTTGACCCTTTGGGGCCCTAGAACAGAGAATTATTGTTTAAATTGTTTTTCTGTGATAATGCAAATTGGAGGTATGATGTGTTTCTAAATTCACCATGACTTTCCCGGGATCTCGGAGCCTGCCTAAGTGAGTTGGGAATGTTCTCGGCGTCATAGCGTGTGTGGTATAGGGTTTTGCGCTTGCTCAGCTTATGCCTTTTTGCAGGTCATTGTGAAATCTGTGTGTATTTAGGTCAGGTAAATGTTGTTTTAGAAGGAGTGGGCGTACTCCACAGTGTGAGAGTAGGGAAGTTGGCGTACTTCATATGAGTGTGGCGCTTTGTGCTCAAAATTATCCACGTGGTTGGTTGTACATGTACGGACCCGTCGTGGTCTAAGACTCCAGAGTATATTGACAAGTGTAGGAGACACTTGGGTTTATGTTGTAATTTGTGCGGTTTAATAGGTCAATCGGGCGTGGTTGACAAGTAGAGTTTGAGTCAAATTGTATGAGCGAAACCTTTGATGGAGATTTGGCAAGTTCTAAAGTGCACTAGGACGAACCATTGACAAGTCGAGAGTAAGATTTGCGGGTCGAATTCTGCTTGCGTATGCGGGAATTGAGAAGGCGAGAGCAGCGGCCGAGGCTTCAAGTGAAATTTCTGTAAAATTCTGAAGCAAATGTGTTACCCTTCCTGTAGTAAACCAGCAGATTTATGTTGTTGTTAAAGGTGCTCGCAGTATTTTTGCATTAGTTTGGTGTGAATCCAGTGAGGGGTGGACGAGCCGCAAGACTTTGTCAGCTGCAGTGTGTGAGTGTGACGTCAGTGGTGCCGTGCTGAGACAGGTCAGTTGTCGAGAGGGGTCGCGCACGAATTGGCTGCCGTCCGTGAGAGGCAATAGGTTGAGAAAGGTGGGTGAAGAGTGTCCTGGGAACTAAAGTCACTTCTGATTAAATACAAATAAGAGAAAACGCAAAGATTAATTTTGTCAAGGCCTTTAAGAGTGCTCTGAAAGGAGATGCATACATTATGGCAAGTGAAGGGGAGCCTACACTGCCTGAGGGTACTCCAGCTTACATAGTTATGGAAGAGAAAGGTGTTGCGCCTTGTTTACGGATGAAACAGTGGTGCGAATTAACAGAGAAAGAGGGATGTTTAGCGTTCCCAAAACATGGGACATTCAATCCGAAGGTGTTAGAGAATCTAAGGTGGATGTTAAGTATACAAAAACCACCTCCGAGGCAAGCTCAGTATGAGGCTTTAGCGATTTGGGGTTTAATGGCCCTTAAACATAGACAGGAAAAATTCCAAAGAAGAATAAAAAGGGCAGAAAAGACTTATGCAGAAGCTAGGTGGGATAATGAGAGCAAAATGTGGAGACGGGGAATAGTTGATGGATTGAAATTGTTCCCAGCAATAACACAGGGAGAAGAGACGCAAGGAAAGAAAGCCACCTGTAAAACAGACAAAAACTCTAGTAAGCCTAAGGAAACTAAGAGACCTTGGGAAGAAGAAGATGATTCAGACGATGAAGAGTTTATGGATCGAATATTACATGATCGCCCGCCACCTTATGCGGTAAGCAACAATGTCCCGAGCACTAGTGCGGGTCCTGGGAACCAGACGCAGGAGAAGGGAGTTACTGATACGGTACAGACTAGTGATAAGGCTTTGATACAGAATGGTGTCAGTGTACCCGCTGCGCCAGACATGCAGATACAGTTGCAACCTCCACCGCAGATACAGAGAATCTATCCAGACGTCCCGATACTAGAGACTACTACAAATCTGATAGTGCCGCCAGACCCGATATATACAAAATCGAGGTTAGTGCAGATTGAGTCAACTCCGCAATTGCTGCCCCAGCCTCAGCCACAACTGATACTGGGGTATAATCCAGCAGCAGGTCCTCCATTAATACCTGCCCCAGCTTCAGAGAATCAGACCTTTGGAGTCGCTGCTCCACGAGGTGTGGGACCGGGTCAGACACCTGCCGCAATATCATTCATCATTCAACACACCTTTATTCGGCTGTCAGCCATAAAAGGAAAATACAATCAAAAGAACATTATTTCAACAGCAGGTATTCACATAAATACTAAGACCAATTTACATAAATATCAAATGGCGCTCCAAAGATCAATAAATAACAATCATTTTTTCATCATTACTTAAACTAAAAAAAAATAAGGATTTCTAAAATTAATATCCTGCCCAAAATGATACCATTGCTTTATTAGCTATCTGATAGAAAGCTATCTAACCATTTTATAAAATAATAATAAATAAATAAGAAGGAATATTCTTAAAATGCATAAATACCTATATTTCCCTTCATATAAAAAAACTAAAACTACATCTTTAAACAAAGTAACAACACAGGGTCTATTAACTTGCTCGAAGGAGAACCTATTAGCCATTTAAAAACATCATAAAATTTGTCTGTAAGTGTTTGCTAAATCTGGGCTTATTAAAACCTCAGGCCCTCCTTATCTCTAATAAATGAAGTCGCTAAAAGAAAACAACTTATTCCAAAGACGATGGATGGGGTAATGTAAGATCTAAGCAGTCTGGTCGCTTCATTGTAATTTCTAATTCCTTCATTCCTACAAATAGGTCGAATCCATTTTTTCCTTGGTTTATCGTAGGCTTTGCAAATTAACAAAACATGATCCACCGTTTCAATGGTCTCCATATTACACAACCCACACTTCGACCTCATGACTATTCTCGCTTTGAGGGCCCCATTTAATAGTAAATGCCTTAGTCTGAAGGATCCCATATCGAAATTTCATAAATAGTGCTTTCGCTTGCCTAGGCTGGATTGTATTTAACCAGTCCTCAGCTCTTGGTGTTGGTTTAATGTCCAAAAAACTCAATGTCAATCTACCCAAATCATTGTTACGGAAAAGACTAATCAAAGAAAATTCCCAGTATACTTGCTTTAATCGAGTCTTGGATTGTAGCGTAAGTGTATGGGGTTCATCCCAATAAGATTTCATCCCTAGGTTATAGAACCAATACCTTATATGATGGAGCCACGTAAGGGAGACTGATTTATCAAGGTCCATTAACTCCATTAGTGCTTGCTTGTAATGAATCAGTTCTGGAATTGTCCAAAGTCTACACCAATAGAGTAATGGCCTCAAAACTGCCAGTTTACCTATTTGCTTCATATTAAAATCATAAGTAAGAGGGATCAATGGAGTAGATGATGGCAATCCCAATACCCTCCTCACAAAACTGTTCTCTTGGGATACCAGTGGGGTTAGGTTTACAGTTCCCCAAAGTTCAGCACCATATAAGGCAGCAGCCTGCGCTTTGTATCTATAGACCTCAAACACTGGTGAAACAATCCCAGTTCTTGAACTTTTATAATTGTTATTTATTGCCGTGGAGCTGTGAACTAGAGAAGTTGCAGCTTTGTTGACTTGCGTCGTCCAGGACAACTTAGCATCCAACAATATCCCTAAGTAGTTAAAAAAATGTACTCGTTCCAGTTCATGCCCCTTGATCAAGATACTTCTTTTAAGTGCTTTATGGGGATTGACAGTCAGATATTTTGTCTTATTTATGTTTATCTCCAGCCCCTTCAAATTACAGTATTTGCTAAACATTCCTAATAGGGTTTGTAGACCCATGGGAGTTTGCGATAGTAAGATGGTATCATCTGCAAAAAGGAGAGCAGGAACTGGATCTCCGTTCATTCTTGGCGAGTCATGATTACTCCCTTTTAGATACTCTACCAAGTCGTTGATATATACCGAAAAGAGGGTTGGGGCAAGCACACAGCCCTGCCTCACTCCCCTCTTAATGGGTATTGGGTCAGTCAGCTCTCAATTTTGGGCCCCACTGTACTTTTGCGTATGTATTTTCGTGCAGCCTCTTTGTCTGGTACAGGAGGTTCCCCGGCATACCCTGATTCCCTAACGCAGCCCATAGAGAGTCTCTTGGAACCAGATCAAAGGCCGCACGCAAATCCACGAATGCGATATAGAGATGGCCCTTCTTTAGTTTTGTGTATTTCCACATTATTACTAGTAGCCTGAAGGCCTGGTCAATTGTGCTTGTCTGCTGCCTGAAGCCTGCCTGGTATATTGTCAACATATTTTTGTCTTCTATCCAACAGCCTATTCTATTTAGCAGCTGCCTAGCATACATTTTTTGTATAACATCAATAAGGCTAATTGGCCTGTAATTCCCAGGGTCCTCCCTAGATCCTTTTTTATAGACGGGGATTATTTCCGCACCTTTCCATGTCTCAGGAACTGGCTCCCCCCTTGCTATGGCATTACTGAGTAAATATACATAAGGTGCCCAGATTTCTATGTTGTGCTTAAACTAATCCCCAGGGATTTTGTCCAAACCTGGGGCTTTGCCTATTTTGATTGCTTCAATGGCAGTCACCGTTTCTTTCAGGCTAAACTGTATGACAGGTAAAGTGCTCCAGGAAGGTGCTTCTTTGGACTGGGAAGGATATGCATCAAGGTTAGGAAAATCAGAATAGAGGTACGTAAAATGGTTGACCCAGGCACTGGGATCTATATGATGTTCAGTACTGTATGTCCCCTCTTTCCTGCCATGAGTAACTATTTTCCAAAAAGCAACTGTATTGTTGCGTTTGGCTGCCTCTAAGAGGTCATGCCATTTTTGGTCCTCTCAGTTTTTTTGTGCTATAGCCAACATTTTCTTATAACTAGCCCTTGCCTGTTGCACGGCTAATGAGTTTTTTCTGTTTTAGGGCCTCTACCAATAATGTTTTTCTCTCTCTACACTCAGTGGTATACCAAGGATTAGATGAAGTAATTTGCTCCTTGCCCTTTTTATACTTTGATTGTATCTGTTTAGTAAAGTAGGGTCTTAGTGCGGTACTCATTGATTGATGAATATCCATGATGGGGATATCAGTACATTTTTTTTGAGCATGGGGTTCCATTAGTTCTATATATGTGTTATAAATGTTGATCATGACACCCAAATTGCCCAATATCGTCGGCCATTTTACTGCCCTTCGATTATTACTAAGAGTGGGTTGCAGCTCCACCTTATCCTTTCCCGTGCAGTTCAGTTCTATGAGGTAACCCGTAAGTTCAATTACTAACGGAAAATGATCACTTTCCCTCCTCTTATCTATTTTGAAAGTCACTATTCTCTCCCACGTAATAGTGCTATGCATAATATAATATAATTTTGAACCTCTATTACCTCTCTGAAAAGTGTCCATGTTGAGGCCACCTTGGCCCACTCTACCATTGCACACCCTCAATCCATGCTTTAATGTGAGGCCCATGAGTTGCAAGGCAGCAACCGTACCAGGGACAGACTCTTCAATTGATAGGTGGGGGACTGGTCTTGCTAAGTCTTCGTCATCTGCCAGATGTTCAAAACCAGTTATAGGTTCATAGTTGCAATTAAAATCTCCCCCTATCATGATTGTCTCTCCTGCCGGAATTGTTTTCAGCATGCCATCTAATATTTCTATTTCATGTGACTCCAGGTTTGACCCTCTGGGCCTTATATACACATTAAACAAATGGGATATCACCTTGTTTTTGTCCTCTAATTCCAACCACAGAATATCAGCAGACTCTGTATCATGTTTGGATATCTCAATATTAAGGGAAATATTTACCCATATAACCAACCCCCAGACGGCCTTCCTCTTGCTGCTGCAGTTGCACTAATAAAAAAAGTTTTGTATCCCAGCTTATACGGTGGATCCTTTAACCAAGTCTGTTGGAAGAGGCAAACATTAAATTGTTCTATATAATCATGCCAATCAGGGTCCATGAGCTTACATTTTAGGCCGGCTACATTCCAGGAGACCATGGTGACCAATCCCCTTCCAATTGGGGTCATATCATTTGTAATAGGGCTCTGAGATATAATCGGTTCTTTTCTACAGGGTAAGTACTCTTCAATGCTTCCTACCCTGTAACTTGATGATTATTTTCTTCCTGGTACTCTGCTACTACTGCATCTCTGATTGGTCCCAAATATACTTGATTTAGTCAATCAACTATTTCAAGATGAGAATCTCCTTTTCTCATTTGCACTCCCCCATTCATGTGTTTGCTCCTCTGAGCTACAGACTTACAAGTATATGGATCCAGGCTAAACCTCATAGCATTTTTTGTGGGAGCACTAGCCCTCTGTTCCATAATGATCAGACCTTCAATTAGTCTTTCATCCCTTAGTGTCAGAGCAACAACATCTTGCTTCCCAGCCTCTCCTGGTTTCCTTTCCGCCCTCGTGATATCTGAGCGGATTAAGGATAGGCAATGTCGTTTATGTCTGATCCAATGTATACGTTTATTTATTAGGGAATCCTCATCCTCTATACTATTTTGGGTCAATTTCGGGACATTTAACAAATATACTACATAAGCCCTAGGGGGCCTAATTTTTCCCTCAAGGTGTCTACTCCTTATAAAAGAGTGCATGCTACCATTATGTAATGAAGTATAGGGTTTCAATGTGCTTTCCATCTTCTCTTCTTGTAACCTTGTTTCCAAACGAGACTCCCTTAGGAAGTTCAGAGGTCCTTGTCGTATTTCTCCTGCCTTAACTATAGAATAATTACGTGACCCAATATTACATTCATTTTCCCCTCTCACACATTCTTGTGGTGCATGTGGGATACTAACTGTAGTTGAAGTAGAGTTGGACTGGGCATTCAAACTTTGGGGGGATATGCGTCTATCTTGCAAATGTAATGATACTATTGAAGTCTCCTCTGTACTCTGATCTCTATGGGATCCCATATTCCCCCCTTTTTCACAAGAGCTGATAATGTTTTAGCTCTCTGACTTCCTGCATTAATCCAATCATTAAATCGTAAAGATCTGTTAAACTCCTTGCTTTGGATTTTGAGCAGTTTTCTAGATCTTGATTAGCTAATGGTGTCTTCTCTATAGGTATCTGTACCATGGAGGTGGTTTGATCGTGCTTACCCACAGATTTCCCCTCATGGACTTTCTGCGCTTTACTGGTAGCAGGTTCTGCCAGGACTGCATAATTGTTAGAACACACAATGTCGCTCTTCTGCACGTGGCCCTTCTTCCTAGTGCTTTCTAGTGTAGTTAGAGGATGGCGCTTGTCCCGAATTATATCATCTTTGTGGCTGGCTATCCTATAAGCGGGGGATACATTTTCCTCTTGCTGGCTGTCACTCTCTTTCCTATCAATTGGTTTCCCTTTCCCTAATTCTACTTTCTTTGTATAGTAGGAAGTTATCTTTTTATCCGAACCCTCCCGAGGGGTGGTCCTATTGCTTAGTAAAGACTCTACCTCCTCTATAAGGTCATCAATTTCAGATATCGTGCAATTTCCGCCAGCATTCCTAAGTTTTTTTGTGGTTTTCTCCTTTCCCCGTGGGGGTTCTGATGCCTTGCGTTTCCCCATACCTTATTACCGACTATTTAGTTCTACGCCTTCACTAGATCTAATACAGGGGCTCAAGACTCTTGCCCGGTGGTGCTATTTAAATTATTCTAAGTACCAAGTACGGGATACTGGATCCCTGGGCAAGCTAGAATACATGGACCCCTTCGATTCCGGTAAGCGCCTTTTTTTTTTTTTTCTTATATTAAATGGATGTCCTGCCACTTAAATATCTGGCCCTGTATGCCCACCCTCTCTAAAGGGTATCAGCGTCTCACTCGTTGCTATATACTTATTTAATGAAGCCCTCCAAATCATAGGCACCAGTAACAGCAGGAAAACTTAAAAAGAGAGACTAGTACTAATGGAGCTGAATGGAAGTACTACTATTCAAATTAAGTTATATGGAATAGTCTCAATTCTGTTGGGTAGCAGACTGGTCTCTTACTGCAGATGAAAGAGGGGGGCCCAGCCCAGTCTCCTCCGGTCTCCGACGGGCACAGGACGGGCCCGCCCATGGGCCGGGCTTCACCCGGGTGCCGCCTGTGCGCGTCCCACGAGGCGGGAGTGCTGCACGGTATTTAAAGGGCTCCTGCCCTTTGCTTTGGCTGGTTGCTGGCTCCTCCTGCCCCCAGGTGCTCCCAGGTGCCGTCAATTTGCTTCCCGCGAGGCGGGAGCGCTGCGCGGTATTTAAAGGGCTTTGCTCTTTGCTTTGGCTGGTTGCTGGCTCCTCCTGCCCCCAGGTGCCCTCAATTTGTTTCCCGCGAGGCGGGAGCGCTGCGCGGTATTTAAAGGGCTCCTGCCCTTTGCTTTGGCTGATTTCTGGCTCCTCCTGCCGCAATATCGTTGCCAATTACTGTTGGTCCACCGGTGCCATTGTATGCACAAGGTAAGCCTGGTGTATGTGATCAGGGAGTAATGGCCCAAGATGTGCTAAGAGGAGGGTCCATAGGAACCCCTCAGTTAATGGCCCCAGGAGAACAAGCGGTTGAAAAACCAAGGTCTTTGACCTTAGCCCAATTGAAGCACCATTGGAACCAATGAGACAGGCAGGACTAGGGGTGTTAGCCCCACAGACAATAAGTACGAACGCTTCACAATCGCCAATGATGCATGCAGGGAACATTTCACTGCAAGGTTTTACAGTACAACAGTTGAATGAGTGGTTAGAGAAGACCTATGCTTCACTGAAGACTACAGTGACTGCAGTAGAACCGGAAAGGATAGGGAGAGACGAGTACCTGAATTTCGTAAGACTAGGGGTGGAAGCTGCTGAACTAGTGGACGGAACAATGGGGGTAAACAGATTAGAGTCATGCACAGAAGCAGAACTGAGATATCTGTGTCCTAAGATTACTAAAGAGGTAGGCAAGGTACATCAGAGATTAGCGAACCTAGCAGACAAGTACAACATTGATATTGAGAACACTAAACATTTGAAAAGAAGTTACAGGTTAGACTTTGATTCAAAAGACTTTGAGCATATGAGGTCTGCTGGAATGAAAGCACATTTAAAAGAAATACTGCAAAGTGCGCAGATCTGGGGAGCGTTATAAAAATGGGAAGGCGGATGGGCACAGAAAAGAGATAAGGAGAAAGGTGACAGTCCAGGGTCAAGTCAGGCTAAAGCTTCACCCGATAAGGAATCAGTAAAAATACTACCCATGAGAGAAACAGCTGGTGGAGTTTTAATTCATGTGCCGTGGTCCAGAGGGGACATCCTATCTTTTACAAATGACTATCCCAGGTTGAGGGAGAAACCGATCGAGTGGTATCAACAAACAGATAGGTTTGTGAAACTTGCAAAGTGTCTCTGGGAAGACTTGAATACCTTGTTTGAGATCATTGTTCCGCCTGATTTGTGGCTCGAGTGCAAGAGAGGGGTAGACTGGCCGACGAAGGAGCCGGCAAGGGATAAGGTGACCGGAGCTCCCTCTGAGGAGGTGATGAAGTACTATCATAAAGTGATTGAGTTTTTGAAGCAGAAAGTGTCGCCGAAGGTGCCTGACTGGCAGAAAATCGACAGGACGTCACAGGAGGTTAAGGAATCAATACATGCTTATTATGAGAGGTTGTTATAGGCATTCAAACATTATAGTGGTACTGAGACAATTGAGCCGAAAGACATGAACCATCTTGTGTTCAGATTTGTTGAAGGGCTGAGACCAGAGGTCAGCCAGATGATTAAGAATCATTTTATTTGTTGGCAAGCGAAGCCGATTGATGAGGTGTTGCAGTATGCAAAATACTGTAGTGACGAAATTGAGCTGAAGCAGAAAAAGTTGAAGGAGAAAGTGATGGTGATGCAGATAAGGGCTGCACAGGCAGGAATACAGGGAATGGAGTTCAACAGATGATACAACAGCAACCGCAAGTGAATGGTGTGTTTCAGGCACAGCCGAGAGGTCGAGGTTGACGTTTTGTGAATCGCGGTCCAGACTTGAATATTGTTGTGGTCCAAAATGATGCACAAGGGATGAAGGCATGTCACGCGTGCGGGGGTGTGGGGCATTGGAAGCAGGAATGCCCGAATGTGGTGCAGGATGGTGTTGTTCAAAAAAGCACTAATGTCGGTACATTGCAAAATATGAGAGGTCCAAAGTTGAGAAATCAAAACCCGAACTTCCAAAATACCAGTATTCAGATGCCAGGACTACAGCCTATGCAGCAAATGCAAATGCCGCGCGTTCAACCAGCGCAAATGCAGCAAGTACAACAGCAGGTTCCCATGGTACCTAGACAGCAAATGCAATTACCAATGGCTCGATGGGACAGCAACAGGTGATGCTTCCTTAGCAGGTCACAGGTCAGATGATGAGTCAAAATAATACAGTACAGCAACTCCCAATGCGTGGTGAAGATGGAATGAATGAGGAGTGGTCGGATAGCAAAGAGTGCAGGCTTGCAGCATCCCTAGAGGTAGATCAGAGGGGACCCTATGTAGAGGGAAAGGTAATGGGTCACCAAGTTTCATTCTTAGTTGATACTGGAGCTACACGCTCTACAGTCAGAAGTGCAGAAGTTCCGAAATGACCACTTTCAGGGCGTACCATAAGGGTGGTCAGAGTAGCAAACCAGTACTTGACAAATCCGATTACAGATCCAGTGCAAGTTGAGATCGGCAACTTCCAGGGACTGCATAAGTTTGTAGTCTGCGATTCGAGTCTGGTATCCCTACTGGGAAGAGACTTTCTATGCAAGACAAAATGTCCGATTACATGTTCCAATGACGGAATTGAAGTGCAGACAAACAGTGATGATGAAGGGGATGATGATCAGTTCTCAGAGTTAGAGACAGGAACTGCAAATGAAGATTACCCTTTGATTACATTGATCTAGATGCTTACAATGATTGACTTACCTGCCGAGTTACAGGGAACGGTGACAGAGAAGGTGTGGGATTTGACAGGAAAAGAAGTGGGATTGATAAAAGGAGTAGAACCAGTTAAAGTACAAGTGAAACCAAATGCAGTGTTTCCCCAGGTGCCGCTATATCACATGGCACAAGATGTTCTTATTCAAGTGTCACAAATAATTGCAGACTTTGTGAAACAGGGAGTACTGAAGGAAGTGTTGAGCAGCCCATGTAATTCACAGATAATGGGTCTGAAAAAGCCTTGTGGGAAGGTTCGAATAGTGCAGGACTTAAGAAAAATAAACGAGATTGTGGTAAAATGTTGCCCCATAGTACCCAATCCAGCAGTGATTATGTTTCAGGTCCCGTGTGATGCTGAATGGTTCACCGTTGTCAACCTGTCACAAGCTTTCTTTTCGATACCTCTTTACGAGGACAGCCAGTTTTTATTCAGTTTCAAATTCCTGGACAAGGTGTACAGTTGGTGCAGAATTCCTCAAGGGTTTTCTGAGTCACCGTCCATCTTCAATCAGATATTGAAAAAGGACTTAGAATCCTTAGTACTGCCTGTTAACTCGGCTCTAGTGCAGTACATTGACGACTTGCTAATTGCATCCAGGACAAGGGATGACTGTAGGTATGACACAATTGCTTTACTGAATCATTTGGGAAAGAATGGACATAAAGTGTCACTCAAGAAGTTGCAGTACTGCCAGAAAGAAGTGAAATACTAAGGACACTTAATTGAAAGAGGGTCCAGGAGAATATCGAAGGAAAGAATAACAGCCATTTTGCAAATGAACCCCCCAACAACAAAGAGAGATATCAGGATGTTTTTGGGAATGGTGGGCTACTGTCGCCAGTGGATACCCAACTTCTTGATTATCTCAAAACCATTGATAAAGCTGACAGGCAAAGAGATCAAGGATGAGCCATATACCATAGCTTTGTCCAAGGAAGAGCTTGAGTCATTCATGGAATTGAGAGAGTGCATTTTCAGTGCACCAGCTTTGGGTATGCCTGATTACACGAAGCCTTTTCTATTGTTTTGTCATGAACGTGATGCTTGTTCTTTGTCTGTCTTGACACAGGTCCATGGAGGTGCAAATCGCCCTGTAGGATATTTTTCAGCTACCTTAGATCCCGTCGCAGCAGCCTTACCGGGTTGTTTGTGCGCAGTTGCAGCAGTTGGTCAGAGCCTTACGCAGTGTGAAGGCATAGTCATGGGATATCCCCTAACAGTAATGGTTCTGCATTCAGTTGAACTTTTGTTGACTCGAACCAAAACTCAGCACATGACAAATGCTCGTCTTACCAAATATGAGACAATTGTACTGGGGTCACCTAATGTTTCACTGAAACGATGTACTGTGTTGAACCCGGCAACTCTACTTTCCTGCTGAGAATACTGAAGTTAATAATGAAGAGGAAGTTGAGCACGATTGTCTTGAGGTAACAGAACTATGTACCAAACCACAACCTGATATTCAAGATACACAGTTAAAAGAAAATGACTACATTATGTTTGTTGATGGATCTTGTTTGAGAGACTTAGTCGGAACGCTGAGAGCTGTTTATGCTGTATGTACCATAGCTGGTATCATCATAGCTTCCTGGCTCGAGAGAGTGTATTCCACACAAGTGGGAGAGCTAATTGCCCTTACTAAGGCATGCCACGCAGCTGAAAAACTGAGAGTCACTATCTATACTGACAGCAGATACGGATTTGGAATTGTACATGATTTTGGCCAATTGTGGTCACAGAGAGGTTTCATGACCTCTTCTGGTTCTCCTGTGAAAAATGGTGAACAAATTAAGGATTTGTTACATGCAATTCAGTTGCCTCTCGAAATTGCCGGGGTGAAATGCAATGCTCACGTTAAGTCACAAGACTTTGGGGGTCATTCTAACCCTGGTGGTCCGAGACCGCCAGGGCTAAAATGACGGAAGCACCGCCAACAGGCTGGCGGTGCTTCCTGGGCCATTCTGACCGCGGCGGTAAAGCCGCGGTCAGAAAACCGGGTCCGGCGGTTTTCTGCCGGATTTCCCCCGGTTGGCCAAATCCGCCATGGCGGCGCTGCAAGCAGCGCCGCCTTGGGGTTTCTGACCCCCTTCCCGCCAGCCTGTTTCTGGCGGTCTTCACCGCCAGGAACAGGCTGGCGGGAACGGGTGTCCTGGGGCCCCTGGGGGCCCCTGCACTGCCCATGCCACTGGCATGGGCAGTGCAGGGGCCCCCTAACAGGGCCCCAGCCTGCTTTTCACTGTCTGCCTAGCGGAGCCGGCTTCAGTGTTGTAGGCCCCTTTCCCGCTGGGCCGGCGGGCGCTAACTTGGCTAGCGCCCGCCCGCCCGCCCAGCCGGAAAGTTGAAATGGCCCCAGCGGTCTTTTGACCGCGGAGCGGCCATATGGCGGCGCCACCCGCCGCGGTTGGAATGACCGCCTTTGTGTCCATGGGAAACGGTTATGCAGATCAAGTCGCAAGGTTTTGCGCATTGAACTGTATATCGTTTAAGGATCAGTGGGAATTGATGCCGCAAACTGAAAATGACACATGTTTAAACCTTGCATTAAGGGTGGTTGATACCCTAGATGAGCTAAAGACACTACAGGGTCGTGCTAGCAAAGAGGAAAAACGCTCCTGGCAAAAAATGCAATGTGTAAAGAGGGCTGACGACTTGTGGGTCTCAGAGGAGGGGAAATTAGTTTTGCCAAACAGTCTTCTGTCACAATTCGCTAGGCTCTACCATGGACAGGCCCAACTCGGGAGAGATGCAATGATTAGGTCATTCAAAATCGATTGGTTTAATCCAAAATTCAGAAATGCCGCAGAGATTACCTGTCACAGGTGCATCATCTGTCAGCAGATGAATGCCGGAAAAGGGACTGTGGTAACTTTGAGCCACATAGGGAGAGCTGGTGGTCCATTTAGCAAGATGTAAATGGATTTCATTGAAATGCCTGTTTGTGGAGGATTAAAATACGTGTTGGTGATTGTGTGTGTTTTCAGCCATTGGATTGAGGCTTACCCCACACGTAGAAATGACAGTCTCACAGTTGCAAAGCTGCTGCTTAGGGAACTAATACCCAGGTTCAGGTTTCCGGTCTCTATAGAATCAGATAGGGGCAGACACTTTGACAATAAGGTGATTAAGCTCTTGTGTGCCTCACTAGACATTGAACAGAAGCTGCATTGTAGCTACCGCCCTGAAGCATCAGGATTAGTAGAGAAAATGAATGGTACCTTGAAATCAAGAATGGCAAAGATGTGCGCAGCTACCAATATGAAATGGCCAGATGCATTACCCTTAGTGCTGATGTCAATGAGGAACACCCCTGATAAGAAGGCAGGACTATCACCACACGAGATCGTAATGGGCAGAGCTATGAGGTTACCCGCAATACCTGTGAATGCTCTAGTGAATATCACAGATGATATGGTGTTGGACTACTGCAAAGGCTTGGCTTATGTGATTCGCTCTTTCTCTCACCAGGTAGAAGCTAACACATTGCCACCAATCGGTGATCCAGGACACACCCTACAAGCCGGTGACTGGGTGGTTGTCAAGAAGCACGTAAGAAAGTCATGTTTGGAGCCACGCTGGAACGGGTCATATCAAGTAATTTTGACAACAACCACTGCTGTGAAATGTGCAGGCGTTCCAAACTGGATACATGCCAGTCACACAAAAAAGGTAACGTCCAACTGATGAGGAACTTGAAGTTTCCGGCACAACAGTTCCAGAGAGGGAAGTCTCAGGGCCAGAAAACAGCCAAGAGGGAACTGAGACTGCAGGAGAGCCCACCGAGAACAGCCTAGTCCCTCAAACAGTGAACGATTTCGAGAGAGGTGACAGTGTGCCTATCTCAGTAGAGGCAGCAGGAGAACTAAATCAAGGAGAGGTTCTCCCAGAAGTAGACGGATACGGGTTAGAACTTGAACCCGTTACAGATCCAGAAGAAGAAGAAGAAGGGGAAATAATAGAGAGAGACCAAAGTACTCCAGCATCCCCTGAGCCAGTTGCAGGTCCATCAAGAGAAAACACCATAGTACAAGAGGAGGGTGCTGTTCAGCGTCCTGAAAGAATAGGCAGAAAGAAGACGCATAAGGGAGATAACTGGCCAGAGAAACAGGCTGCAAAAGCAAGAAGCGTACCAGGTGAAACAATAACAGAAGATGCTGATACATCCCGAGTAGGAGATCTCAGTGAAGGAGAATTGCAAGGTGATCGCAGATTAAAAAGAAAGAGAACTGCAAATAGAAGGTACGCAGGTCCTGAATGGGCATATGCAACAACATCTGAATGGCAACAAGAATTCTTAGTGTTCTGTTTTGTTACAAAGAAAACTGAAAAAAACGAAAGAAAAGAGACTTATAAATTACCGGATGAGACACTGTTAACCTGATTTGACTTTGAGAACCTGATTATGACAAGCTGCTAACCTGATTTGACAAAGGGGTCCTGGAGCGAGGGAAACGCTGTAAATATACGCAGAGAGAAAGAGACTTTTTGCATCAAAGAAAAGAAAAAGAGTTTTATGTTGTTCTCAAGTTGATTGTTATTCTGCTATCTGATTCTTTACAGACATGGCTTATAATAGAGGTAGTAACAAGAAGGGTAAGGTGTGTGGTTGGTTGAGTCTTATATTAGGTATTGTGTGTGCAATAATAATTGTGGGAGTGATTGTAGGAATGCCGTGGTTGGATAAGAAAGCAACTAACACTGCTTCAAAACCTGAGACTACAACATTAACACAGTGGGAAAAGTTTGAGCAGGATGCAAGACACTTGCATGAGGGAACTAATTCAAAGGGCGAACTATCTACTAATGTCTTCTATTGCTTGCTGAATGAGTACGTTGAGACCATGGATGCTGTAAGGAAATGCCTCCTTGGCATGGTTACCCCCTGACTTTTTGCCTTTGCTGATGCTATGTTTTGAATTGAAAGTGTGCTGAGGCCTGCTAACCAGGCCCCAACACCAGTGTTCTTTCCCTAACCTGTACTTTGCATACCCTGGCATCCAGGTAAGTCCCTTGTAACTGGTACCTCTGGTACCAAGGGCCCTGATGCCAGGGAAGGTCTCTAAGGGCTGCAGCATGTCTTATGCCACCCTGGAGACCCCTCACTCAGCACAGACACACTGCTTGCCAGCTTGTGTGTGCTGGTGAGAACAAAATGAGTAAGTCGACATGGCACTCCCCTCAGGGTGCCATGCCAGCCTCTCACTGCCTATGCCAGTATAGATAAGTCACCCCTCTAGCAGGCCTTACAGCCCTAAGGCAGGGTGCACTATACTATAGGTGAGGGCACCAGTGCATGAGCACTGTGCCCCTACAGTGTCTAAGCAAAACCTTAGACATTGTAAGTGCAGGGTAGCCATAAGAGTATATGGTCTGGGAGTCTGTCAAACACGAACTCCACAGCACCATAATGGCTACACTGAAAATTGGGAAGTTTGGTATCAAACTTCTCAGCACAATAAAAGCACACTGATGCCAGTGTACAATTTATTGTAAAATACACCCCAGAGGGCACCTTAGAGGTGCCCCCTGAAACCTTAACCGACTATCTGTGTAGGCTGACTGGTTCCAGCAGCCTGCCACAACCGAGACATGTTGCTGGCCCCATGGGGAGAGTGCCTTTGTCACTCTGAGGCCAGTAACAAAGCCTGCACTGGGTGGAGATGCTAACACCTCCCCCAGGCAGGAGCTGTAACACCTGGCGGTGAGCCTCAAAGGCTCACCCCCTTTGTTCCAGCACCATAGGGCACTCCAGCTAGTGGAGTTGCCCGCCCCGTCCGGCCACGGCCCCACTTTTGGCGGCAAGGCCGGGGGAAATAATGAGAATAACAAGGAGGAGTCACTGGCCAGTCAGGACAGCCCCTAAGGTGTCCTGAGCTGAAGTGACTCTAACTTTTAGAAATCCTCCATCTTGCAGATGGAGGATTCCCCAATAGGATTAGGGATGTGACCCCCTCCCCTTGGGAGGAGGCACAAAGAGGGTGTACCCACCCTCAGGGCTAGTAGCCATTGGCTACTAACCCCCCAGACCTAAACACGCCCTTAAATTTAGTATTTAAGGGCTCCCCTGAACCTAAGAATTTAGATTCCTGAAACTACAAGAAGAAGAGGACTGCTGAGCTGAAAACCCCCTGCAGAAGAACAACAGAAGACACCAACTGCTTTGGCCCCAGTCTTACCGGCCTGTCTCCTGCCTTCCAAAGAAACCTGCTCCAGCGACGCTTTCCAAAGGACCAGCGACCTCTGAATCCTCAGAGGACTGCCCTGCTTCAAGAAAGACAAGAAACTCCCGAGGACAGCGGCACTGCTCCAAAAGAACTGCAACTTTGTTTCAAAGGAGCCGATTTAAAGACCCCTGCAACTCCTCGCAAGAAGCGTGAGACTTGCAACACTGCACCCGGCGACCCCGACTCGACTGGTGGAGAACCAACACCTCAGGGAAGACCCTCCGGCAACTCCGAGTCCGTGAGTAACCAAAGTTGTCCCCCCTGAGCCCCCACAGCGACGCCTGCAGAGGGAATCCCGAGGCTCCCCCTGACCGCGACTGCCTGAACCTAAAATCCCGACGGCTGGAAAAGACCCTGCACCCGCAGCCCCCAGCACCTGAAGGAACAGAACTTCTGTGCAGGAGTGACACCCAGGAGGCCCTCTCCCTTGCCCAGGAGGTGGCTACCCCGAGGAGCCCCCCCCCCTTGCCTGCCTGCACCGCTGAAGAGACTCCTTGGTCTCCCATTGAAATCTACAGAGAACCCGACACTTGTTTGCACACTGCACCTGGCCGCCCCCGCGCTGCTGAGGGTGTACTTTCTGTGTGGACTTGTGTCCCCCCCGGTGCCCTACAAAACCCCCCTGGTCTGCCCTCCGAAGACGCGGGTACTTACCTGCTGGCAGACTGGAACCGGGGCACCCCCTTCTCTCCATTGAAGCCTATGTGTTTTGGGCACCTCTTTGACCTCTGCACCTGACCGGCCCTGAGCTGCTGGTGTGGTAACTTTGGGGTTGCTCTGAACCCCCAACGGTGGGCTACCTTGGACCCAAAACTGAGACCTGTAAGTGATTTACTTACCTGCTAAAAATAACAATACTTTACCTCCCCCAGGAACTGTGAAAATTGCACTGTGTCCACTTTTAAAACAGCTTATTGTGTTTTATGTAAAAAGTATATATGCTACTGTGATTATTCAAAGTTCCTAAAGTACTTACCTTCAATACCTTTCAAATGAGATATTACATGTAGAATTTGAACCTGTGGTTCTTAAAATAAACTAAGAAAAGATATTTTTCTATAACAAAACCTATTGGCTGGATTTGTCTCTGAGTGTGTGTTCCTCATTTATTGCCTGTGTGTATGTACAACAAATGCTTAACACTACTCCTTTGATAAGTCTACTGCTCGACCACACTACCACAAAATAGAGCATTAGTATTATCTCTTTTTGCCACTATCTTACCTCTAAGGGGAACCCTTGGACTCTGTGCATGCTATTCCTTACTTTGAAATAGCACATACAGAGCCAACGTCCTACATTGGTGGATCAGCGGTGGGGTACAAGACTTTGCATTTGCTGGACTACTCAGCCAATACCTGATCACACAACAAATTCCAAAAATTGTCATTAGAAATTGATTTTTTGCAATTTGACATTTTTCTAAATTCTTAAAAGTCCTGCTAGGGCCTTGTGTTAGTCCCTGTTTAGCATTTCTGTTTGAGTTTAAAGTTTTGTGAAAGTTTGAATTAGATTCTAGAACTAATTTTAGATTCTTAAAAAGTATTCCAACTTTTAGAAGCATAATGTCTAGTACAGATGTGAATGTGGTGGAACTCGACACCACCCCTTACCTCCATCTTAAAATGAGGGAGCTAAGGTCACTCTGTAAATTAAAGAAAATAACAATGGGCCCCAGACCTTCCAAACTACAGCTCCAGGAGCTGTTGGCAGAGTTTAAAAAGGCCAACCCCTCTGAGGATGGCAACTCAGAGGATAATGATAGTGACTTGGAGGGTGATTCCCCCCTACCAGTCCTATCTAGGGAAGACAGGGCCTCTCAAGCCCGGACTCCAAGCATAATAGTCAGAGATGCTGGCTCCCTCAGAGGAGGGACCAACCTCTCTGAAATCACTGAGGATAACTCCAGTGAAGAGGACATCCAGTTAGCCAGGATGGCCAAAAGATTGGCTTTGGAAAGACAGATTCTAGCCATAGAAAGGGAAAGACAAGAGATGGGCCTAGGACCCATCAATGGTGGCAGCAACATAAATAGGGTCAGAGATTCTCCTGACATGTTGAAAATCCCTAAAGGGATTGTAACTAAATATGAAGATGGTGATGACATCACCAAATGGTTCACAGCGTTTGAGAGGGCTTGTGTAACCAGAAAAGTGAACAAATCTCACTGGGGTGCTCTCCTTTGGGAAATGTTCACAGGAAAGTGTAGGAATAGACTCCTCACACTCTCTGGAAAAGATGCAGAATCTTATGACCTCATGAAGGTTACCCTGATTGAGGGCTTTGGATTCTCCACTGAGGAGTATAGGATTAGATTCAGGGGGGGTCAAAAATCCTCGAGGCAGACCTGGGTTGACTTTGTAGACTACTCAGTAAAAACACTAGATGGTTGGATTCAAGGCAGTGGTGTAAGTAATTATGATGGGCTGTACAATTTATTTGTGAAAGAACACCTATTAAGTAATTGTTTCAATGACAAACTGCATCAGCATCTGGTAGACCTAGGGCCAATTTCTCCCCAAGAATTGGGAAAGAAGGCGGACCATTGGGTCAAGACTAGGGTGTCCAAAACTTCCACAGGGGGTGACCAAAAGAAAGGGGTCACAAAACCTCCCCAGGGGAAGGGTGGTGAGACAGCCAAAAACAAAAATAGTAAAGAGTCTTCTACAGGCCCCCAAAAACCTGCACAGGAGGGTGAGCCCAGAGCTTCTTCACAAAACAATTCTGGGTACAAGGGTAAAAACTTTGATCCCAAAATGGCCTGGTGTCGTAGCTGTAGTCAGTCTGGACACCAAACTGGAGACAAGGCCTGTCCCAAGAAAAATACCACTTCAAACTCCACTCCAGCTAACACTGGAATGGCTAGTCTCGAAGTGGGATCAACAGTGTACCCAGAGCAAATCAGGTGTCACACTGAAGCTACATTAGTCTCTGAGGGTGGGGTGGATTTAGCCACACTGGCTGCCTGGCCCCCTAACATGCAAAAATACAGGCAGCAGCTCTTAATTAATGGGACAAGTGTAGAGGACCTGAGGGATACAGGTGCCAGTGTCACTATGGTGACAGAGAAACTGGTTTCCCCTGGCCAATACCTGACTGGACAAACCTATCCAGTCACGAATGCTGACAATCAAACTAAAGTACATCCCATGGCAATGGTAACTTTAGAGTGGGGAGTGGTCAATGGCCTGAAACAGATGGTGGTCTCCTCAAATATCCCAGTAGACTGTTTGCTTGGAAATGGCCTGGAGTCCTCAGCATGGGCTGAGGTAGAACTAAAAACCCATGCAGCCATGCTGGGTATCCCTGAACTGGTGTGTGTCAAGACAAGGGCACAGTGCAAGGCACAGGGTGAAAAAGTAGAGCTGGAGTCTGGAAGAAAGGCCCAGCCTACCAAGAGAAAAGGAAAGCCAGCTGGGAAACCAGCTGCAACACAACACCAAAAAAAGAACTTCTCTTCTCAGGAAGAAGTTCTGCCCTCTGAGGGAACTGAGCCTATGGAGCTGGAACCTTACCAGGTTGAGCTCTTAGGCCCAGGGGGACCCTCAAGGGAAGAGTTGTGTAAGGGACAAGAAACCTGTCCCTCTCTTGAAGGCCTTAGGCAGCAAACTGCTGAAGAGTCCAAAGGCAAGAAAAATGGAACCCATAGGGTCTATTGGGAAGATGGACTCCTGTACACTGAGGCAAGAGATCCCAAACCTGGTGCCACTAGGAGAGTGGTAGTGCCTCAGGCGTTCAGAGAGTTTATTCTGACCTTAGCCCATGATATTCCCCTTGCTGGGCATTTGGGACAAACCAAGACGTGGGAGAGGTTAGTCAACCACTTCTACTGGCCCAACATGTCCCAGAAGGTTAAGGAGTTTTGCATCTCCTGTACCACCTGTCAAGCCAGTGGTAAGACAGGTGGACATCCAAAGGCCCCCCTCATTCCACTTCCAGTGGTGGGGGTCCCCTTTGAAAGAGTAGGTGTGGACATAGTGGGTCCACTTGAACCTCCCACAGCCTCAGGAAATATGTACATCCTAGTAGTAGTGGATCATGCTACTAGGTATCCTGAAGCTATTCCCCTTAGGTCGACTACTGCCCCTGCAGTAGCCAAGGCCCTCATTGGTATCTTTACCAGAGTGGGCTTCCCTAAGGAGGTGGTGTCTGACAGAGGTACCAACTTCATGTCAGCATACCTGAAACACATGTGGAATGAGTGTGGAGTGACTTATAAATTCACTACACCATATCATCCACAAACTAATGGCCTTGTTGAGAGATTCAACAAGACATTAAAGGGCATGATCATGGGGCTCCCAGAAAAACTCAAAAGGAGATGGGATGTCCTCCTGCCATGTCTGCTTTTCGCTTACAGAGAGGTGCCTCAGAAGGGAGTAGGGTTCTCACCCTTTGAACTTCTGTTTGGCCACCCTGTAAGGGGACCCCTTGCTCTTGTTAAAGAAGGCTGGGAGAGACCTCTTCATGAGCCTAAACAAGACATAGTAGACTATGTACTTGGCCTTCGCTCAAGGATGGCAGAGTACATGGAAAAGGCAAGTAAAAACCTTGAGGCCAGCCAACAGCTCCAGAAGTTTTGGTATGACCAAAAGGCTGCAATGGTTGAATTTCAACCAGGGCAGAAAGTCTGGGTTTTGGAGCCTGTGGCTCCCAGGGCACTTCAGGACAGATGGAGTGGCCCTTACCCAATCCTGGAAAAGAAGAGTCAGGTCACCTACCTGGTGGACCTAGGCACAAGCAGGAGCCCCAAGAGGGTGATCCATGTAAACCGCCTAAAACTCTTCCATGATAGGGCTGATGTGAATCTGTTGATGGTAACAGATGAGGACCAGGAAGCTGAGAGTGAGCCTCTCCCTGATCTCCTCTCATCAGACCCTAAAGATGGCTCAGTGGATGGAGTGATCTATTCAGACACCCTCTCTGGCCAACAGCAATCTGATTGTAGGAAGGTCCTGCAACAGTTTGCTGAGCTCTTTTCCTTAACCCCTGGTCAGACACACCTGTGTACCCATGATGTGGACACAGGAGACAGCATGCCTGTCAAAAACAAAATCTTCAGACAGTCTGATCAAGTTAAGGAAAGCATCAAGGTGGAAGTCCACAAGATGCTGGAATTGGGAGTAATTGAGCACTCTGACAGCCCCTGGGCTAGCCCAGTGGTCTTAGTCCCCAAACCTCACACCAAAGATGGAAAGAGAGAGATGAGGTTTTGTGTGGACTACAGAGGTCTTAATTCTGTCACCAAGACAGATGCCCATCCCATTCCTAGAGCTGACGAGCTGATTGACAAATTAGGTGCTGCCAAATTCTTAAGTACCTTTGACTTAACAGCAGGGTACTGGCAAATCAAAATGCCACCTGGAGCAAAAGAGAAAACAGCATTCTCCACACCTGATGGGCATTATCAGTTTACTGTTATGCCCTTTGGTTTAAAGAATGCCCCTGCCACCTTCCAAAGGTTGGTGAATCAAGTCCTTGCTGGGTTGGAGTCCTTTAGTGCAGCTTATCTTGATGATATTGCTGTCTTTAGCTCCAACTGGCAGGATCACCTGGTCCACCTGAAGAAGGTTTTGAAGGCTCTGCAATCAGCAGGCCTCTCTATCAAGGCATCCAAATGCCAGATAGGGCAGGGAACTGTGGTTTATTTGGGACACCTTGTAGGTGGAGGCCAAGTTCAGCCACTCCAGCCTAAGATCTAGACTATTCTGGACTGGGTAGCTCCAAAAACCCAGACTCACGTCTGGGCATTCCTTGGCTTGACTGGGTACTATAGGAGGTTTGTGAAGGGATATGGATCCATTGTGACAGCCCTCACAGAACTCACCTCCAAGAAAATGCCCAAGAAAGTAAACTGGACTGTAGAATGCCAACAGGCCTTTGACACCCTGAAACACGCTATGTGCACAGCACCAGTTCTAAAAGCTCCAGATTACTCCAAGCAATTCATTGTGCAAACAGATGCCTCTGAACATGGGATAGGGGCAGTTTTGTCCCAAACAAATGATGATGGCCTTGACCAGCCTGTTGCTTTCATTAGCAGGAGGTTACTCCCCAGGGAGCAGCGTTGGAGTGCCATTGAGAGGGAGGCCTTTGCTGTGGTTTGGTCCCTGAAAAAGCTGAGACCATACCTCTATGGTACTCACTTTGTAGTTCAAACCGACCACAGACCTCTCAGATGGCTAATGCAAATGAAAGGTGAAAATCCAAAACTGTTGAGGTGGTCCATCTCCCTACAGGGAATGGACTTTATAGTGGAACACAGACCTGGAACTGCCCATGCCAATGCAGATGGCCTTTCCTGGTTCTTCCACTTAGAAAATGAAGACTCTCTTGGGAAAGGTTAGTCTCATCCTCTTTCGTTTGGGGGGGTGGGTTGTGTAAGGAAATGCCTCCTTGGCATGGTTACCCCCTGACTTTTTGCCTTTGCTGATGCTATGTTTTGAATTGAAAGTGTGCTGAGGCCTGCTAACCAGGCCCCAGCACCAGTGTTCTTTCCCTAACCTGTACTTTTGTATCCACAATTGGCACACCCTGGCATCCAGGTAAGTCCCTTGTAACTGGTACCTCTGGTACCAAGGGCCCTGATGCCAGGGAAGGTCTCTAAGGGCTGCAGCATGTCTTATGCCACCCTGGAGACCCCTCACTCAGCACAGACACACTGCTTGCCAGCTTGTGTGTGCTGGTGAGAACAAAATGAGTAAGTCGACATGGCACTCCCCTCAGGGTGCCATGCCAGCCTCTCACTGCCTATACCAGTATAGATAAGTCACCCCTCTAGCAGGCCTTACAGCCCTAAGGCAGGGTGCACTATGCCATAGGTGAGGGCACCAGTGCATGAGCACTGTGCCCCTACAGTGTCTAAGCAAAACCTTAGACATTGTAAGTGCAAGGTAGCCATAAGAGTATATGGTCTGGGAGTCTGTCAAACACAAACTCCACAGCACCATAATGGCTACACTGAAAACTGGGAAGTTTGGTATCAAACTTCTCAGCACAATAAAAGCACACTGATGCCAATGTACATTTTATTGTAAAATACACCCCAGAGGGCACCTTAGAGGTGCCCCCTGAAACCTTAACCGACTATCTGTGTAGGCTGACTGGTTCCAGCAGCCTGCCACAACCGAGACATGTTGCTGGCCCCATGGGGAGAGTGCCTTTGTCACTCTGAGGCCAGTAGCAAAGCCTGCACTGGGTGGAGATGCTAACACCTCCCCCAGGCAGGAGCTGTAACACCTGGCGGTGAGCCTCAAAAGCTCACCCCCTTTGTTCCAGCACCACAGGGCACTCCAGCTAGTGGAGTTGCCCACCCCCTCCGGCCACGGCCCCACTTTTGGCGGCAAGGCCGGGGGAAATAATGAGAATAATAAGGAGGAGTCACTGGCCAGTCAGGACAGCCCCTAAGGTGTCCTGAGCTGAAGTGACTCTAACTTTTAGAAATCCTCCATCTTGCAGATGGAGGATTCCCCAATAGGATTAGGGATGTGACCCCCTCCCCTTGGGAGGAGGCACAAAGAGGGTGTACCCACCCTCAGGGCTAGTAGCCATTGGCTACTAACCCCCCAGACCTAAACACGCCCTTAAATTTAGTATTTAAGGGCTCCCCTGAACCTAAGAATTTAGATTCCTGAAACTACAAGAAGAAGAGGACTGCTGAGCTGAAAAACCCCTGCAGAAGAAGAACAGAAGACACCAACTGCTTTGGCCCCAGTCTTACCGGCCTGTCTCCTGCCTTCCAAAGAAACCTGCTCCAGCAACGCTTTCCAAAGGACCAGCGACCTCTGAATCCTCAGAGGACTGCCCTGCTTCAAGAAAGACAAGAAACTCCCGAGGACAGCGGCACTGGTCCAAAAGAACTGCAACTTTGTTTCAAAGGAGCAGATTTAAAGACCCCTGCAACTCCCCGCAAGAAGCGTGAGACTTGCAACACTGCACCCGGCGACCCCGACTCGACTGGTGGAGAACCAACACCTCAGGGAGGACCCTCCGGCGACTCCGAGTCCGTGAGTGACCAAAGTTGTCTCCCCTGAGCCCCCACAGCGACGCCTGCAGAGGGAATCCCGAGGCTCCCCCTGACCGCGACTGCCTGAACCTAAAATCCCGACGGCTGGAAAAGACCCTGCACCCGCAGCCCCCAGCACCTGAAGGAACAGAACTTCTGTGCAGGAGTGACGCCCAGGAGGCCCTCTCCCTTGCCCAGGTGGTGGCTACCCCGAGGAGCCCCCCCTTTGCCTGCCTGCACCGCTGAAGAGACCCCTTGGTCTCCCATTGAAATCTACAGAGAACCCGACGCTTGTTTGCACACTGCACCCGGCCGCCCCCGCGCTGCTGAGGGTGTACTTTCTGTGTGGACTTGTGTCCCCCCCGGTGCCCTACAAAACCCCCCTGGTCTGCCCTCCGAAGACGCGGGTACTTACCTGCTGGCAGACTGGAACCGGGGCACCCCCTTCTCTCCATTGAAGCCTATGTGTTTTGGGCACCTCTTTGACCTCTGCACCTGACCGGCCCTGAGCTGCTGGTGTGGTAACTTTGGGGTTGCTCTGAACCCCCAACGGTGGGCTACCTTGGACCCAAAACTGAGACCTGTAAGTGATTTACTTACCTGCTAAAAATAACAATACTTTACCTCCCCCAGGAACTGTGAAAATTGCACTGTGTCCACTTTTAAAACAGCTTATTGTGTTTTATGTAAAAAGTATATATGCTACTGTGATTATTCAAAGTTCCTAAAGTACTTACCTGCAATACCTTTCAAATGAGATATTACATGTAGAATTTGAACCTGTGGTTCTTAAAATAAACTAAGAAAATATATTTTTCTATAACAAAACCTATTGGCTGGACTTGTCTCTGAGTGTGTGTTCCTCATTTATTGCCTGTGTGTATGTACAACAAATGCTTAACACTACTCCTTTGATAAGTCTACTGCTCGACCACACTACCACAAAATAGAGCATTCGTATTATCTCTTTTTGCCACTATCTTACATCTAAGGGGAACCCTTGGACTCTGTGCATGCTATTCCTTACTTTGAAATAGCACATACAGAGCCAACGTCCTACAGATGCGAAAAACTGTTATGTGTGTACAAAGATTCCTTCATCAGTGCAAGAAGGGGTGACCTATCATAGCCTTCCGCTAACTTATGGGATAAGCTGTAGCTTGCTATTAACAAGATTTTTTAATCAAGAGTATGTGCAATACTTCTATTCCAATCTGGATGTTGTGTTTTCTTTTGTGCTTGTGATTGAGTTTCTGAACAAGTTAGCTAAGGAGCATAGTATAAAAATAGTTAGAGGCTTCTTTGAACCGACGCTTACATTTGGGACAGCTTATGCACACCGCAACAATCTGACCTGCCTATTGACACCTGTAGAGAAAAGCTTCTTAAATCATACTGATGATAGATGCAAAGCATTAAAGGAAAGATTAGAAAAGGGGTTAGAGAAACGCACATATGCAAATGATTATGCTTACACCGCAATCAAGACGCAAGGCAAACTAGCTATAGATGCATTACATGTAGGAAGGCTTTTTATATATAGGCCAAAATCTGAGCAAGACACTTTATTTGTGGGAACGAGTGAATGCAGGCATGTATTTTTGTTTCAGAGTAAATGGACATTTATGTTAAATGGACAGGATCCAGCGATCCCTGGGATCTATTACATCTGTGGACTTAATGCTTATTACCGTCTCCCTAAGGGATGGTATGGGACATGTTATTTGGGAATAGTTTTCCCAAAGATTTACAAGATTGATGACTTAAAGCAAATACCTAAAACGTCTGAATTACAACATGCTGGACAAAAACGAGAGACAGCAGCTGCTGTCGTTGGAGACATATTTGGAGCCATAATTCCTTCAGCAGGGGTTATCTTAAACTCCATAAAGATTCAAAAGTTGTCTACTATTGTGGATAACATGCTGACAAATTTTACAGGGGCTATACCCCTGATGGATACTGAACTTGCTGCAGAAAGAGCTATGACTCTTCAAAATCGGCTTGCTTTAGACATTCTTTTAGCAAAGAGTGGCGGAGTCTGCAAGATGTTCAACGAGCGTCATTGTTGCTCATTTATACCGGACAATAGTAAAACGATTAGAGGTATGCTTACTAACCTAACTAGAGATAGTGCAGATTTGAAAGATTTGAAGGAACCTGGAGGTTGGGATAAATTTGGAAAGGGAATTGCCAGAGTAGGGAGCTGGTTTAGCAATATTTGGAATGGTGTACTTGCAAACATTTTAGGGGGTCTATTAATAGTTTTGGCCTGTCTATTAGGATTATGGGGAGCATGGAAAATTAATGATAAAAATTTAAATAAATTGGACAAATAGAACCAGGAAAAATGAAGAAAGTGAAAGGGAGAAAATGTTCAGCGAAATTTGGGAAAGTTCACATAAGGGACAAGATGTTGAAATGCGCATTATGCGTAAGGTGAAAAATTTAAGTGTAATGTCAAAGAGAAAGGTTTGTGTGATGACGAACGTCATCAGAGGAGGGACTGAGAGAGCGTAGCTTCTATAATCTATATTAACATGAAATGTTTATGAATTAATGTGTGATGATGCAGCATAGAAACTATAGTAATAGCAATTCTGCTTAGACGTGCACTTGAATTGTGACCACGAAGAGTGGCCACCACTGTATACGCAAACTAATAATGATGATTAAAATGTTTATGTTACGTTCAAATGAGCTTATATTAACAACCGCATTATTAAATTTGTATTGAAAACCTCATAGGCCTTAAGTTAGCATGAGCTGCAGCTTAGCTGCGCGGCTCTCATATTTTTATTTTTTTGATTTTTTTTATTATATTTTTATTAGAACACACAGCGGGTTACATGTTTGCAACACAAAAAGACCGTGAGTACATCAATGTTGTCATACAGGAGAAACACGCATTCTAATCAATAATCAATAATAATCAAAGTTTCTGCTTTTAGAGATCTCATATAAGATTACTTATTTAGCTAACATATTCTCGGGGCCCAAGAGCCATGCAGAAAAAGGACGCCCAAACTCTAGTGAGTCTTTTACCGGCCGCTGCTCCTTTTAGTTCATACAGGCTATTCTCCAAGTGATACATAGATAAGAGTCGTGAAAAACATTGATTAAATCGTGGGGGGTCTACATCACGCCACAGAGATGCTATGCAGCTGCGAAATACCGACATTGCTACGAACAGGAAGTATCTATCTCGACTATTACAGACTGAATGATCAACTCCCAGCAAAACCATTTGAGGTGTCAGATAGATAGCCTGTTTCAAGATTTTCTTCAATATATCGGATATCCCGGTAATCAAACTTTCCAGTTTTACACATTGTAAGAACATATGACAGAGATCTGCTTTCGGGCAACCACATTGTGGACACATGATTCCCACCGTTTTACCCCAGCTCGCAATCTTAGCAGATGTGTAATATAGATTATACAATACCATAAAATGTTGAGCTTGCAGGCCCGCAGACAAGAAAACAGTCCATGCCATTTCCATAGACTCACAAACCTCTGTCTCTTTAGCTCCAACCCGTCCTTCCCATTTTTTAACAAGTGAAGCCAGGTCATCCTGTATAGCATTTAAAAGCAATGGATACAGGTTTTTAATGCCGCAGCTAGTGGGGTGTCGTGAAACTTCCATTAGCTTAATCTTGTCTATGTGCCAACCTTGGGTCATACTAGTTAGTAAAAAGGCTCTAATCTGTAAAAAAAATTAAAAATCTATTTTTTCCAGCGCAAATTCCACACTCAGTTCCTCAAATGAGTTGAAGTGGCTGCCAGAATGGAAAAGGTCCCCGACTTTATGAATGCCCCGATTACTCCACCTCAAACAATAATGGTCTTTAAATATCGCTGGAAGCGTGGGAGTAATCCACAGGGGAGTGTAGTAGCAGATTCGTCCTATACCTATCTTGCGCTTAACCTGAGTCCATGCCTTAAATGCAGCGTAAATTACCTTAAATTTAACCTTCTTGTAGTAGCTGGGTTCCAGAATCCGCAAAAACACTGCATCTGCTTCTTTGCCCAAAATCAGGGTATATATCGAAGGGAGAGCATCTTGCCCGGATCTATCCGTAACATAAAGTGTCTGTGCATACTGCAGCACTGCTGCCAGATAATAAAGTTTAAAATTGGGAAGTGCCCACCCCCCTTTCTCTCTTGGAAGACTCATATAGTGGAAAGCCCGGCGCGGCTTTGTATAGGACCAAATGAAGCTATTAACCAATCCCTCTATTAGTTTGAACCAGTCTTGCCCAATCTCTAGGAGGATTGTTCTAAAGAGATAGAGTACTTTGGGTAGAAACACAATTTTTATCACGTTGCAGCATCCCATGAGTGACAAGTGTAGATTGTTAATGCGAGCGAGATCTTTCCTAGTCTTTGTTAAAATCGGGCCCATGTTTATTTTCACCATTTCATCAAGGTTTACTGTGAGTTTAACACCTAAATATTGTACTTGTGTCAGCACCCGCTCATCCTTGAAATCTACTGATTCATTCACCAACATTTGGCATTTACTTTTGTTCAACAAATTGCCAAATCTTTTCCCAAACTGCAGGGCTTCCAGCTCTATTTCCAATATGGCAGTCCTGGGGTCCGTGGTCACCACCGCAATATCGTCTGCATATGCCAAAATCTTAGTACACCCTCCTTTCAATGAAACTGGAATGATCCGATCATTCCTGATCATTCTCCTGATCAAGGGGTCAATATATAGCGCGAAAAGCAATGGTGAACAAGGGCACCCTTGTTGCGTGCCTCTCTGAATACTGATTGAGGTCGACTTTAGCCCAGCAACTTGTATCATAGCCGTTGGTTTGTGGTAGAGCTGTTGAATTGCTTTAACAAACCCAGGACCAATGTTATTTTAACGCAGGATAGCCCATAAAAAGGGCCAGTGAACCCGATTGAAGGCTTTTTCCGCATCTAACAAGATTACTGCCATGGGAAGCTTGGCTGTTGCACTAACGTCAAGTAACGTGATGACTTGTCTTATATGATCTGCCGTGCTCTCCCCCAGGATGAAGCCATGCTGCCATGGAGATACTAAACCTGAGATTACCAAACTCAGGCGGCTAGCAAATATTTTAGCATAGATTTTGGCATCGCTGTTAATTAGAGAAATTGGGCGATATGAACCAGGCTGAGTGGGTTCCTTGTCCTTTTTCAGAAAGACTACTATCTTAGCCTCCCCCCAGGAGGCCGGTTGAGGAGCCCCTGCTTGTACTTCAATAAATAAGTTAAGTAGCTGTTTACATATATCCACAAAAAAAACTTTATAGAATTCTAGTGGAATTAAATCCCCCCCTGCCGCCTTCCCGCTTGCCAAGGCCCGAGTTGCTATATCCAATTCTTCCAATGTCATAGGTGCTTCTAAAGCTGCCTTATCTTCCTCTCTTAACTGATCTGATATCTCATTGCTCGTAGCATCGATCCCTTCCTCTTCTTGGGGCTGTTCTTCCGGGATATATAATTTTTGCTAGAATCGTCTAAAGACTTCCATAATCTCTGGACCGTTGTGTACCATCCGCCCCTCTTCATTCACTAAGCTTTTAATGCTCCCAAATACCTGCTTTTGTCTTATTCTTAAGGCCAGCTGTTGGCCCACTTTCCCACTATACTCATAGCATTTCTGACGATATACTAAAAATTTTGCAGCAACCTTATCCATAAAAATCTTGGTGGCTTCTGCCTTAATGATATTCACCTCACACAGAATGTCTGAGATCTCTACTCCGCTGCAGATCACTTCCCCTAGTCACTGCTCTGCTATAACCAACTTTGTCTGAGCTAATTTTAACTGATCCATGCGTATTTTCTCCTTTCTTAACCCATAACTCAGGGTTTCTCCTCTGACAGCAGCTTTAAATGTATCCCAAACTGTCTGGCAAGAAGCAGAGCCCTGATTTATCTTTAAAAATTCCGGGATCCATTCCTTCATATTTTGGATATACCCTGGATCGGCTAATAGTGCCCTATCAAATGTCTAAGATCTAGGCTGCGTGCCCTTTCTCCCAATCTCCAAAGCCAAAACCAATGAGTTATGGTCTGATATGATTCTAGGAAGCCTGTTGACCCTTATTTGGTTTTGTAGAGAGGCTGTCACAAAAAAGTAGTCTAACCTGACTAATTTCTTATGCGGGCAGAGAAAAAGGTGAACCCTGAATCCTGCGGGCAGCACAACTGCCAGACGTCGATCAAGCCATGATTAATGGCCAATGACTGAAGTGCCCTAAAAACCTTATTCTTTCTACCCAGGTAGAGTGTTTGTTCCTGAATGGGTTCTTTATTATCGAAATGTATATTGAAATCTCCACACATTATAATAGGCGTTGCCCAAGTCGTAAGTTCTAAATTAAGCCATTCCAATATCTCTGGATCATCTGTGTTGGATCCATAAATAGAACATAGAGTGAACCTTAGCCCCTTAACCGAACATTCCATCAGAACCAGCCTGCCGAGTTTATCAGCAAATTGTTTATGTATAACCAAAGTACTGATCCGAGTTAATATCGCAACCCCTCTAGTGGTTGTGTGTTGTCGTGTAAAAACCGCTAGATTCCACCCATAAAACTCCATTAGCTGCTTTTGTGTACCTGGAATATGTGTTTCCTGCATACAAATAATATCGACATTCCATGACTTGAAAACCTCTCCTACAAGCTGCCGCTTTCTGTTATTATTGAGCCCACAAACATTCACTGTGGCAATACGTATTTCACTTTGCTGTGCCATTTTTGTGGATGTTGATCCTTCTGGCTCCCCTGTATGCCCCATTCAACTTTGCTGCTTTCACACCCTGACCCCTTTTCCACTGATAAGAGCCATCCCCACTTCCCCTGCTGTGTGTCCCATTATCCTTTTTGTCCCTGTGACCCCCCCACCCTCCTCTAACCCACCCCCCAACCCTTACCCCTACAAATGGAATCGCCAGGCTCCTGAGCCTGTAAGATGGTGTTTGCCAGTCCCGTTAGCCCACCCACACGTAAAACACCTTCACACATCTATGACTTGCCAATCCTTACCCACGGCCCCTCGTCTTCACCCTCCCGATCAAAACCCTTGACCAAAAACAATTGAAAAAAGGCAAAAAAGAGATACATAAATACAAAGAAAGAGAAAAAAAAAAAAAAATATAGGGGAGTAGAGAGCGGAGTGGGAGTTTGCCTACCCCCAATCAGTATCACATACATTTGCATATAAACGGCTATTTACAGCAATCCCTCCCCCTCCTTCTCCCGTACCCCCTGCACTTGACCGGTTTTCAGTTGCTGTACATATTCACCTGCCTTAATTTCTGAGAGAAAAAATCTTGTAGTTGTTTTGTAGACAACTTTTAGACGCGCAGGGCTTAACAAGTAGGCTTCCGCCCCCAACTCTTGGAATTGAGCAATCATCTGCCTGAGTCGCCACCGTCTCTCTACAGTGGCATGTGCAAAGTCTGGCCTACTAAAGAATGATACACCTTCCACCATCACCTTTGAATTGGGGCGAGCTTTTTCAAACACAGCCTGTCTCAATAAAAAATTACCAAAATACACTATAATAGCCCGTGGATAGCTCTGGTCTCTACCGGTAGAAGTCAAGGCTTGTTTTTTCCTCATTAACGGAAAACGGTGTGCTCTCTGAATCTCCTTTTTCCAATCCCACCCAATCAGGGCTGGGAATGCTTTCTTAAAAAGTGAAGCTATGTAGGCCCTAGTATCCTGCCCCTCAAGGTCCTCCGCTATACCCAAAATCCTCAAGTTATTCCGCCGCTGGCGGTTTTCCGCATCTTCCAGTTTCCATTGAATAACCAAGATCTGCTGCCATTGTGTCGACGTCTGTGCTGTTGCTGCTTTAACTTCGACTTCCAGCTCCTCAGTTCGAGTCTCCATGGTGGCAATGCGTACACCAATGTCCTGGCAGGATTTAACCACTTTTTTAATGGATAATTGTAACTGTCTGTTTGCTGCTTTCATTTTCCTGCTCTCCCTCTGAGCCTGTTCATGATTCTGAACCATTGTCCTGTAAATAAGATCCAACGAGGGAGGCTCTGCAGGGCCACCCGTAGGAGCGGGCACTAGAGTACTACAGGCCGAATCACTTTTCAAAAAGGCCTGTTGGGTGGCCGTATAATCCCACTGCATTTCACCATCCTCCTCTTGAGGCTTAAGCGGGTCTCTCCTAAGCGTGGCCCCTGAACTACTCCTAGCATCAATTTGCTCGACTGATTTTCTTCTGCATGTTGAGTAGTTAGATACCCAGATACTTGCTGCAGAGCTACTCTCAATATCTGAATCTGTTAAAGGAATTTCTTCGTCTAAATCTGAGTCTCCAGACTGATCGGAGAGAGAAAAAAGCTTTCTGCAGTATCGAATGGCCCCTGATCAATGTTTGCTGGTTTCGCCTCTTTCCCCCTCTGGACTGGAGCTGGGGGGATAGTCTCATATATCGTTGAGGACTTGGCCATACCCTCAGCCTGTTGCGAGTTTAACTTGCAGCTTAATGCACAAGGTTGTACTTCGCATTTCTCTGGATTAGACTCCTGAGGCCCCTGATTTAACTCTTTGGGTTCCTGCTCAGATAGCTTCTCGCATCCCATTTGGGAGGGGACCACCACCTCCCCGCTATTTCCTGGACTTGTACTGGCAGTCTCTCGACTGGGTGGCTCCCTCCCCCCTGCATCGCATATAGGAGTGAGTACTTCAAGAGATGTAGAAGCAACAGGTACCTGCTCATCATCGACTCCTGGCACGTTGGATTGCGAATCACATGCTGCCTTTTCCGTGGACCTTTGCTTAAGCCGCATCATGCTAGTAAACATAGTTGGAACTGAGTACCTTGCGTCTTTTTCCCTGTCAGTTGTTTTATGCAGGCCCCCTTTCACATGAGGATTGCTGTGCTCCTTCAATCCGGGGACGGGTAGCTTTTTGTCCTTTCTGGTTCCTCCTGGATCTTGGTTCTGCCGTGCCCGTAAGGAGCGAGGGGTCCTGTTTAACTTCGGCGCCATCCGGGCGTCCCACACACCCCACACGCCAACTAATGTTGCCAGGAAGCGGCGGGGACCGCGCTCGGTCGAGAGGAACAGGAGCGTGGATCTGGGGCGAGCGCCGCGCTCGCATCTTCTTGCGGGGCCCTCCGGTGCTTGCCGTCGCGGCCACGATCCTTGCGGGGGCCACCAGAAAGCCGTGAAGCACCCGCAGCGGTCCGTGCTGCAGGTGCACGGCGTCCGCAACATCCGCGGCTTTCGCGGGTGAATGGAAGCCGTGTGCGGTCTGGGGATGGGCTACAGCGGTAGTGGCGATCAGCCGGGAAATCCGGCCGCCATCTTGGATTGGCTCTCATATTTAAATGTCTTTTTCTATTTTTCAGTGTGCTGACTCACAGGGTACATGACCCTGCAAGTTCGTTTGGAAGATGAATGTAACCATGTAGATCCGTTTCCCACTGCTTCTCACCATCTTGAAAACTAAGGGCCTGATTACAACTTTGGAGGAGGTGTTTATCCTCCCAAAAGTGACGGTAAAGTGACGGATATACCACCAGCCGTATTACGAGTCCATTATATCCTATGGAACTCGTAATACGGCTGTGGTATATCTGCCACATTTGGGACGGATTAACACCTCCTCCAAAGTTGTAATCAGGCCCAAAATGTTATAAATGAATTGAAACAGTGTAGATTAATGTAATGTACAAGGTCATTCAAACCGGGGAAGACAATGGAACTGCTGACCAAAAGATGTGCAAAGAATTGCCAAGGGATGAAGTAACACCGGATGTGCCACCTCTGAAGACGTCAGTTACGAAGACCAATCAAAGACTTTTAAACCAATATGGGGTGAAGATTAGGATTACCTAATGTTTAATTTGATAGGTTAAAGATAGTGGGGTATAGCAAATGTCCAATAGAATTTTGGGGGAATGTACTACGAAAAAGGGATAAAAACCCATGTCACAGGAAGTCATTTAGAATTAGTTAGGGAATGCTATTGATTTTATCCAGAAACTCTGTCACTCTGTTTAGTGACTTGAGATTTTATTAAAACCATCCTTGCCCTTAGACTGCCCTTTTACACTTTTCCTTCTTATGAGGGAAGTGCCCTTTTTGTCCCCGAGCTGAGATCTGACTGATGGCGATTTGACTGATGTCCTGAAGACGAAGACTGAACCTGTGAGCTGACCTAATCTTTGGAAGGTAATTATGACAATGCATTTGTAATTTGTCTGTTTGCTTTTCCTTTCGAGGTACCAACTGCTTGCTTTTGACAGAGACCTTAGCTAGATGTTTTCCAAATTAGTGTTCTAAACTGTTTTGCATGAAGCCCAACATGCTAATGCTAATCAGTGGTTAGGACAGTTGTTCACCAAAACTGAAGCAAATAGACAAACGACCGAGACTATGCTTTGTTGAACTGACGCGGTATTGACACTCTGCTAAACTTGATCTATGTTCACGCCGTGTTATGTTCTGATGTTTGTGATTCTCGCTTAATGAAATCTTATCAAAGTTGCCATATCGTGACTATGCTATTATGTTTCTTGATGTTGAGATTAACACATTTGCTGCTAGATTGTAACTAATAGGGAATAAAAAATCATACAATTCTACTAAATTGGTGTGGTTATTCATGGCTGAAAGGTCATGGTAGCGTTTATTGAATTGATTAATGACTTTGAATAAAGTGAAATGTATTGTCGTGATAAATATTGATGACATTATTGATGTATTGATTGATATATTGATTAGCTATCTCGTCCTACGGTGTCTCTCAACTGGGTCAAAAGATTCATTGGCCTAAAATGAGTCCTGATGTGTAATAAGTTATCATAAAGGGACGCGTTATCAACAGTTTGATGGCTGCTGCATCGTCCGCTGCATTCTTTCGGCCCACCACTTCCCGGCCACACTACCATTATTCTGATTATTACCTCTGAATATTCTTCCGTAGGTCCATTTGAGTACCTTAAGAGACTGTCCAGCCTTCACATTTATTGTTTTGATCTTTTGCTTTAGCTTTTTATTTGAACTTGTTATTTTATTTTATTGTTTGTTCCCCAACCCCTTTCCCTTGTGTTCATCTCTGCGCCATTGTGTTCTAAGCTGCCAGGATCCCGCAAACGTTAGTCACGGACCATGGATGCTGATCTAAACTGCAATGTGCTCTGACAAGGGGGGTGGTTTGTGTACTACAGGACAGTGCACTGTGTGCCTACAGTACAGCGCTCTGACCAGGGGAGTGGTTTGTGTGTTATAGGACAGAGTGCTTTGTGCCCTCCAGGGCCGTCCTGTACAAGGGAGAGAGACGCCAGTACTTCTATCTGTGTACAAGGAAGCACCCCCGCCGTCATGGGTTTCCAGTCTGCATTGGAGCTCTGCTGTGCAAGACAGGCTCTGCGGCGCCTATCAGCGTGGGTCCCTTTGAAGACGCTTTGCCGGGGTAATGCGGTAAACACTGCTGACTTCAGTGCTGTTCTGCTCTACCCCCAGGGAAACACCTGGAGTTTGGACGATGCTGGCCCCACTTCCGAGGCCCGTTGATGCTTGTGCAGCGCCACTCTGAGGAGTGACGAGTGGCCTGAAGGAGACCCCGACTTCCTTGAGTAGTACTGTACTTTTGCAGCTGCATTGCGTGCTGCTGAAACTGTGAGTGGAAGTGAGGGACCGAGCGAAGTCTCTTGCATGCTCCTTGAATCTGTGCCCCCTCCTTCTCCTTTGAGCTGGAGGGCACTGTTCCCTCTCCTTACTGGGATGACCCGAAGAGCATTGTAGAGCCGCCCTGGGAGACAAGGTGACCAAAGGGTTCCAGCTAATATGAAGTTACTGCATCACATGTAATAGGCATGCAGGTGCTTCAGTGCCCTACTTTATGTGCCTGATTATCGTATAAAGTGTGATAGGACTGCAGCTATGCTGTGTCCTATTTTAAAGGTTGCATGCTGTGATTCAGGTGCTTTTCTCTAAACAAACTTGCGTTATGTGCACTAATGGTCTGATGTACGTTGTTTTGGTATTACTTTGATCAGGATAACGAGTACTATCGGAAAAGATGCATATTTTGACAAGTACATAATGTATTTATGTTGTTTTGGTCTTAATGCGGTTATAATATAATGAGCTATTTTGTTATACCCCTATGTGACTGCTTCACTCGTACCTGACGCTTTTTGTGGTGTACTCATTGTGTTGCTGGGTGTTGCACAAATGCTTTACACATTGCCTCTGTGGTAAGCCTGCATGCTCTGCGTCAATCTACCAGAGGGTGAGCACACATTTTCTTTGGTGTGTATCTGAATTACCCTGACTAGAGTGGTGGGTTCTGCCTGGCTTAGATGCATTCCCTAGCCAAACAGAAATACAATTTGTAACAACATGTAAGTCAATAAGTTAGCCTTGGGCTGTGATGGCTAACGTGCCACATGTGTGCAATTAAAAGCACCTCTCACCCAGGAAAATGGGCACTAATGTAGCAGTGATATGCCACCCATTGCCTGTCTCATTAACTGGAAGGAAGTTTATTGAGATACATGTCAAATTGTTATGCAAGCACGTGAACTAGCTAGCTCTTGAAATGGCAGCCAAGCACCACTTGAGATCAACTGGCCAGGAAGTGGAGTGCAGACAGTACTTTGACAGTATTTGGGCAGGCATGTTATGGAAACAGGCTATTGTGAAATTCTTCCAGTGATGTCCATGTGATTCCGCTGTAGTTCCGGAGTGCCCTCGGTTAGTGTCTGACTACCAGTTGAACCCTTGAAAGAAGAATAAGGCAGTGCTGTCTTCTTTCGCCCCAACAATTTGCAGTGGCAGTGGAGCTATTGGAAAGCATGATGCATAATCCCATACAAAACTGGGATATAACAACGGGTGAAGTGGATAATGCGGTCTTGATGTATGAAGGTTATTAAGATATTTTTAAGAAAGCTTATTAATGTTATAGTCACCTCATGTCTGAAAGAGAAATAATAATTTGATTGTGAACATTCTTTCCTACCATACTGTATAAGACTTTATATTATCCACATATAATTAAAAGAAGGCAACATGTGGCAACTGTAGAGTTTCTGTACTATTCCCTTTTATATAGATGGGTAAAGGCTCTTTAAAAAGGGTGAGAGGGGCAGCCCTGCATTGTGTCTCTTTGTACTTTAATATTACCTGCATCTCTCAAATCTATGATCAACCTAGCCTCAGTCCACTTACACAGATTGAGTTTAACACCAATGACCTGCGTGGTAAATCCAAATGCCCTCAAAATATAAAATAGCATATACCAGGTCACAATGCTAAAGGCCTTTTGATCGTCAAGTAGAAAGCCCATTGAAGGGATTTCTTTTGTATTAAAAAGATTCAGGTCTTCAATTAAATAGATTGTATTCACGCATAACTGCCTTCCCGAAATAAACACGTTTTGATCAGAATTAATTAACCTATGTATTACCTTGTTATATCTATTATTTATTAATGTCATTAATAGTTCATAATACGAATTTTAAAGAGAGATAGGTCGATGTGAATTCAAATCCTGCAAAAGTTTGCCTTTAACTAAAAAAATATAACAATAACTCCAATATTAAAAGACAGGGGAATCGGGCCACCTGCAAGAATAATATCAGTCAAATATAAAATGAGCGACTATGTAAAGCATTAGGTAATGTTTTAAAAATCTTGGCAGGATAGCCATCAAGTCCACAAGCTTTCTCAAGTGGCAAACTCGCAATTACCTCTTCTACCTTATCCGTTATGAAAGGTTTAGTTGGTAGAAATATGTTATCGTGCCCTAATTCAGGAATATAAAGCTGTGCAAGAAAACGTTTTAACTTACTCTGATCCCTTCTTGGACTTGGTCATTAATTTGCTTAAAGTGGTCCAAAAACTGCATATTTATTTGCTTTGGAGGAGTGAGTGGAAGTCTAGTATTTGGGCATTTTAAAAAGCCAGTAGTGCATGTTTGTCCCTACTCTGCTGGGCCATCAACTCACATACAAAATATATTTGTTGAAGATTTGTGGAGTTATTAACACAGCTCTTAGTAATTTTCACGAAGAGAGAGGTTTCGGCTTTTTCAATGGAAAATCTACTTTCCTTGCGATCAAGGTCATTCAGACCTCGGGTTCGAGCTCCTAATTTTCTGCTCCCTTACTCTTCTTATCTTTAGAAAATAATAATGCTTGTAGGGATGCTTTAAATGCATCCCAGACCATTTCTCGTGAGACGGTGCCCTGGTTTCTTGAAACAATTCAGAGCTCATGCCCTTAATCTCTGCCACCCAGCTTTCATTTTCTAAATATATTTTATTGAAAAGCAACCTCGTAGAACCAGAAGTCTCTTGAAATCTCTTAACTGTAATAGAAGAGCTAAATGATCCAAAATGCCATTCGAAAAACAGACATATGGACAACTGGAATATATACTAGTCGGGAACCAACAATCAATTTGGGTCGGTGTTTTAAACCTTTCTGATATGTGTATTCACAATTATATGGGAATAATGCTCGCCATAGTTCGATCAGCATTAAGGCTTCTTTTATATTGATTCATTACCCTTGCTATTTTTGGTTAGAGTTGTTTGTTATTTACTATTATAGTGTTGAATGCAAATTGCAAGACGTCTCTGAGGTGGCACAGCCCTCAGCCCTTTTAAACTCCCAGGTGAAGATTTTATGAAGGTCCTGGCAAACAGACTGATGACCCACATGTCTTGCTTGGTCCACCCAGACCAATCTGAGCTTGTGCTCTCTAGACAGGCAGCTGACAATATCCGCCAAGTGATAGACATCCTGCTACAAGATCCCCTTCACCAATCTCTCGTTATATGCTGAAAAAAAATCAACCTTTCAACAGGGTGAGCTTGATGTTCCTGCTCCAAGTTTTCGAAGAAATAGGTCTAGGTCCCTTTATGAAGACCTGGGTAGTGGCTAATTACCAGTCACCAGAGGGCTCATCAATGGAACTAGCTCATCACCAATAGTCCTTTGCAGGGAACCTCGCCTGGGTTGCCCTTTATCCCACTTATTCTATATACTGACCACTGAACCATTAGCCACCTATTTCCAGCAACACCAGGAAATCCATAGGCATAAGCTTCAAGAACAACACAAAGTACATTTATCTTGTCCTTCTGTGTATGCAGATGTTGGATTTCAAATGTACCACAGCCAAAACGTTTTTCGTCTTAGGGAATAACCCAACAACTTCCTCAGGGCTGATGCAATATCAATTCTTTAATCAACTTAATAAGTTAGAATGTCATACTGGATGAGCTCCAACATAATGCCTCATGCCGTATTAGCGATGCCAGTCAACTTAACATTGGCAACAGTTTCAAGGTTTATACTTAAGACACAGACCTGAAAGGATGAAATGTCCAAAGAATCCACAGCTTCACAGATCTTTGAGACTTGAGTGAAGTTCTGCCAGCAGAGTGGTTGTCTGAGTAACGCACATGTGGGAGGTCCTGCTGTTACAGGAACATTTGTTGCCAATATGCACTGCAAACTACTGAAGACTAGTTCTATCACTACTGACCTGCTTAGGTGGTTCAACCTGTACATCTAATGGATGGACAGGGCAATAACAATTAAAATAAATATGCTACCCCGCTTGCATTACATATTTTAGGCCCTCTCGGTTCAGATCCCAGAAGCTGAAACAAAGGTAATACAAAGAGTGCAATTGACTCCTTTTTATGGGTGGGAAAGAAAGTTTGCCTGTCATGGAGGACACTGTAGGCCCATAGGAGGTCAGGAGTACTGGGGCTCCACACTGCTCCACAGTATTACCATGCATGAAAATTTCACATCTTCTTTGAAAGGTATCTTTATGAGACAAAAAGGAACTGGATCTACATGAGTACACCTGTCATGTGCAAAAATACCCTGAGGAATACCGTGGCCAGCAAATCCAGTCTGCTACGTCTCCAAGGTCTTGCCACCAACAATGGAAATTTTTAAATGGGTGACTAAACAGAAGGCCCTGACCATGTTTCCTTCCCCATACAATCAATTATGGAGAAATCCAGGCTTCTCTCCAGGGTTTCAAAAAGAGTGTGCTGAGAGTGAGAGGGTGCTGTAGAATGTTATGGGAACTCAAACTGTGTCAGAAGGAATTCAAGTTGGGAGAACTGGCTAGGATGAGGTACTGGCAACGCCTACACTGAGGCCCTTTATTACTGCTTCAGTGGTCTTTTTTAAAGACCGCCGAAGCTGCTGCAGCCAGCATACCACCAGTGCTGACAGTATGCTGGCAACCATATTAGGAGTTTTCCGCTGGGCCAGTGGAAAACTCACCACAACATTGACGCCAGCTCATAATTAAGCCAGCAGCAATGTTGTGGTGCGTCGGGTACAACAGCAGTGAAAAGTGCAACAGGGCTTTCCATGGAGGCCCCTGCACTGCCCAGGCCTAGGTGAGACCGCCATGCAAAGGCTGGCAGAAAGGTGACTCGTAATCCCCAGAGCAGTGCTGCCTTGGCGGATTGCGACCGCCAGGCTCTCGACAGGTGGCAACCTGGAGGTCAGACCGTGGCCCATCTGCCACGGTTATAATAGGGCAGTCTGACCGCCCTGACTGCGACGGTTCGACCACCATCCCATCTTGAGACCGCCACACTCGTAATGAGGGCCTGAGTGAAGCATCCGATCAACCAGGAGACAGCCACTTGACCTTTTACAAACCAGGGGAAGCTCCTCCCAAACTATACCTCTCCTAAGGAGTTAATCTCTACTAAATATTCCACGCTCATCAGGACAGGCCCAGACGTGCAATGACCTTGCTCTGCCGACAGCCTAGAATCTTCCAGTGCTAGATTAAGTCTAAGCAATGTCACAGTGTTGTTTTGCTGTACAAAACAGAAGTGGACAACCTCAAACTGCACAGAGAAAGCCAAGTCCTGGGTTGTGCTTGTGCCTAAAAGGCACATTGGGTGCCAAGCCATCAAAAGACCCATTTGTATGCCATGTACAGATATCACAAGAATCACTAAAATTCAAAAATATCTGTCCACATTTTAGATTTTAGATATTTGGATTTAATTCGGGAAATTAAATTACTACATTAAGTGGCCTTTAGTTCGTAATTTATAAAGCTAAACCTAGACTGATTTAATCAACAATGCACTGAAAACATGGCAATGGATGCAATCGCAATGAATGTTCCAATAATTTTCTGTGTGCATTATAGAAGTGGATAATATTTGTATATCTGTATAGAACAGTCCATTAGGTTTCAGTTCATTAAAAAAATCCCATGGTCATACATTTTGGTCTACTAGGGGAGCTGGGATCTGAACACCGGTTTCCCATTTAAGGAGTCTGTAATTCATGCATGAAAATACTCCATTTTTATAATATAGGCCGCTGAACTGTGCCCAGTAGCCTTTCAAACCCTACATTAGTACTCTATATCATTAATAAAAACTCGCCACATTTACAAATTACAAAATAGCCTGACAATAAAGAATAACATTTATTTTAAATCACGTTAGGAAAACCAAGTGTAATTCAACAACGTAAGAGAAAAGCACAAAAAGAATAGCTATCTATGACATTAATTTAAAGCAAACAGTGTGGAGCCAGCAAGATACCTAAAGTTGCTCTCTGTAGAGTAATGTTAAATGTAAGGCAATAGAAAACTCAAATTATATGTTAATGTTACTGGACATCTTTGAGTTTAACTAACTAAATTGCCTACAAAAGTTCCAAACCAAAGTCCACGAAACATACAACTCTAACAAGACAACGAGGTCACACAGAGCATGACCAGGTTACGTTTTCATAATGCCACAAACCTCCAACGTTCAGCATAGGTGCAGGTCATATCTTCACTTGTTTGTTCTGTTTTCTTTCAAAACTGCTGTTTCAGGGAAGGGAGAAAACACACATATTGGACTTTTAATTTATGTTTATACTATGCTATACTGCATCTCCTCATTTAGCAAAAAGCTGCTTATTTTCTTTGCTATATAAAAGTGAGGAGAGATAAACTACTACCCTGATAAGGATTTGGTCTGTCACTCAAATACCACCTCCAATTAAGCCAGACCTTTGGTTAGATCAAAGGATGAGCCTCTGCTGGATCGCACACCTTCAGTACAAAACAGAATCAATATTTGTAAATCCATCCCTGAATTAACCCTGCTAAAGTTAAACTCATATAAATCTGCTAGGATCTATTCAATCAACAGTCAATGAAAAATATTAAAATAAAAAGTGTTGAAAAATCAATAGGCATGTGTGTACTAGCAAAAAACATTTGTACAATGCATTATACAAGGCAAGAAGATCTGAATCACACGAAACAGAAATACCTAGTACTATCTGGGCCACAATGAGGAGCCTTTATAAAATGACTTCTATGAATAAGTTAAGGGCAGGTCCTCCTAATAGACTGATTCGAAAATCTATGAGTGATCAGTGGTCGAGCACTTTGAAAAGTGCCTCTCTGGGATTGAGTATGGTGTAGCGGAGATTTGGTTGCTACCTTTTACGTCACAATGATGATCTATATGTGATCATATCAATATTATATTGGGTGAATTTATAACAAGCTACCTGTAAAGTGGTGCACTGAAAGACGATATTAAACTGCATTCACTGAAGACTAGTAATTTAATGTATGCGGTATAGCCATTCTAATTCAAGTATAATCATTTATTTTGTTTTTATGTTTCCTTATGATGTTGAGAAATAGTTTTCATAAAACAATAATGAATTTCATGTTTAATATGTTTAAGTGTTGTAGGCTAATGTTGATGTAGTTACCCATCATATTTACTGACATATTAATGCATTATTTTACTTTTACAATTTATTGTAACACGGATAACAACAAAAATGTATTAATAATGGATTTGCAATTGCAAAGTTTATATGTGTTTTGCTTAAAGTGAATAAGTGTAGCATTTTAATTCTATTTGCTTTAGTTCTGCCATATTGGTTTGCTAGGCCTAAAGACTTCACAGAATGTGGGAAAGCTGTTTTCTTTTGCTAAGATGTCATTTGTTTCTAGATGTCATTCCCATAAAATGTTAGTTTAGAAATAGATGTGCTAATGTTTTACTCACAGACAGCCTGAGACAGTAACTTTGAGGATGGTACACTGAGGAACAGAGAATGTGAAAACCAGCCTAATTTGTTATTTGTTGCAAAACTTATACAGAAGAACAAAGATGGATACCTTCCCATGACGGTCTTGGGAGCTTGTCTTGATGTTGCAGATGCCTGTCGCATCATGTGCGATGATTGAACAATTAAATCTTTCTATCCATACGGCGTTAACAAGGGACAAATCATCATTCACTTTAGACTTTACTTTGCCATTTCTCGAGAGGAGAGAGCCCTTGGACTTTGAGAGGAACAGACCTCTTTAGACTTGCCCGCACTTTTCCGATGCTTGCTGAGGAAACTTAGATTTTTCCTGACCTAGATACTTGACCGAGCTTCTGAAATGCTGACAGCTTCTTTTACCTACTTTTTGCCTACCTTAGTTAGTTTTTTTGACCTTTATTTCCCTTTCACTTTTTATCCCTATGCTTTGTAGCCCAGCACATCACCTAGTGACTTGTTTGTCTTTAAACGCTTTCCCATTGTTTAGCTAGCTTGTTAGGTGATTTTAGTTTGCACGAGTGCTTAGACGAGTTGGATAATGTTTATTTTCCGAGCATCCAGTTCTCTTACTGATATTTGGTATCACACTTCAATGTTTAGTCTGTCTCATGTTAGTGTGTCTAAACTTCTGTCCCCGTTTCGGTCACCCTATTATGACACTTTACCTTTAGTTTGGTTTTGAGAATCATTTATATTAACCTGAGGATAAGTTTGTAATAAATCTATTTAACTTCATTCCTAACTTGGGTTTACCTTGTGTGGCCAAATTGGTCTTACTGTAAATTAAAGGTTGATTGATAGTGATGTTAACCTCTCTTACCTCTTGCTAGGGTGAATAGGTCTACCAACCTTGTTTACAGCATACCTGGAATGCTCCAGCAAATCTGGTAGCAGAGTATGGTTTCTACCACGAAGGCGGAGAAAATAATTAGGCATAGTGTTAGGGAGTCCTATTATGACATTATCCAAACCTATCCCAAATTCTGATCCCATGGTCCACCTGTAAGATTAAAGGAGTTGCAGCGTTGTCTCTTTGCAGCGGTTGTGTATTAATTGGGTTTGCACTTTGGCTAAAGATTAAGGTGAAGGGTGATGTTGTGAAGTGTTTTACTGAGTTTTTGAAGTTTCTGTGTGAATGTGGCGTTTTGTGCTAAGGAACTGTGTTGGTCAACAGGTCCGTTGGGGCTTAAGATCCCAGGATAATGCACAAGTGTAGAAGACACTTGGTTAATTTATTGTCTGCAGTGTGAGGTGCTGGTTATGAGACATCATTGACAGTACCAGTAGTGTCTCTTGTGTGAGTGTGAATGGTTCGTATAAGTGAATCTCGAGTACACAGCTCTGAAAGCATAATCAGAAAGCATATGTCTGTACTTCTTTAGAATTTTTTGGTTACCCAATCCTTTAGCGAGCTGACAGTTGTTGTTTTTTGCTTGCATTATGTTGCATTAGGTTTGCGTGAAGAGTGATTGTGTGTGAGAAATTATAAAGAATGGTGAGCTGTTGCAAGAAGTGAGATTGACGTCACACTGTGTCGCACTGGTATAGGTTGGTTGGTGAGAAGCTGCCCTGGTATTGGACTATGTCACAGAGTGTTGTGCTGCTACTAGTTGTTAACATCGAAAAGAGAATTGTGGGAACATAATTATTTCCTGATTGTGAACGAAAAGTAAATTGTGAATTATTGAATCATTTATTGAAAATTAAGTTCTTTAAAGCATTGAAAAGTTTCAGAGTCAGAGAGGGAATACAGACTCCACTCAAAGGTACTCCAAGCCATTATGTATTGTCCAACCTAGGTTTTGATGCATGTTTGTGGCATGAACAGTAACATAAGATTACCGAGCAAGAGGGTACATTAGCATTTCCCCAATATGGAAGATCCAATTTGAGAATTATTGAGAATTTGAGGTGCATTTTGTATGAGATGAAACACTCCGAGACCTGTACTATTTCAAGCACTTAATACTTGGGAACACATACCTCATCAGAGGCAGAAATAGAAGTATGAGGCCAAAGGAACAAAACAATAAGAACTGTTGCAGAGGCAAGATGGGATAACCAACAGAAAGCTTGGAGGGCAGACATAATAGAGGGAACTAGATTGTATTGTGTCAGAACGAGTGAAGAAGGAGAACGCACTAAACCAAAGGTAAAGAAAAAGACAAAAAGCAGAACAGGTAACAGAGGCAGAGAAAAAGGCTGAAACCTATTAATCCAATTTGGATGATGATTTTATAAATCTGTTATTGTTAAAATGTCCACCTCCATGCAACTCTGAACAGACAGAAGTGTCAGGTGAGACATTGAGAAATGTGACCTTTGATGTACCTACTGTACAGAGCTCTAGTCAAATAGTACAAAGTTCAAATGTGAATCAGAGGAGAAAGAGTGATTTCATAAATCAGTTATTGTTAAAATGTCCGCGTCCATGCAACTCTGAACAGACAGAAGTGTCAGGTGAGACATTGAGAAATGTGACCTTTGATGTACCTACTGTACAGAGCTCTAGTCAAATAGTACAAAGTACAAATGTGAATCAGAGGAGAAAGAGTTTTAATGCAAATCATACAGGACAGGGTTTAAATACTACTTTGACTGGACAGAGTCTAGGGATGACAATGTTTCAGAATCAAATAAAGTACACAAATCCAGATGCATTAACGGTTTCACTTAAAATAGGTTTAGTGGTTCCTCTATATAGTCCAGGTATGACAGGAAATAATGGACATGTATTAAATGTTCCAAATGTTCAGAATGTCTTAAATACCCCACTTGCTCTGACTGTTCCTTTACCAACAAATGCCCAGGGATTTGTTAGTCCAAGTTGTTCAGAAAGAGTTCTTTCAATCCGGAGACCATAGACCCCTACACGCATTGTAAATCTGACCCCAACAACAAGTCAAATGGGATTTATTCCTGATGCGAGGTTTCCTCAGAGATGCTCACCATATTTTATGCCCAGATCACAACCTATTATGAACATTGGTTGTAGTACCCCTAATAAATGGTTACCATTTAATTCTTCTGAATCAATTGCCTAGATCAGGCAAATTTCAACTCTTCAAGAGAAGAAGCATTGTTGAATCCTCCTATACGTTTGCAAGGTTTTGATGCCAAAAATGCAACAGGAAACATAAATTGCACTGGAAGATCAGTACAAACCCCAGAGAGTGAGAGAGAACACTAGAAGTGCCCAGATGAAAGCTACAACTAAACGAGATGCTACAGGGAGCTGTAGATATGGCTCAGTTAGACACTTATAGGGAAGATAACTGTGGTTCATGTCAGGACATTACGAAACGTGCAGGACAAGCTTAAGAAAGACTAGCTGAATTAGCCAAGAGATATGATGTTGATTTAGAAAAATCAATACCCTTACAGAAGAGTTATCGATTAGGATTCACAGACAAGGATATGAGACCTCCGGGAATGAGATTGCAGATTAAATAATTCATTTGTTACATTCAAAAATAGGGTGCTTCAGACAAGTGGGAGAGACTATGGGCAAAAAAGAAGGGTCAGAAGAAAGTGAGAACAGATCTGCTTCCGGTTGTGGTAGGTCAGAGCAGGGAAACGTAAAGCGAGAATAAGAGAAGTTCCTGGTGGAGGATATGTTCATGTAACTTGGAGTAGCAGTGATATTCTGTCATTCACAAATGATTTCCTGTAATTGTGAGAGAAGCCAGCAGAATAGTATAGGCAGACTGAAAGATTTGTGAAACTTTACAAATGTTTGTGAGAAGATTTCAATACATTATGTGACATTGTGTTTCTAAGTGACTTCTGGATTGAGTGTAAATGTTGATTGGTCTGACAGAGAACCTCCAAGAAATCTAGTGAAAAATGTGCCATCTAAAGAGGTAATGAAAAAGTATCAAAAGGTGATTGCATTTTTTAAAGAAAAGGTGACATGCGAAGATATTGATTGGTTGTGAATTGAAAGATAGACTCAAGAGTCAATGTATTCCTAATATGAGAGATTGTTGCAGACTTTCAAGCATTTCAGTGGTACTGAGACCATAGAGTCAAACGATATGGGTCATTTGGTGTTTAGATTTGTTCAGAGAATGAAGCTAGAAGTGAATACCATGATTCAGCATCATTTAGAGGTGGACCAGTGTGCTCCATATGTTGATGGTGATGTGAGTGGTCACTGTGTGTCCTTTTTAGTTGACACGGATGATACTTGCTCTACTGTGAGACCAAACAGAGGTTCAAACCTACCTCTATCAGGAAAGAAGATTTAAGTTGTAGGTGTGTCAAATCAGCAGTTGACCAACGCTGTAACAGAAGCTGTCCATGTAAAAACAGGGTCCTTTAAAGATAAGATTTGTTGTGTGTGATTCGAGTCCTGTGAGTTTGGTTGGATGTGCTTGCTATGTAACTTGCTTTGCAAGTTGCACTGTTTTATCTGTTGTATACCAAGTGGCATATAAATCCACGCACATGATGAGGATGTAGCATTGACAATTGTGAAAGAACCTCCAAGTGTCACATTATACACTATGTTGACTGTAATAATTCTCCAGCAGATTTAATCCCCTATCAAAAATGAAGAAAAAGTTTACAATTTGTTGAGCGCATTATAGTTATCTGCCCAAATTGCAGCTGTGAAGCCTTCAGCACCCACAAAGACACTGATTATGTTACTCTCTACAATAATTATGCCGATGAGGTGGCAAGGTATTGCGCCCTGAATTGTACTTCCTTTAATGGAGAACATGTGAATGAGTCAAATGATGAGACAAATGACAATCTCTTGTTAACTGCTACAGATACATGGGAAGAAGGTAAAAGATTGCAGGAAATGGGTCAGAGGAAGAACAGAAGAGTCGGATCACAGCAGGTTGTGTCAAAAGAGATAAAGAGGTTGTTTGGGTTTTTAGTGATGGAAGAGTTGTGCTGCCTAACAGTTTGTTACCACCTATGGAGAAGCATTACCACGGTCCAGCTCATGTTGGTCGCAATGCCATGGTCAGGGTTTTTCGGCAAACATGGTTTAGTCCCAGATTCAGACTGATTGGAGAAGCTCTTTGTCACATGTCAGCAGATGTATGTAGGCAACGTACTGCAATTACACTGAGTCACAACAAAAGATCAGGAGGACCTTTCAACTGAATGCAGCCCGATTCTATTAAGCTACCCATCTGCAATATACTGAGATACGTCTTAGCTAAATATATGAATTTCTCTCATTGGGTTGAAGCTTGTCCGATGAGGAGAAACAACATTCCTACATTAGCAAAACTGTTGCATAGGGAGTTAATACCTAGGATCAGCTTCCCAACTCCTCTAGAGTCAGACTGAGGGACTCATTTTAATAGTGAGGTCTTGAAATTACTGTGTGGCACTACAGGCTGAGCAAAAACTACATTGCAGTTACAGGGCGGAAGCTTCAGGATTGATGAAGCAAGTAAATGGAACTCTGTAGTCTGGACTGGCAAACGTTTGTGCCTCCACCTCATTGAAATGGCCTGATGCATTGTCTCTTGTGCTGATGAGTTTACCCAGTATTCCAGAGAGGAAAATAGGATTATTGCCACAGATTAAATAATTATAAACTGTGCCATAAGAGTACCAGCTGTGCCTGCAAATGTGCGTGTGAACATTATAGATGACATTGTACTTAATTATTGCGAAGGACTGACTGATGTGTTTTATTCTGTGTCTATATTAGATCAGAGAAGCTACAGTGCAGCTGGCGCAAGAGCTGTGTTATGACCTGAGTCCAGGCGACTGAGTCATGCTAAAGAAGAAAGTAACAAGTCCTGCTTGGAACCTCAGTGGTAGAGGGCTTACCAGAACATACTAGTGACAACAGTTGTGAAGTGTGCTGGTCTCCCTAACTAGATCCATGTGGCACAGACTCACAAAGTCGCAAGTCCACTTGACAAAAAAGCACCTGTCCCTGAAGGGCAGGTTACAGTGAGATGAGGGGAACAGGTTAGTGAAGCTGTTGGGGATGTGCTAGTGACTGAAACAGCACAATTGTTGTATGTGGGGGGTCTGAGTGAGTCAACAGCAGGCATTGGTATTGAAGAGTCAAGACAGAAACAGTTGACCGTGCAAACCTCAGATGTTGATGAAGGACCTAGTGCTGTAACAAAAAAAGATATGTCTGGAGAATAGTGGACAAGTGAACTACTCCAGAAGAAAATGAAGAATATGGTCAAAGTGATAGGATACAGAAAGGCTAGTAGTTCAGAGATCAAAGTGAAGGAGAGTACCTTGTCAAAAAGTATGCAGCACCTGAATGGACATATGTTGCAATAAATTAATGAGAGAAAGAATTTACAACCTTTTGTTTTAATAATACATCTCCAGTTGAACATTTGTGGTTTTGTTCTTGTGGCGGAAATCAACTTTGAAATTGCATTGCCACTTGATAGATAGAGACATTATATCCTTGATGTGATTATTAGTGATTTTGAATTGCGCATTTATTAGGGTCATTTGAACTTTATTCAAGTCATATAACGGACTCGGTAGAAAACAAAAGCAGATTATTGCAATTAGTTCTTGAACTTTATTAAAGGACAATTGCTTGCTGTTTGCTTTGCTCATAATGAAAAAGGACTGATCAAGACAATTGCTATTTTTGTTCCCGCCATTTGCATTTTACACTTTTGTATTTTCACTTTTTATTTTTATTACTGGTCTGAATTTTGAGAACTCATAGAGCCAAAAGAACGCAAGAGTAGTAAATTTAGGTATATCTGTGTAGAAGTGTTAGTTGTGACAGTTATCCTGATGATTGCATTGCTTATTGGATTGAGCTTACCTACACCTTCTAGATCAGGAAACATTAGAAAAAGTGCTCCAAGTTCCACAGTGCCTACTGATAGTAGAATGGATACTGTTAACCTGGCATCCTTGGAGTAGTCTCCCCTGTCTTTTTTGTCTCTGCTTACTATGTTTGACTGTGTGCTGGACTTTGTTTTTGTTGCTTTTGGTACTCTGGGCACTTTACCACAACTGATAAGTGCTAAAGTGAAAGTGCTTCCTGTTTATATTGACTCTATAATTGGCTTTTCCATGATTGGCACATTTGATTTACTAGTAGGTCCCTAGTAAAGTGCACTAGAGGTGCCCAGGGCCTGTAAATCAAATACTACTAGTGGGCCTGCAGCATTGGTTTTGCCACCCACAAGTGGCCCTGTAAACATGGCTCAGACCTGCCACTGCAGTGTTTGTGTGTGCAGTTTTAAACTGCCAATTCGACCTGCCAAGTGTACCCACTTGCCAGGCCCAAACCTTTCCCTTTTATACATGTAAGGCTCCCAAACGGTAGGCCCTAGGTAGCCCAGGGTGCAGTGTATGCTAAAGGTGGGACATGTACTGATGTGTTTTACATGTCCTAACAGTGAAATACTACCAAATTAGTTTTTCACTGTTACAAGGCCCATCGCTCTCATAGGTTAACATGGGGGCTGCCTTTAAATAACTTTTAAGTGCAGTTTCCCTTTGGGAGCAGATGGATATCTAGAGTTTGGGGTCTCTGAATTTAAAAATACATCTTTTGGTAAAGCTGTTTTTTTAGATTGTCAGTTTAAAAATGCCACTTTTAGAAACTGGCCATTCGCTTGCTTAACCAGTTCCGTGACTCTGCTTGCTTGTGTATTCCCTGTCTGGGTCAGACTGACAGTTGAGCTGTATGTGAATCTCCACTAGACAATGACACAAAGGGAGTTGGGGTATAGCCTGCATATCCCGATGTGTCATCTGGGCTTGAGTGGAGGGTGGAGCTGACATTACACCTGAATGGGCTGTGCCTGACCTCACACAGTGCTATCTACAACCCCCTGGTGTGAGTCTGGAGCCAGACCTGGGCAAGGCAGGATCTTGTGAACAACATAGACTTTTCTTTGAAGTTTGCCTCTTTGAAAGGCAGAAAGGGGTATAAGTAGTTGACCTAAAACCCCAGGTTTTCAGATTACTTCTGGAACCAAGAGGAATCTCTTCCAAGGAAAAGAGCTGAAGAGCTGGAGGAGAAGTACTGCCCCTTTGCCTGTGATGTGCTTTGCTGGGTTGGCCTGCAGTTGCTGCGTCTGCCTGGAAGAGGACAAAGACTGGACCTTGTGGTATATTCCTGCTTGTGAAGTGTCTCCAAGGGTTTGGACTGAGCTTGCCTCCTGTTTTGAAGTCTCAGGACCCTCAAGGACTTCCTCTGCCAGCACCTGGACTCTCTGCTGACATTCCTACCCTCCACGTGGTGTCCTATTCAGTCCCAGGACCCTTGAAAGGTGAAGCTGGTAGAACCAAGGTGGAAATCCACGTACAGGAGCCATGCGGGGCAAATTTGGGCACACCACCTGCAATGCAGCTGTAAAAACTATGTGCCACCTGCATTGTAGCTGAAATGGACGCCTCACCTGCATCGCGACTGGAAAATCAGCACATCAACTGCATCATGGCTGGAGA